>NC_066582.1:225183156-225508918 GCF_024323335.1 Lathyrus oleraceus
CTGATTGTCAAGCTTTGGAAGAATGGAAAGCTTCTGAAGAATGGCAAGCTTCTGAAGTTCTATTACTTAGCTAAAGACTCTGAAGATTTCCGTTGTGTGTGTCTTATTTTCATGCTTCATCAACTGATCATCAGAAGCTAATGAATTTGAAGATAAGATCAAAAGATACATGATGAAATAGTACATGGTATGAATCAAAAATATCCTTTCCACGAACTGAAAACATAGGTGAAGGACAATACTATTCTTCACACTTGTCACTGATTCGTTAGTGGACAACTCCTCTTCTGATATTCTCAAATTTCCCTCTAACGGTACCTTTCTTATGCTATATAAGTGGGACTTGGAGACTTGAAGAAAGATACTAACTCTATCGCTACTTCTACAACTTGACAAGTCTGTTTTCTACGTGAAAAAGCTATCAACTTTGTGCATAATTTTTCTTTTAAGTGTTTTGTATTTCATTTGTGTAAAATCTGCTTGTGTAGAAGTAACTTGTAACACAAAAAGCTTTATTCAAACATCTTTATTTATATTTCCTTAAGGAGTTTAGATTGTAGTCAGATCCTTGAGAAGACAAAGGAAGTTATTCTTTGTGATTTTTCCTTAAGGAGACTAGGTTTAGCCGGATCCTTGAAAAGACAAAGAAAGTTGCTCTTTGTGGTTTTTCTGTAATCTGTTTGGTTGTAATGGATTAAGTCCTTGGGTATAAGGAAAAATCACCTTGGCGGGTGGACTAGAGTAACTTTAATTTCAAGCGAACCAGGATAAAAATACTTGTGTGTTTATCTCCTTGTTCTTAGTTTTGTATGGTGTCTTTGAGTTGGTAAAAAACTTTTCTTTTTAAAACCCAATTCAACCCCCCCCCCCCCCCCTCTTGTGTTTTTCACACTTCAATAAGAGGTCTTCCGGGCACATGAGGCATCAAGATCAGTGGCTCTTGCAAATATTCCTTTACCTTCTCAAACGTCTTTTGGCAATTATCATTTCACTCGATCGCCTGATCCTTGTGGAGTAACTTGAATATTAGCTTGCATGTAGCTTTAAGGTGAGATATAAATATTGCAATGTAGTTTAATCTCCCTAAGAAACCACGAACTGCCTTTTCAGTTCTTGGCATTGACATACCTTACATAAATTTGACATTCTCAGGATCGACCTCAATCCCCCGTTACCTAAGGTTAATAAACATAGTCTTCTCCATATCCTCCAGTGCCATTTTGATTTGGTTATACTCGAAGAAGCCATCCATGAAAGATAATACTGAGAACTCGGTTGTATTGTCTACCAACACATCGATGTGAGGTAGAGGAAAATCGTCCTTCGGGCTTGCCTATGCAGGTTTATGTAATCGACACACATTCGTACCTTACCGTATTTCTTAGGCACTTGTACTATGTCCTCCACCCACTAAGGGTAACTTTCCACTGCTAAGAAGTCGATATCCAGTTGCTTCTGGACCTCTTCCTTGATTTTCATGGCCATGTCAGGACGAGTCCTTCTCAACTTCTGCTTTACAGGAGGACACTCTTTTTAAGGGGTAGTACATGCACTACAATATCATTATCCATCCCAGCATATGTTGATAGGACCCAAAAAATGCATCCATATACTCATGCAGGAGCTCGATCAACTTCTTCTTTACTTCGCCATCTAGGGCAACGCCTATCTTGACTTCTTTCTTATCCTTCTCTGACCCAAGGTTGATAATTTGCATTACTTCTTGATGTGGTTGAATGACCATTGATTCTTGTTGTAACAATCTGGCCAAATCTTCAGGGAGCTCACAATCTTCTTCACCATCCTCGTCGACATGGTAAATCAGATTATTAAAGTCATATCGGACTATAGCAGTTTCGTTATCAATGGAATCCGAAGTGGATCTGCATGATTTATGCTTGATTTTAGAATGATGCAAGGAAAAATATGATAAAAGAAAATATTGCCAATTTTATTTTACTATTTTTTTTAAAAGAAAAAAAGAAAGACAAGGAACATGATTGAATGTAAACATGCTTATTTTATTCATTAATAAGCTTTGTTTAAAAATATGGGGGCCCTACATGTTTTCCATATGCCTTGGGTATGGCATAAGTTTTTTTAAAGCAAAACAAAGAAAATTACACTTCAATGAAAGTGACTTCTGGTATATCCACAGTGGTCCAATTGTTGAGTACTCTACCTTAAGCCTTTTGGTACACGAAGCACACTTCATCAGACATACTATTTTCTTCTCCCACAACATAAAATGTATCATCTTTGAGATATCCCGCGCTGGTGAAAGTATCGGGTAAGAAGGGAATTTGTTCTTTGACCGCACTTGTAGCCACCTTCTTTTGGGTTTGCTGATGGGAATGGAATTCCAATTCAGATTTGTCTTTATTTACTGGTAACCCGAGTACCCCATCATAGCCTTCGGGGTGTCCGGCCTGTATCACTGTCTTCACGTCTTTCCATGAGGCCATAGAAAGTTCAGCACTTAGAGATTCCTTCACCTGAGGATCCATTTCCAGATTCACAACCTCGAATGCTTGAAAAGGAGTTTCACAGATCTCTCCCCCAACTTCAATATAATGAAATGATGCCAAATGCCTCACTATAATATCCTCTTCTCCTTCAACCACAACCAATTTATTTCCAATCATGAATTTTAGTCTTTTATGAAGGGATGAGGTTACTGTGCCAGTAGAATTTATCCATGGTCGTCCTAGGAGACAACTGTAAGCGGGATATATGTCCATCACATAAAATGTAATGAAGAAGATGTGAGGCCCAATCTTCATAGGAAGTTCAACCTCTCATACCACTGACCGTCTTGAGCCATCAAAGGCTCCCACTATTAGTGAGCTTGGTTTCATCATCAATCCTTTAATAGTTAGCTTGGACAATGAGTTCTTAGATAGAATGTTCAACGACGAGCCAGTATCCTCCAACACTCTAGATAAAACTGTATCTACATATTCAATTGAGATGTGTAATGCCTTGTTGTGGTTCCTACCCTCAGGTGGGAGTTCAACGTAGTTAAAACCCAAATAGTTACTTGAAGAAATGTTAGCCACCACTTCTTCGAACGGGTTCACTGATATTTCTTGAGGGACATGTGTTTCCCTTAAGAAATTCATAAGTGCCTCCCTATGGGCCTCATAACTCATTATCAATGATAAGATGGAAATCTTTGAAGGTGTTTGGTTGAGTTGATCAACCACCTTGTAATCGCTATTCTTTATGAGGCGAAGAAATTCCTCAACTTCGTCAACGAGAGTTTCTTTCTGAGCTACACTCGGCCCCTGTTCATCATTCACCACCTGTTTACCTTGGGCCTTGCTCGAGGATTCATTGTTGTTATTGTTTGGGGGAGGCACTGGTGCAAATACCTTACTGCTTCGAGTTATGCCACCTGCTCCAGCAATGTTAACACTTTCTTCTCTGAACTTCATTGGTTCATCCTCTACTTTCTGTCCATGTTTATAGACCGTAGAGTCATAATTCCATGGAACTGCCTTCGTGCTCTTAAAGGAGAATAGAGATGGCATAATAATTATAAACGGTGTAACCGGATATGTTGTTGCAGGTATCATAATCGGATCGTAGGGGGTCTCAAAAGGCATATGAGTTAAATCATAAGGGATCTCAAGAGTAGCCATTTCATCCATAGTAGACAACTTTTCTACTAGCATAACCCCTTTTTCTATTAATTTTTAAACACCAACCTTCAAATATCCACAGGCTTGAGGATTCATCAAGCAATGTTCACATTCAACATCACATCCCGGGAATACCTTGTTCATCAACAATTTCTCCTTGAGCGTAACCAACCGAGTTTTTATATTATCCATACTAGACATTATATTTTTACCTCCAAGTTCTTCTAACACACTTACAGAAGGGCCGGCATGAGGTGGCTTAGGGTTTTTATTTATGTTGGGACCATTAGGTGTGAATGTAATAGCCTTAGCATCACGCAAATATTTCACCTTGTGCTTAAGGGCCTTACAATTCTCAATCGTATGGCCGGGTTCCCCCAAGTGGAACTCGCAATGAGCATTGGCATCATATCCAGGAGGAAGAACGGTTGGAGGTTTCAACTCACTCCTAAGACCCCTTGAGAAGATATGAAAGTAAACGACTGTAAGTTGTAGGTGAAGCTAGTAGAAATATACCCGAATGTATCGCACGTTCGAGCATACAACAAAGTCACCATCGAACTTTATTTATTCCCGAAGGAAAGGGAAAACATCGATAAAACCCGGGGAAAGATATATCTGGTTAAGGAAGTCGGTTATGCAAGGGGAAGGTATTATCACCCCTCACATCCATGGTACTCCATGGGAACCGTTTTGATTGTTCTTGCTCGAATGCATGTTACATCTAAGGATTACTCGCAAAAGGATAACGGAAAAGGGAAAGAAATAAATAAAGTGCTCGGTGAGGATTATGGCCCTCATGCCTACGTATCCTTATAGTGTAATAAGGAATTCAGACCTCCGTAGTTCATAAAACTAATGATGGAAGGTGAAAGAAGTTGTGATAAAGGTATGATTTAAACCAAAGGATTATATGATTTAAACTCCAACAAGGGATGAAATCTGAACCCAAGAGTAAAACTGGCGTTGACCAATAGGTGGGTAGCCGAAAGCGTTTGCCACTATATGGTATAGCCTAAAACAAGGAGAATTAAGTGTTTGGTTTCACAACACAAACATATCTTGGTTCACAAACTTACACAAGATGGAGCTCAAAGAGATAATTTATTTGGCTCAAAGATAACACTATATCACATGGAGTGAATATTTCAATGACTAAAGATATATGATGGTTCATGAAAGATATGAATGGTGCCCTAAGGCATAAGGAATAATTAGGAATTTGCTCGCCAAGGATTCTCATCCTCGTGCCTACATATTCTCATCATGCAATGAGAAAGTCAGAGCTTTCATAGTTCGTGGAACCACAAGAACAAACAGAGATAAGTCATGAAAAGTATGACTTATACCAACAGAATGGTAGAAACAAAGAGGTGTTTTTCTAAGCAACAGGGACTCACAAGACAAACATAACTTCAAGGGTTAACTGCAATAGAAACAAAGAGAGATATGTTTTCCTACACAACAGGGATTTATAAGACAAAGATAACTTCAATGGTTGGCTACAATGCTATTTAGTACAGGGAATATTGTATCACTGTAGAGAACAAATAATTTGAAAGAAAAGAAGAGTGGTGATTGTGACTTAGTAAGTCTATGGGAATCGTGATTGCAAGTGCACAGTCCTATCGCGTAGTTTTAAAGATTATCGAACCCACAAGGACTAATAATCAAACGTATCATTATCTAATGTTACTATGTAAATCTAAGGTTGATGATCATACTAAGATTGGAGGGATGA
This sequence comes from Lathyrus oleraceus, assembly GCF_024323335.1. NCBI lineage: Eukaryota > Viridiplantae > Streptophyta > Magnoliopsida > Fabales > Fabaceae > Lathyrus > Lathyrus oleraceus. The sequence continues at coordinate 225,188,542 of NC_066582.1, forward strand.
AGAGAAATAACTATAACGTAAATAGAAGATTGATAAATATATATGATAAAGGGATATCGGTATGCAACGCATCAAACTTCGGGGATTCGATAGATAGTTGGTGTAATCTTATTGGTCAAAATATTCTTTAGTAGAAATTATTTATAGAAAGGACTTAGTCTCACACTCTCGTTTTTATTGACTCTGACCATACTCCTAAACCAGAATGCTTGGCTCTCGCGGTCTCATCTTGAACTTAAAAGTAATTTTTGAATATGAATAAAGTCTAATTAATCCTAAAGCGTTCTCGTTGTGTTTAGGATTAATGCCTAGTTTCAGCTATCTGGTTAAAATCTCAAACTCTCGTTCTTGTTGACCGTAACCTTAGTTTGTTTTGTACTCTCGTATGAAAAACAGTTTGATTAAAATAAGAAACTAAAAACTGGAAATATAATTTTTATAAAAACTAACACCAATTATTTACGAATCCCGTCGTTTCGACGGTCTTTATATATTGATACCTAAGGGTTTAACCGGACATGGATCCGGTAACAGATTTGGTATTTGGAAAATCAAACATGCAATAAGACATAAATAAATAAAATAGCAATCAAAATAAAACCTGGATTACGAATTGTGAACTGGAACTGAATCTTGATTCTTTAATTGAAATAATGTCGGCAGGATTTGGCAATGAGTAGCCGTTACAATTGAATTCAAATGCGTAAAATAAATTTGCAATAGTCCTCGATGTGGAGAAACTATCACTGTTACAAAGTAGGAAAACTGCCTAGGAAACTAAAAGAAAATGATTATGACTAAAAAATTAATCGTCGATTGAAAGCTGGAAGAAGAGAGAGAGAGTCGGTTGAAAAAATAAACTCCTTTATATATTTTCCACTCCCCTAATTTGTACTCGAAGGTGATTGGATTCGTGGCTAAAATCATGGAGAAATAGTAGGGAAGACTAGGTTGTGGCGGTTGCCACAACCCTAGTCCTTGACTCCGTGGCGAGCACCACAATTTTAGGGTTGGGCGCCACAAACTTTTCATGCCTGGTGGCGGGTGCCACCACCCTCTTTGGTTCTTGTGGCGGGCACCACACACCTAGGTGATGGGCGCCACAAGCCCATTTGGTGTGGTGGCCCATTATCTCTATTTTTCTCCGTTTTCTTCTCTTTTTCTTTCCTTTTTGCTATTTTCCATTTTGCTTGCTTGTAAACCTTTTATTCGATAAATACCTGCGATAAATATAAAATACTGCGTAATGATAAGTGATAATCAAGTAAAAAGCAATGCATATGAAGCCAAAAATACGATACGTTTTCGCGTTATCAAACTCCCCCATACTTAAACCTTTGCTTGTCCTCAAGCAAATGCCGCGTTCATGAATAAAAAGTTTTGTAAAATCTTTGCAGCATACAATATCAAGACTCGTAAAAGACACAGTTGCATTCGGATACTCATTCTAGTCTATAAACTTTACTTTGGTTCAAAATTGTATTAACAGGTACTCACTTCCACACTAAGGGTATCGTTGGAACACATAGTCGCAATATTGCAACCATAAGTCTCCCTCCTATACAAACCAATCTGAATCATGTTGTCACGCCTAAGCCTACCTTACTAAACCTTCTTTTTATCCTTTTTCATTCTGGCGCAATCACATTAAGCCCGTTATCCTTTCACATTCATAGCAAGATAATTTGTTAGTGACTATGATCTCATCATTTTTTCATTTCTTTCTTTTTCGTACTTTAGCTCAAATAATAGCTAAATATGGTTATACCGTTGGGCTAAATGACCAGGTGAGGGTCACCTAACTTAGAAGGAACAACATTTTTCATGCATTTCGTAATCTTTAAGCTTGAGATCATACACTTATTTGCATCGACTTCTTGCGTAGTGTGTGCTTAGGATGGTGCTGACTGCTAGATAAACTACTTAAGGAATATTAAAGGATAGAATTTAAGGCTATGGCATGACAAGTACTCAAATCGATCTTATACTTGGGACATTTAAGGTGTTAAAACGATAGCGATCTTATAAAGTTTTTCCAAATCTCTACAATTCAACCTTAGTTTGATTTATAGGTTAGAATTTTTCAAAAGATGCAATGTATCTCTAAGTCTATGTTTTTGCAAAAAAATCGTATGGCGTAAGCAAATGGGAGAATTAGTAAATAACGGAAACCACGCATAAATACTCGACAACACATTGATATTTGACTCAACTAACACTTAACAAAAATAAAATAAAATAACAAAAGGAAATTACAATAATTTAAATCTACCTAGAAAGCGATAAATAAAAGCGATAAAGCTTCCTCCCTCATACTTAAATCTTGCATTGTCCCTAATGCAACGACATAAGATAGGAAAGAAAGGTAGAACCTGGGTATCCTACTACTGGCGCCTTCTGCCACGTGTACATGCACATCCACCGTTTCCTGGCTGGTGAGGTGGCGTATAGTCCTGTAGGTCTTCCTTACGCATTGTCAATGTTGCCATTTCATCGATCAAGCCAGACATGTTATATTCGGTTCTGAAAGCATAGTCATGCTGATCATGCTGCATTTGGCGAAGGATTTGCATCATTTCAGTTTGTTGGGCTTCCATTGGATTTTCAGGTCGCGCTGAGCGTCTAGTTCGCTACGCCTCAACAGTTCAGCATAGATCTCACCAAGAGTGGCTAGTGCACATTTCTTCTTCTGGGTCTTTGGATGGAGGATGTACCTGCTATATTTTCAAATGACATGTGTGTGGTGTGTGGGTCATTAGCGGGAGCAGTATGCTCCAGAATGTGATCCTCATCGGTGTCCCCACCAGCAGCTACTTTCTCAAGAATGTGCGCGGGGACTTGGTTAGGCACCGGATCATTAGTATAACAATAATTATCCGGGTTACGCACATCTGTGTGATTTGGTTTAGGAGGATTAAATCTTGTAAGACATTATTTGCAATTATTAAATTAAATTTTCCGTCTCTCCTTCGTTTTACTAATTTCATGCTCCTTGCCGTGTCTATGTCAATGGCATGATGCGGGAGCAGGGTTAGCCTGGAAAATTTTTCTTCGAGTCCTAGGACTCTGGCTATAGAGGTTATTAAACCTCCAAAAATAATCGAACCTCTCTTTGCATTGACAATGGCCTGCATGTGAGATAGCATAAAAGGGACGGTATTCACCTTTTGTGGCAAAAATGTGTCAAACAAATAAAAGAGTTCTTTTTCGTTCACCTTGTTAGAATTTGCTCGGCCAAAAATGGTGGATGCCAATATTTGGCGGAAATATCTAATAGTCGGGTTGTGAATTAAAGTGGCTTTATTTCCCTCAAAACTATGGGTTACTGTACCGGTTATTAACCTCCAAAATGGTTGGAAGACGCATTGCCAACCCTCAGTATTTGGGACCTCACTTACTATGCCATCCCCATGGGGTAAATGTAGCAGGTCCGCTAGCTGGGAAAATGTAATGGCATATTTGACGTTGAATAACGAAACTGGACAGTCCCACTGGAGCAGTTTGTGTTGGGTGTGAGACTAAAAATTAACGAACTTAGAAATTCTAGTGTTAATTGAGCATAGACAGGGTCCTTAAGAGATAGGAAATCATTTAAATTTGAAGTGTCTAGCATATAGTTAACAGAATCTAAAATTCCTAATGCAAATAAACAGGGTTCATCGGCATACCTTGGTAATTCGATCATTCTTGCGCTTAGAGACGTGTACGTCTCTTCCTGTAATTCACCTGGCTCGCCGTTTCTGAACATTATTTCGTATTCCCTCATTTGTGCCATGATGAATTTTACACTTCTTGTGTAATATGGTAAGAATATAGCAAGGGAGAGGAGAATTATGCTTATGAGAGGTGTGGTTTGTGGAGGTTATGTTGGTGGTTTATATAGAGGTGATGGTGGTTGGAAATTTATTGATGAAATAAGTTTCATTTACGGTATTCAATGCCTTGGTCAAAGAATTTTGAAAATGGTTGAAAAGACTTTAAGGCATTGTCAAGCATGCGAGGGACAAAACAGTTAAGGGATTTGATGTGACAAATAGTACAACAGCGTGCGTGTGAACGTTCATATAGTGGTTGGCGCAACTTTTAAAGCTCGTGGTGGGCGCCACAGTCCTCACATGGGCGCCACAACAGTGTGTGGCAGGCGCCACATGCAGTGTGGTCTGCTCCCATGTGTGTGTCAGTTTATTGCTTTGACCATAATTTTCATTTGAATTTTGGTTTACCGACATGGAATAATGGTTTAATAACTAGTTAGAGGATAACCAACATAAAATATAGGTAGGAATAATAAACATGATATAGTTAAATGAAATTAAAATGCAAAATTAAAGAATAAAAGAATGGAGTAGACGGGAAAAGATGATATAATTCGTCTACTGGAATAAAAAGAAATGAAGTAATTAAATAAGTTCCCATCGTGTAAAAACAAATAACAATAAAATTCAAAACAAGAAAATAAAATAAATGTCAGTGAATCGGTAATATTCCAATAAATTAGCCATTAGGGCGACTGTTGGCAGGAGGAGCTGTAGCGGTAAATTCATGACCATCAAGCTATGGATAAGCTAGACGTCAATAAAACCAGAGTCGCCACCGCGCTTTTATTGTTTCCAAGGGAAAAGGGAAAAGTACGAACAAAACCCAAAAAGAAGAAGTTTTCAAATCAAAACTAATAAAATGCCAGAGATTACAGGTAAGGGGGTTGGTTACACAGAGGGAAGGTGTTAGCATCTAAAGTGTCCTAGGTACTCCTAGGGATCCCTTTCTTGTGTGCATATTTGTTTTTGTACAAATGATGTTTGCAAACAAATAGAATGGGGGGATGAGAAAAGAATTCATTAATTATATTTTTGTGTTTGACAAGACCTTCGGACTTGTGCCTACGTACCAATATAAAAATGAGGGACCAAAACCTCGTAGTTCGTGGTATCAATTTCAAAGTGAGTGCATTGCTTTTAACAAAATTTAAGTTTGAAAGGCACAAGGGCCTAAAATGGCTTGAATGAGTGTTAGTTCTTTTTGGCTTTTGAAATTTTAAGTCAAGTATAGTTAAGTTCATTTACAAGTTTGATTAAGAAAAGATTTTTTTAAAAATGCAATGGCATAAGGCCAAAGTTTCTAGTTTGCAATAAGGTCAAAGTTTAGAAAACAGACACAAGCAAAGAAGATTTTAAAAGGAGGGAGAGATTTTGAAATTAAAGAAATGGGGAGGAGATGAAGAGACTAATCCTAAGCATAAATTTAAAAGTTGAGAGTTGAAAAGATATGACCAATGGGCTATAATCCAATAGACAAGAATGTCATATAGAAACCCAAATTTCCCTTGGACTTTAGAATCACACAACAATCAATACACAAATAGCAAGTTGCAGAGCAAGGCATCAAATAAAGATAACCACATCCACGCTTAACAACTCCATGATCTTCTCCAAAATTTCCCATGTATCAGATGACTTCCAAGATGGCATAAGTCACAGGTTCAAAATAACAGCTTCACAATGATCATGTTGCAGATGAACTCAAATGGATCTTCAATGATGTATCATATGAAGTTTCAATTCACAAGAATTTGGTCTCATGAAAGTTGGCATTGGCCAAGTCCTTTGCATAGGGAGCGTTGCCTAAACTCTAAGTCCAATAGTCTCATATCACACCAACAGTCCACACAACATATTTTTTAGGGTTTTTGTTCTTATTATGTACATTAAGGTCAAAAGATCACACAAACAAATCACAATATACACAATCACAATATCACAAAATATGGTCCAAGTGGACAAAGTGAAAATGACATTAACATAAACAACTTGAATGGTATGAATAATGGCAAATGAATAAGGCTTGAAAATTAAGGTGCATTAAAATTAAATGACTTGAAATTAAATATTAGTTGTTAATGAATTAGAAGTTAGTATTGCTTTTGCTTTGCTTTTGTTTAAGTCATTCTTTGGAGAACACTCAACCCACATATCACAAGCATGGATCCTTGAACCAAGATATCTTTCAAAGGAATGAAAAAAGGCCAAGTCTCTACACAATACCATGAAAGAGGGGAGACTTACAATCTCACTAACTAGAATGCTATGCCTTTTGTGTCAAAATTTAGCGCGATGTTAAGCAATCGTAATTGGACTTATGTAGAAGTCACACCTAATTGAGGTCGGGCAATAGAATTTTGGTGTTAATGCATGTTAGAGACATAGTATAATGGACAATGCTCATGAAACATATCACACACAAAAAGAATATGCAAAATGGGAGGCCTAATCTCATCCATACTTATGTTGATTTTGCAACCAACTAGCCTTAGGATATTGAGATATCATAGGTCCATAACATGAATGCATAAACAAGGGGAATAAGATTAAGAGGGAATGGGAAATGGAATTAACACAAATTGGTCAAAGGAAGACTTTTACCAAATTTAGATCATTCATTCATTTTGGGAGATGAAATGTACATTTCATCAATCCCCTAAATCCAATTATCTTAACTTAACAAAGTCAAATCAACATTGACCAAGGCCTAACAACACAAGTCAAACTCAACAAGTCAAAATTAGAAGCTCAACACAATTCATTTTGCATTTAAATAATTAAAATTAACTAAAATATGCATTAAATTAAATTATGATTTGTCAAATTCCTAAAACCTCATCAAAACACCAAAGAAATGGCCATGAGATTTATCATAGGTCAAACAAGGTCAAAGGACCTTGGAGAAAAATTTTCAAAATTTTTGGAAACTTAAAAGCATTTTTAAACAACTAAAAATATTCACAAAATCAATTAAATCATGAAAAATATTAATAATAATTCAAAAAATAATTTTAATTCAGAAAATAAAAGAGGATTTTATTTAAATTGTTTTGGTGAAACTCTCATATTTTTTGGATCAATATTAGATTTAATACGAATTAATGAAAATAAAAGGAATAAAATGAAAATCAATTAAATCAGAAAAACGTGGACCACTTAATCTCCCTCATTAATTGAGGTGGCAGATCAAGTGGTGGAAAACGCGTGTTCCATGATACGCTTGAGTCAGCACGCCACACGTCTGGTATTCAAAAGCAACGTTGAAGATTAAAATGATTTGAATTGATCCAATGGCTCAAAACACATCCAACGCATCGCCGGAGCAAAGTGTCGGTCATCTTCTCCGATGACTCTGGCCGGACTGGTTCCCTCATCACCATCACACAAATGAAAAAGAAAGACATGATCTTAAAAAAAATGGCATAGATCACGAATATCACCTCAATTTAACCTAACTCCAAGTATATGAAGAGATAACATGAAGTTGAATTTTGAGGTGTGTGAACTGAGTTGCTTCGATTTGATCTCAAAGCAACTCAATCTCCTTGCCTACATTTATAGGACTTCAGACAATCAAGGATCCAAGAGAATTGATGAGAATTGAGAGAGAATCGAAGAGAAGAAAAATCTGGAAAAATACCTTCAATGTTGTGCAGAACTTGATCTTTCTTGCTTCAATTCGTGCTTGATCTTGCTTATGGAGCTTGCAGAAGTGGATTAGAAATGGTGCAAGGCTTTGGATCCTGGAGTTCTTGAAGCTCCAAACAATGAGATTCAAACTCAAATTTCAAGTGAAATTTATCAGGTTTTCCTTTGAATTGTGAGGGTTTCAATGGTTGGATGCAAAGCTGGCGCGCAAGTTCTTCAAACTGATGCAATGGACCTCTATTTATAGCAAAATGTAAGTGATATTTGCACACTTGAAAATGCTTCCAAAATTGGGAATGTGAAGTGCACGCTTGCTTGGGCATGAACATGCCCATGAAGCAACTCAATTAGGTCCAAATGCAAGTGAAATGAAGTCTGAATGAGAATTGTGATGCAAGGCAAATATGTATTGATGTTTGAAACATGATTCTTGCCAACTGATACAACCTTGTTCAAGCCATGCACAGACCCTTCAAACTTTGTCCAAAATGAATGAATTTGAACTCTTTGGAAAAGTTAGATCAAGAGGAACAAATCTTATGTTGAACACTTTTCCATTTGGAACTTGTATAATGGTGAATTTTGAGGTGGATGTTTGGAAATTTCAACATGTCAAAATATTTTCTAAGTGTTAAGCCATATGTTCAATTATTCCACCTTGACTAACTTTTTATGTGAGCTCCAAATGAGAAAAGTGTATTCATCAAAGTTGTATCCATTTTAAAAACCTTCAAAATGATCACCAATGTGACATCATTTGGATTTTGGATGAATGAGTTATGCATTTTTGAAGTTGAGGAAAATCACTTGTTCAATGGTATTGGTCCAAAATGACTTATAATATATCCTCATATCACATGCTCATAAAAGTTGATTTATCTCTTCCTCCAAACATCAAAGTTCAAGTAGACATATTGAATTTGATTGTTCTACTTGGAAATCTTTCATATCATAAAAATTGGGCAAGTTATGGCCTTGGGAAGTTGACTTTTAAATTAGTGTTTGGACAAAATAACCTATAATCTTTCAACATAAAAAATGACTTTCCAAACAAAAATAGCTTTATACCTCAACATGAAAGTTGTTTGGAATGTAATTTAGAGAAACGTTTCTCTTGGAATGATTTTCATATGATGAAAATTGTAGGAGATAGGGTCTAGGGGAACCCAGTTTTGATCAGATGAATTCATCTGGCCAACCACCATTAACCAACTTGCTAACTTGAAATTCTATTGACTTTTTAGACTCATTGGAGATCATATATGCATAATATGATGAAACTTGAAGTGTCCTTTGAAGTATTTGATCAATGGGTGAAGAATCTTGTTGAAGAAGTTACTCAAGATACCCAGATGAACTAGGGTTTCCAAGGCAAATCAATTGAAGAATTATTGATCAAAATAACATGTAGAGATCATTGGGACTCATATATGATGCCTAGAACTATTATGGATCATTTCTTGGTTGAGCTCTTAGCAATGAGGGTCTTAAACCCTAGATGTGAACTTGATAGATCAATGGTGATCATGCCCTACCTACAAAAGAGTTAGACAAATACAAAGACATATTTTTGGTATTTTAGTTAGTAAAGATGATAAAATAAAAGTATGATACAATCGCATGGTGCTTGGTGATCTCTCCCAAAACAAACCCAATGAAAGAGAGGTAATGAGGATGCCAAGGTATGATCCCAATGCTAATGCATATGATGAGATGACATGAGGGATCTTAGGGTCAAAATTGGGGTCTTACAGGAGAGAAAGAGTGGAAGTGCTGGTAAATGTGATCCAGGTTCTCTGTCACTACATCCATAAAGTCGTGGAATTCCACGCGCAGGGTGCTCAGCTCGCCTCTCAGATTGGCAACGTTTGTCTGAACATCTTCGATGGCAGTAGCATGATCGATGAGAGGTGCAGCAGGTATAACTGGGGCGTGTGATTCAGCGTCTGAGAGATAATTTTCATAGTGGTCATAGATTCGGGGTGTCTCTGGAGGAGAAGGTGGTGCATCTGGTGGTCCATCCAAATCATAGAGCCAGTTGTTCCTATCATGTACACTTGTCTTATGGTCTGACAGGGTAAACATGTGTACTACTTGGCTGTTAATTAGGAATTCAAACACATTTGGACCTTGGTTCCTAATGATACCGGTGTTGACACAAAATCGAATGTTCATAGGTCGTATAACCCTGACGAGTGGGTACTTCAGTCCCATGGCAGGGTTATGGATGTTCTCTAAATGCATAAGTCTGGCTTGGGATGGTCGTTTCCTGTGATGCTACCCCAAAAGAGATCTAATTGATGGTCTACAAGCCTGTCTTCCTGAGTAATGGTAAAGATATCAGGATCATTAGGGCATCCTAGGAGTTCAGCCATTTCTCTATGGGTGTAGCGGTAGTCATTATCAAACAACCTAAAGGTGATGAGGCCTTTGTTAGATCCCATACCATGGTTTGGCAGGTACACTAGGGATCTTAGGAATTCTAAAGTCAACCTACTGTAGGAACTAAATTTCGTTTGGTGGTGAAGGTGTCCACACCTAGTTGGTTAATTAGGAACATAACACTGTCTCTTATACCTAATTTGGTCATGGTGCGTCCATCTAGGTATAAAGTTAGTGTCATTTCTCTCTGAGCTAGAGCCTCAAAACGTCTCCTTTGAGCTCTGCCTCTGAAGATTATATCCATGTAATCTACTTGTTGCATTGTGATGGTCAGTAGCTAGATAAAATCAAGTAGATAACAACATTAAGTTAGTAATGGTCAATAAATAAAGAAAGGTACCGATTAACTTTATGAGAAATAAGAAAGAAAGAAGGAATGAAAAATAAGCAGTAATAATAATTATAAATTTGGGTAATTAAATTAAATAGTTAAAGATAGAGTGTGAGTTGTCTCTCACCAAGCACTTTGTTTATTGTCATAAGCTCGACAGAAATAGGATAGGTGTTATTCTTTTGAATGAGCACGAAGCTCTGCAAGCTTTAGATTTGCAATGAAATCATTATTATCAATGTTGTAGTAATGTTTCAAACGTTGGTCGTTTACTATGAATGGTTCGCTCATTTTTCCCTTTATATCTATCGCTCCATTTGGAAAGATATTGGTAATTTCGAAGGGACTGGACCACCTAGAACGAAGTTTTCTGGGAAAGAGTCTGAGGCGGAAGTTAAATAGAAGTACTTTGTCGCCTTCCTTAAACTCTTTTCTTGATATGCGATTGTCGTGCCACTTTTTAGTTCTTTCTTTATAGATTCGGCCATTCTCATACACATCTAGTCTAAGTTCTTCTAGTTCATGGATATCTAATATTCTTTTTTTCGCCTGCGGCAGTATAATTGAGATTAGGGGTCTTAATGGCACAAAATGCTTTATGTTCTAATTCTACCGGCAGATGACATGATTTTCCATAAACTAGCTTAAAAGGTGTGGTTCCTATTGGGGTCTTATAAGTTGTCCTATATGCCCACATGGCTTCTGGTAATTTTGAGGACCAATATTTCCTAGAGGTGGCAACCGTCTTTTCTAAGATTTGTTTAATTTCTCGGTTTTAGACTTCTATTTGCCCACTCGTCTGTGGGTGATAGGGTGTTTCTACGCGGTACCGGACTCCATATTTCAGTAATAGCTTTTCAAAAATCCTTGAAATGAAATGGGGGCCACCATCACTGGTGACAAGTCTTAGCACTCCAAATCTAGGGAAGATTATACGCTTAAAGTCTAATTACCACTCGTGTGTCATTCGTTGGAGAAGCTATGGCCTTAATCCATTTTGATACGTAATCGACCGTAACTAGGATATACTTGTTAGCAAAATAAGATGGGAAAGGTCCCATAAAATCGATTCCCTAAACATCGAAGACTTCTACTTCTCAAATGCCTTTAAGTGGCATTCTATTGCGTTTAGATATGTTTCCAGTGCGTTGACACCGGTCGCAATTTGTGATCACGATGTGGACATCTTTCCATAGAGTGGGCCAAAAGAGGCCGGCTTGCTAAATATTAGCGCAAGTCTTCGAGGTGCTTGCATGTCCTCCATAGGGAGCAGAATGACAGTGGGAGATTACGTTTTCTACCTCATCTTCGGGGACACATCAATGGAAAATGTCGTTGGCGCATCTCTTGAAAAGAAGAGGCTCATCCCAATAATAATGTTTAAGATCATGGAAGAATTTTTTCTTTTGTTGGTAGGTCAAGTCTGGTGGAAACACCCCAGCTGCTAAGTAGTTGACAAAGTCAGCGTACCATGGTAGTGTGGTTTTAGTGTAAATTGCTTCTACTAACTTGTTTGTTTTGGTATCCTTATGGGTTAACGCATATTTAGCTGTATTGCTTTCCAGTTGGGCTATGAGTCTTTCGTTCGGGAAATCATCGTTTATAGGCACTCATTCAGGTTCAATACCTTCCATTCTTGACAAGTGATCGGCCACGACGTTTTCAGTGCCCCTTTTATCCTTGATTTTTAGGTCAAACTCTTGTAATAGTAAAATCCACCTTAGAAGTCTTAGTTTGGCGTCCTTTTTGTTTAACAGGTACCTAATTGCAGCATGGTCGGTATAGATAATTATATTTGCTACTACTAGGTAGGAACGGAATTTATCCAGAGCGAACACTACGGCTAAAAGTTCCTTTTCTCTGGTGGCGTAGTTCATTTGTGCAGGGTCTAGGGTTCTACTTGCATAGTATATTGCATGAAGTTTCTTATCCCTTTTTTGTCCTAAGACTGCACCTACAACATAGTCACTAGCGTCACACATGATTTCAAAGGGTAATCTCCAATTGGGCGGTTGCATGATAGGTGCGGTAATAAGAGCTATTTTTAGTTGTTCAAACGCCATTAGGCATTTGTCATCAAAGATGAATTCAGCGTCTTTCATCAATAATCCAGTCAGTGGTTTGTTGATTTTTGAGAAATCATTGATGAATCGTCGGTAGAAACCTGTGTGTCCTAGGAAGCTTCGTATTTCTCTTACGGTTTTCGGAGGCTAAAGGTTTTCTATAACTTCTATTTTGGCCTTGTCGACTTCAATCCCCTTATCGGATATTATGTGTCCTAGTACGATCCCTTGTCGGACCATGAAATGGCATTTTTCCCAGTTTAGCATGAGGTTCACTTTTACACATCTTTTTAGTACCATTTCAAGATTCGATAAGCAGCCTTCAAAGCTCTATCCGCATACAGAGAAATCATCCATGAATACTTCCATGATGTCATCTATAAAATAAATTAAAATTGACATCATGCATCTTTGGAATGTTGCGGGAGCGTTACACAATCCGAATAGCATTCGTCGGTAGGCGAATGTACCATAGGGACATGTGAAGGTCGTTTTCTCTTTGTCGTAGGGATGAATAGGAATTTGGAAAAATCCTGAATAACCGTCTAAGTAGAAGAAGTTAGAATGTGTAGCCAATCGTTCAAGCATTTGATCCATAAACGGTAAAGGAAAATGATCCTTCTGAGTGGATTTGTTTAAATTTCTATAATCAATACATGTTCTACTTCCAGTAACCACTCTTTGTGCTATAGATTCTCCTTTTTCATTATTAATAACTGTGACGCCTCCCTTCTTTGGCACGACATATACTGGGTTGACCCATTGACTATCAGATATCGGGTAGATAATACCTGCTTCTACCAGCTTTTGCACTTCTTTCTTTACTACATCACTCAGAATGGGATTTATCCTTCTTTGATGTTCTCCAGAGGTCTTACTGTCTTCCTCTAGCATTATGCGATGCATGCATATGAAAGAGCTTATTCCTTTTAGATCTGAGATATTGTAGCCTAAAGCAGTTGGATATTTTCTCAAAACGTGTAGAAGCTTTTAAGTCTCTATCTTCCCTAAGTCTGCATTTATTATTACAGGTCGCTCAAGTTCAGTGTCTAGGAATTCGTACCTTAGATTTTTGGGTAACGTCTTAAGTTCTAGGGCTGGTTTCTTTGGGCAAGGCATATGATCGGGCATTAGTGCTAGGCATTCGCTTAGGCTGTCATCTTGGTGTTCCTTACTCAAATTTTCATCTTCAAAAGTAGGAGGCCTTGGAATTTTCAGTATTTCGAAGTATGATGTTTATTCATTCTCCATCTCTCTTATACATTTGTCGATGACATCTAGTAGACAACAGGTATCGTCTATAGCTGATGCCTTTAGGAATTGCGTCAAAATGAATTTGACCTTTTCCTCACCAACTTCAAAGGTTAGCTTGCCTTTCTTAACATCTATAATAGCTATGGCTATAGCTAGGAATGGTCTTCCTAATATGATAGGGATGTTGGAATCCTCTTTTATATCCATGATTATAAAATCAGTAAGAATATAGAATTGTCCTATGCTTACCAACACGTTTCCTAACATACCTACAGGAAATTTAACATAACGATTCGCAAGTTGTATAGACATTCTCGTAGGTCTTAGTTCTCCCATTTTTAGCCTTTCGCATATGGATAAGGGCGTTAAACTAATATTGGCTCCTAAGTCGCATAGTGCTTTGTCGATGACAAACTTTCTGATTACACGGGGTATGGAGAAACTACCTGGGTCTTTCAGCTTATGAGGCATATTGTTTTGTATTATGGCACTACACTCAGCAGTAAGTGTAACGATTTCTTTATCCTCTATCTTCTTCTTGTTAGATAAGATTTCTTTGAGAAACTTAACATATGAGGGAATTTGAGTAATGGCTTCTGTAAAGGATATTGTGATATCCAATTGTTTTAGAAGCTCTACGAATTTTTTAAATTTCCCTACACTTTTAGATTTAACAAGTCTTTAAGGATAAGGGATAGGGGGTTTATACGGTGGTGGAGACACATAAGTTCTTCTTTCTCTATGGCCTCCTCGTTTTTATCTTCCTCTTGATCGTCTTCCTTCTCAGTTTCCTTACCAGGTTCTTGGTGCATGGATGGGTTCTGAATTCTAGGGTCGGTCGGTCCATCTAGTTCTGTCCCACTTCGTAGTATAATAGCATTTGCATGACCTTTCGGGTTTGGTTGCGGTTGTCCAGGAAATGTGCCTGCAGGAGCAGCAGTAGGTGCTTGTTGTTGAGCCACTTGGGAAATTTGTGTTTCCAACATTTTGTTATGGGTGGCTAACGCGTCTACCTTGTTTGCTAACTGCTTGATTTGCTCACTAGTGTGTATGTTTTGATTTAGGAAATCCTTATTTGTTTGGGCTTGGGTAGCTATGAAGTTTTCCATCATTATTTCTAGGATTGACTTCCTAGGAGCATTTTGAGTATTTGTGGCAGCTTTATGATATCCTGGTGGTACATCAGGTGCTTGGTTAGGTGTATACAATGCATTATTATTTTTGTACAAAAAGTTAGGATGGTTCTTCCAACCTGGGTTATAGGTGTTTGAGTAAGGGTTTCCTTGAGCATAGTTCACCTGGTCTATGGAGGTTCCTGTCAAGAGTTGACATTTTGGGGCAGTATGCCCCGGAACTCCGCATATTTCGCAGTTTGGTGCTACGACAACCACGGTGGCTGCGGGTGTTATGGTCGAGTTGTCTATCTTTTGAGTAAGAGAATCTACCTTGGTGTTAACATGGTCAAGACTGCTTACTTCGTACATTCCTCCTTTCCTTGGAGGTTTCTCTACAGAGGTTCTTTCGCTTCCCCACTGGTAATGATTTTGGGCCATACTTTTGATGAGTTGATAGGCCTCATTGTAGGGTTTATCCACAGTGCGCCACCTACAGCGGCGTCTATTGTCAATCTTGTGTTGTACAAGAGACCGTTGTAAAAGGTATGAATGATCAACCATTCTTCTAGACCGTGATGTGGACAAAGCCTCATCATGTCTTTGTATCTCTCCCAAGCTTCAAAAAGTGATTTATTATCTTTTTGTTTAAACCCGTTTATTTGGGCTCTTAGCATAGCCGTCTTACTAGGTGGGAAATATCGGGCTAAGAAGACTTGCTTCAACTCGTTCCACGTAGTGACAGAGTTGGATGGTAGAGACTGGAGCCAAGCTCTAGCTCTATCTCTTAATGAGAATGGGAAAAGACGTAGTCTTATAGCTTCTCGGCTGACACCATTCATTTTCACTGTGTCTGCGTATTGCAAAACACTGACAAATGTAGGTTCATGTCCTCCGTGGGACTACCGGAAAATTGGTTTTGTTGTACGGTTGACAACAACGAAGGTTTTAGCTCGAAATTATTGTCCTCGATGGCAGGGGCAGCGATGTTGTTATGTGATTCATCCTGCGAAGGGATTGCATAGTACTTAAGAGGACGGTTTTTCACTCCTTCGGCCATCTATGGTTGAATAATTGATTCAGAAATAAGAATGTTAAGGTCAGGAAGATTTAGCTTGATACGATGTTCTCATATCAAGTCTCGTATCCAGCGTTCTAATCTAAGATAACGCTCAGGTTCGTCGAAGTGTAGCTTTAATTTCTCGCCTTGAGAGCGAGTACTTGGCATACACTCGATAGATGTAGAAAGGGAAAAAGAATTGTTTGCCTTAGTCTATACTGGGCAACACTGGAGTTACGATATCGACTAAATTATTCCCTGGCAACAGCGCCAAAAACATGATCGTGACTTAGTAAGTCTATGGGAATCATGACTGCAAGTGCACAGTCCTATCGCGTAGTTTTAAAGATTATCGAACCCACAAGGACTAATAATCGAACGTATCATTATCTAATATTACTATGTACATCTAAGGCTGATGATCATTCTAAGATTGGAGGGATGAAGAGAAATAACTATAACGTAAATAGAAGATTGATAAAGATATATGATAAAGGGATATTGGTATGCAACACATCAAACTTCGGGGATTTGATAGACAGTTGGTGTAATCTTATTGGTCAAAATATTCTTTAGTAGAAATTATTTATAGAAAGGACTTAGTCTCACACTCTCGTTTTTATTGACTCTGACCATACTCATAAACCATAATGCTTGGCTCTCGCGGTCTCATTTTGAATTTAAAAGTAATTTTTGAATATGAATAAAGTCTAATTAATCCTAAAGCGCTCTTGCTGTGTTTAGGATTAATGTCTAGTTTCAGCTATCTGGTTAAAGTCTCAAACTCTCGTTCTTGTTGACCGTAACCTTAGTTTGTTTTGTACTCTCGTACGAAAAACAGTTTGATTAAAATAAGAAACTAAAAACCGGAAATATAATTTTTATAAAAACTAACACCAATTATTTACGAATCTCGTCGTTTCGACGGTCTTTATATACTGATACCTAATGGTTTAGCCGGACATGGATCCGGTAACAGATATGGTATTTGGAAAATCAAACATGCAATAAGACATAAATAAATAAAATAGCAATCAAAATAAAACCTGGATTACGAATTACGAACTCGAACTGAATCTTGATTCTTCAATTGAAATAATGTCGGCAGGCTTTGGCAATGAGTAGCCGTTACAATTGAATTCAAATGCGTAAAATAAATTTGCAATAGTCCTCGATGTGGAGAAACTATCACTGTTACAAAGTAGGGAAACTGCCTAGGAAACTAAAAGAAAATGATTATGACTAAAAAATTAATCGTCGATTGAAAGCTGGAAGAAGAGAGAGAGTCGGTTGAAAAAAATAAACTCCTTTATATATTTTCCACTCCCCTAATTTGTAGTCGAAGGTGATTGGATTCGTGGCTAAAATCATGGAGAAATAGTAGGGAAGACTAGGTTGTGGCGGTTGCCACAACCCTAGTCCTTGACTCCGTGGCAACCACCACAATTTTAGGGTTGGGCGCCACAAACTCTTCATGCTTGGTGGCGGGTGCCACCACCCTCTTTGGTTCTTGTGGTGGGCGCCACACACCTAGGTGATGGGCGCCACAAGCCCATTTGGTGTGGTGGCCCATTATCTCTATTTTTCTCCGTTTTCTTCTATTTTTCTTTCCTTTTTTCTGTTTTCCATTTTGCTTGCTTGTAAACCTTTTATTCAATAAATACCTGCGATAAATATAAAATATTGAGTAATAATAAGTGTTAATCAAGTAAAACTCAATGCATATGAAGCCAAAAATACGATATGTTTTCGCGTTATCAAACTCCCACATACTTAAACCTTTGCTTGTCCTCAAGCAAATGCCGCGTTCATGAATATAATTTTTTGTAAAATCTTTGCAGCATACAATATCAAGACTCGTAAAAGACACAGTTGCATTCGGATACTCATTCTAGTCTATAAACTTTACTTTGGTTCAAAATTGTATTAACAGGTACTCACTTCCACACTAAGGGTATCGTTGGAACACATGGTCGCAATATTGCAACCATAAGTCTCCCTCCTATATAAACCAATCTGAATCATGTTGTCACGCCTAAGCCTACCTTACTAAACCTTCTTTTTATCCTTTTTCATTATGGTGCAATCACATTAAGCCCGTTGTCCTTTCACATTCATAGCAAGATAATCTGTTAGTGACTATGATCTCAACATTTTTTCATTTCTTTCTTTTTTGTACTTTGGCTCAAATAATAGCTAAATATGGTTATACCGTTGGACTAAATGACCAAGTGAGGGTCACCTAACTTAGAAGGAACAACATTTCTCATGCATTTCGTAATCTTTAAGCCTGAGATCATACACTTATTTGCATCGACTTCTTGCGTAGTGTGTGCTTAGGATGGTGCTGACTGCTAGATAAACTACTTAAGGAATATTAAAGGATAGAATTTAAGGCTATGGCATGACAAGTACTCAAATCGATCTTATTCTTGGGAGATTTAAGGTGTTAAAACGATACCGATCTTATAAAGTTTTTCCAAATCTCTACAATTCAACCTTAGTTTGATTTATAGGTTAGAATTTTTCAAAAGATGCATTGTATCTCTAAGTCTAGATTTTTGCAAAAAAAAATTATGGCTTAAGCAAATGGGAGAATTAGTAAATAACGGAAACCACGCATAAATACTCGACAACACATTGATATTTGACTCAACTAACACTTAACAAAAATAAAATAAAATAACAAAAGGAAATAACAATAATTTAAATCTACCTAGAAAGCGATAAATAAAAGCGATAAAGCTTCCTCCCTCATACTTAAATCTTGCATTGTCCCTAATGCGACGACATAAGGTAGGAAAGAAAGGTAGAACCTGGGTATCCTGCTACTGGCGCCTTCTGCCACGTGTACATGCACGACCACCGTTTCCTGGCTGGTGAGGTGGTGTATAGTCCTGTAGGTCTTCCTTACGCATTGTCAATTGCATTTTTAAACTTTGACCTTATTGCAAACTAGAAACTTTGGCCTTATGCCATTGCATTTTTAAAAAAAATCTTTTCTTAATCAAACTTGTAAATGAACTTAACTATACTTGTTTTAAAATTTCAAAAGCCAAAAAGAACTAACACGCATTCAAGCCATTTTAGGCCCTTGTGCCTTTCAAACTTTAATTTTGTTAAAACCAATGCACTCACTTTGAAATTGATACCACGAACTACGAGATTTTGATTCCTCATTTTTATATTGGTACGTAGGCACAAGTCCGAAGGTCTTGTCAAACACAAAAATATAATTAATGAATTCTTTTCTCATCCCCCCATTCTATTTGTTTGCAAACATCATTTTTACAAAAACACATATGCACATAAGAAAGGGCTCCCTAGGAGTACCTAGGATACTTTGGGTGTTAACCCCTTCCCTTTGTGTAACCAACCCCCTTACCTGTAATCTCTGGCATTTTATTAGTTTTGATTTGAAAACTTCTTCTTTTTGGGTTTTGTTCATACTTTTTCCTTTTCCCTTGGAAACAATAAAAGCGCGGTTGCGACTCTGTTTTTATTGACGTCTAGCTTATCCATAGCTTGATGGTCATGAATTTACCCCTACAGCTCCTCCTGCCAGCAGTCGCCGTAATGGCTAATTTATTGGAATATTACCGATTCACTGACATTTATTTTATTTTCTTGTTTTGAATTTTATTGTTATTTGTTTTTACACATTGGGAACTTATTTAATTACTTCATTTCTTTTTATTCCAGTAGACGAATTATATCATCTTTTCTCGTCTACTCCATTCTTTTATTCTTCAATTTTGCGTTTTAATTTCATTTAACTATATCATGTTTATTATTCCTACCTATATTTTATGTTGGTTATCCTCTAACTAATTATTAAACCATTATTCCATGCCGGTAAACCAAAATTCAAATGAAAATTATGGTCAAAGCAATAAACGGACACACACAAGGGAGCAGACCACACTGCATGTGGCGCCTACCACACACTAATGTGGCGCCCATGTGAGGATTGTGGCGCCCACCACAAGTCCCTAGTGGCGCCCGCCACGAGCTTGAAAAGTGGCGCCAGCCACTACATGAACGTTCACGCGCACGCTGTTGTACTATTTGTCACATCAAATCTCTTAATTTTTTTGTCCCTTGCATGCTTGACAATGCCTTAAAGTCTTTTCAACCATTTTCAAAATTCCTTGACCAAGGCATTGAATACCGTAGATGAAACTTATTTCATCAATACACTTCCAACCACCATCACCTCTATATAAACCACCAACATAACCTCCACAAACCACACCTCTCATAAGCATAATTCTCCTCTCCCTTGCTATATTCTTACCACATTACACAAGAAGTGTAACATTCATCATGACATATATGAGGGAATACGAAATAGTGTTCAGAAACGGCAAGCCAGGTGAATTACAAGAAGAGACGTACACGTCTCCAAGCGCAAGAAAGATCGAATCAACAAGGTATGCTGATGAACCCTATTTATTTTCCTTAGGGATTTTAGATTGTGTTAACTATATGCTAGACACTATAAATTTAAATTATTTCTTATCTCTTAAGGACCCTGCCTATGCTCAATTAACACTAGAATTTCTAAGTTCATTAATTTTTAGTCTCACACCCAACACAAACTGCTCCAGTGGGACTGTCCAGTTTCGTTTATTCAACGTTGAATATGCCCTTACATTTTCCCAGCTAGCAGACCTGCTACATTTCCCCCATGGGGATGGCATAGTAAGTGAGGTCCCAGATACTGAGGGTTGGCAATGCGTCTTCCAACCATTTTGGAGGGTAATAATCGGTACAGTAACCCATAGTTTTGAGGGAAATAAAGAAACTTTAATTCACAACCCGACAATTCGATATTTCCGCCAAATATTGGCATCCATCATTTTTGGCCGAGCAAATTCTAACAAGGTGAACGAAAAAGAACTCTTTTATTTGTTTTCCACATTTTTGCCACAAAAGGTGAATACCGTCCCTTTTATGCTATCTCACATGCAGGTCATTGTCAATGCAAAGAGAGGGTCGATTATTTTTGGAGGTTTAATAACCTCCATAGCCAGAGTCCTAGGACTCGAAGAAAAATTATCCAGGCTAACCCCGCTCCCGCATCATGCCATTGACATAGACATGGCAAGGAGCATGAAATTAGTAAAACGAAGGGGAGACGGAAAATTTAATTTAATAATTGCAAATAATGTCTTACAAGATTTAATCCTCCTAAATCCAAATCACACAGATGTGCGTAACCCGGATAATTATTGTTATACTAATGATCCGGTGCCTAACAAAGTCCCCGCGCACATTCTTGAGAATGTAGCTGCTGGTGGGGACACCAATGAGGATCACATTCTGGAGCAGATTGCTCCCGCTAATGACCCATACACCACACACATGTCATCTGAAAATATTGCAGGTACATCCTCCAGCCAAAGACACAGAAGAAGAAGTGTGCACTAGCCACTCTTGATGAGATCTATGATGAACTGTTGAGGAGTAGCGAACTAGACGCTCAGCGCGACCTACAAATCCAATGGAAGCCCAACAAACTGAAATGATGCAAATCCTTCGTCTAATGCAGCATGATCAGCACGACTACGCTTTCAGAATCGAATATAACATGTCTGGCGTGATCGATGAAATGGTAACATTGACAATGCATAAGGAAGACCTACAGGACTATATGTCACCTCAGCAGCCAGGAAATGATGGACGTGCATGACACGTGGCAGAAGGCGCCAGTAGCAGGATACCCAGGTTCTACCTTTCTTTCCTATCTTATGTCGTTGCATTAGGGACAATGCAAGATTTAATTATGAGGGAGAAAACTTTATCGCTTTTATTTATCACTTTCTAGGTAGATTTAAATTATTGTTATTTCCTTTTGTTATTTTATTTTATTTTTGTTAAGTGTTAGTTGAGTCAAATATCAATGTGTTGTCGAGTCTTTATGCGTGGTTTCCATTATTTACTAATTCTCCCATTTGCTTAAGCCATACAAGTTTTTTGCAAAAATCTAGACTTAGAGATACAGTGCATCTTTTGAAAAATTCTAACCTATAAATCAAACTAAGGTTGAATTGTAGAGATTTGGAAAAACTTTATAAGATCCGTATCATTTTAACACCTTAAATCTCCCAAGTATAAGATCGATTTGAGTACTTGTCATGCCATAGCCTTAAATTCTATCCTTTAATATTCCTTAAGTAGTTTATCTAGCAGTCAACACCATCCTAAGCACACACTACGCAAGAAGTCGATGCAAATAAGTGTATGATCTCAGGCTTAAAGATTACGAAATGCATGAAAAATGTTGTTCCTTCTAAGTTAGGTGACCCTCACCTGGTCATTTAGCCCAACGGTATAACCATATTTAGCTATTATTTGAGCCAAAGTACGAAAAGAAAGAAATGAAAAAATGATGAGAGTATAGTCACTAACAGATTATCTTGCTATGAATGTGAAAGGATAACGGGCTTAATGTGATTGCGCCAGAATGAAAAAGGATAAAAAGAAGGTTTAGTAAGGTAGGCTTAGGCGTGACAACATGATTCAGATTGGTTTGTATAGGAGGGAGACTTATGGTTGCAATATTGCGACTATGTGTTCCAACGATACCCTTAGTGTGGAAGTGAGTACCTGTTAATACAATTTTGAACCAAAGTAAAGTTTATAGACTATAATGAGTATCCGAATGCAACTGTGTCTTTTACGATTCTTGATACTTTTTGCTGCAAAGAATTTTAAAAACTTTTTATTCATGAACGCGGCATTTGCTTGAGGACAAGCAAATGTTTAAGCATGGGGGAGTTTGATAATGCGAAAATGTATCGTATTTTTAGCTTCATATGCATTGCTTTTTACTTGATTAACACTTATTATTACGCAGTATTTTATGTTTATTGCAGGTATTTATCGAATAAAAGGTTTACGAGTAAGCAAAATGGAAAATAGCGAAAAGGAAAGAAAAAGAGAAGAAAATGGAGAAAAATAGTAGGGAATACTAGGTTGTGGCGGTTGCCACAACCCTAGTCTTTGACTTCGTGGCGAGCGCCAAAATTTTAGGGTTGGGCGCCACAAACTCTTAATGCTTGACGGCAGGCGCCACCACCCTCTTTGGTTCTTGTGGCGGGCGCCACACACCTAGGTGATGGGCGCCACAAGCCCATTTGGTGTGGTGGTCCATTATCTCTATTTTTCTCCATTTTCTTCTCTTTTTCTTTCCTTTTTGCTATTTTCCATTTTGCTTGCTCGTAAACCTTTTATTCGATAAATACCTACAATAAACATAAAATGCTGCATAATAATAAGTGTTAATCACGTAAAAAGAAATGTATATGAAGCCAAAAGTATGATACATTTTCGCGTTATCAAGTGGTATATTGGATCCATGAAGGAATAAGCTCTGAACCGAAGATTAAGCATGCATCTTAGCCAAAAAAGAAGGAATAAAGTGTTTGTGTACGAGACAAACAACTCTTGGTTCACAAGATGGACTGCCGTTATATTGTCCTAAAAGGATGTGCATGGAATCCAAGGGAAGATGACATTTGACCTCGAAAAGATGGTATTGATTGATGAATGGAGAAATAATAAATAAGGTAGCTCACAGAGAATCTGAGTCCTCGTGCCTACGTATTCTCATTGTGCAGTGAGAAAGTCAGAGCTTTTGTAATTCAGCCTACTACGGTTGACAACAAGAGACTCAGGCAAGAGAAATGATATGTGATAATGGAAGAAGACTTGGCAGTCATTGGATATGAACCACACTAAAGTCTATGAGTAAAGGTGAATACAATGAGCAACTGGGTCATTTGTCCTATACCCAAAGACATCCATAATGAGTTAATGTAATTCTCCACCCTCATTCATTCTTTACTACTTAGGGCTCGTGGCATGTGATTCTCATAATAACTTTCAAGTTGCTGAAGAAGAATCCTTGTTACTCCTTGTGATGATGAAAACTTTGTCAATTATTTTATTCGAGTTGCACTAAAGTCTATGAGCAAAGGCGAATACCTTGAGTAACTGGGTCATTCGTCCCATACCCAAGGATACCCTAGACAAGGATTGGAATTCTCCACTCTCATCATTCTTTGTTACTTAAGGCTCATGTCATACAACTTGAATCATGATTTCTAAGTTATTAATATAAACCTCTGATTATTGCATTGTTGCTTTGTAGTGAGACTTGACAATCATGTGATTTGAATTGTGCTAAAGTCTATAAATAGAGGTGAATACGATGAACTGCACTAGTAACACAATTGCGCTAGTGGGCAGTTCTGGACCATTTTTTATCCTCTATTTTCCCTCCAATCTCCATGCACGATCCAAGGGAGTTACCGTGTCTTAAAACCTCTATAAATAGGATTATGGGAGACTTTTGAAGGTATCCGAGTTATGTGGAAGCTCTACTAAATCGAGTTTTTAAAATTAAGCATAAATTACCTGTAAAAGTGACAGTAACTCACATCAAGGGATTGTCACACCTGTTCTAGTTTTATTCTGTTTTCATCTTCATTGTACTCTTGGATCAAAGAACAAGTCTACCGTTATTTTATTTTCAAGTTAATTCAAGTTCAAGTTCAAGTTAATTCCAGTTTTATTTTAGTAATTTTAGGTTCTTTTTACTAATTTTGATATTTGCATGTTTACTGTTTCAATTACTTGTATGTCGTGTTGCTCTTAATTTTGAATGTTTTAATTATGTTGTTCCCAAATAATATCATGTCTTGCTAATTTATTCTGAGTCTGGCGTATGAGGAACGTCGTTACCAACGGGACTCGGTAGAAATATTAGGTATGAATTTTTGATTTAACTATGTTATGGCTTTAGTTTCCAATTGTATGTTTTACTGTTTTGGCACGAAAGTGTGAGACAAGTTAAGGTTCAATCCGATAGCGTGAGAGTGTGAGGAAGGAACTAGATAGTGGAAACTAGGCATCGATCCTAAAAACATCGAGAGCGCTTTAGGCATCGTTTAGGATCTCATTTACTTTCAAAATGCACTTTCTAATTAGAACAGGCGAGCGAGAGCAAAATTTTGTGGTTAGGAGGTGTGATCTTTTTCAATAGCGCGAGAGCGTGAGACGGGATCTTTAAGTCGGTATTTTCTACATAACGCAGTAGAATCATATTTAGTGCCCAACTCTACCTAATCCCTTAGGTACGTGGAATCCATATTCTGGACTCGTTTGTTATCATAACTTTTAAACCGTTAGAAATTAGTATTTCCATTTCCGTTCCTACCCTTATAATCTCTAGCCTTAGCTTTGCACTGCAATAATAGATAACAATAGTTTGATCATTAGTCCCTGTGGGTTCGATAATCTTTTAAAATTACACGATAGGTTGTGCACTTGAAGTCATAATCCAACAGACACACCCGTTTCATATCAAGTTTTTGGTGTCGTTGTCGGGGACTAATTTAGTCAATATTGTGACTCCGTTGTTGCAACGTATAGACTAAGACACTCTCTTCTCTATTACTATGTATCACCCAAATTTTCTCTGCGATTACCACTCCCAGTATTTTGAGGAACCGCAAGATTTCCATAAATTCGACCTCGAAATATTAATGGAGGATTTCATTGAGACGCAAACTTGCTCTAGGATAGAATCTATGATGGAACGTTTTGTGGCTACACAAACTCTTCAGAATGAAGAGTTTAGAAAAAAAAGTATATATATCAATGAAACCCTTATGCCATTGAACAATGTGGCCGAGTCCCTCGCCACTCACAGCGAGGCATTGGAGACCCAAATCTCCCTGCTTGCACAGACACCTCTAGAACCCTTCCCTGAGAAACATGCGGATATTGTAATAACCACCAGTGAAAAATCTAAAGAAAATCCTAAGGAGTGTGATAATGAGGAGGGTTTAGGTGATAAAAGGGTAGAGATTGAGAAAGATCCACTGACACCACCCGAGAGGGAGGTTGTCGAAGAGGTAGAGAAGGAAGCACTCTATGTTGTTCCTCCTCCCTATAAATCACTTATTCCTTTCCCGCGAAGGTCTGTAGAAGTTAAGGTAAACTCCAAATCCGAAGAGTATGAGGAGCTATTGGAAAATATCTACACCAATCCACTTGTGTTTGAGGATCCTGCGTCGAAGAGAAAAACCAATCATAAGTTAGAACAACCAATGCCTAAAAAAGAGCCGAAATCACCCCCGTCTTACCTAAGGTACGAACCTCTCTATAATGGAAAGAAAAGGAAAAGTTAGGTATATGAAAGGTAGATCGATAAATGGCCTTGGAAAACTAATGATCTAACCAATTTACAAGTTCCGTAGTCGAGCTCCCGACGTTAAACAAAGCGCTAAATGGAAGGCAATCCACGACCTTTAATCTTTTTCTTTTCTTTTTAGTTTTTTTCATTTTTATTATTTTGATAAGAGGAGAAGTGAGTTCTCTCCGAGTGGATCTCTTAGGATTTATGGATGTCGTTAACGAACAGTTCGATCATGTTTTCCAGCATATTCATTCTTTGGAGCATTCTTGTGAACCAAAGTGATAGCTAGTATTAACTGATTGTACTAGAGTTTTAGTATTTTCTATGTTTAGAATTTTAATTATCATAAAAATTTGATTCCCTTGTTGTTATTTTTCAGTATTTGCCTACTTTACAGTTGATATATCAACATGAACTTGTGTTACACCTTCCTTTAATTAATGCACTTTTCATTTCAGACACATCTTATTTTATCGCTTATTATGTTCATTCTTACTTATCTCATTACTTCTTAATCATAGCTACAAATTTTCATTAACTATTTTGTAGCCTTAATATGATTTCCCTGCTTTAATCTTTAAAATTGCAAAAATAGCGAATTTTAGGTTAATGACATTCCCCATTAAGCTAATGGCGTTCTCCATTTGCTTCGAATTTAAAATTCCCATAATTTTAGGCAGATGGCGTTCGCCATAAGCCTAATGGCGATCGCCATATTAGGAGAACATAACATTTTCCTCCCTTTTCTTCTCCCTCCTGCACATTTTTGAAACCCCTTTTTATTTTAAACCCTTGAACTTCCTACTTTACACACTATTAACTTAAAATTTCCAACTTCTGATCACTCCACTTCCTCCCAATTATTATAAATTCATAATCACTCACTTTCTAATTTCACTACCCCTTCCATTCACTCTTTTTCTCAAATCACATAACCTTCTCTTCCCATTCCCTTTTCATTAAAAAAATGCCTCCAAGAGTTGTTCGACCAAGGGGAGATGTGGACTACATGGGGATTGTTTTCGCCGAGGGAATTGATGGCGAAAATCAGAGGAGCAGATACCACAAGTTGTTTAAGAGGGACCTCTTAGCAACACGGTACCCGGACAATGTCGCTCTTCGCGATTTGGGTTTATCCGACAGTGTCCATTGGATGCTTAACAACTTAGGTATGTCTCATTTTCTTACTTTAACTAGTCCTACATTTATCTGACTTACCTACGAGTTCTTGAGCTCTTTTCAATACATCACTCGTATCGGAGGATCCCGAACCACCGACACTGCACATTTTAGGATATTCAACAGAACTTACGCTATTAACCAAGACCAACTGGCCGATTTACTTTCATTTCCTCATGGGGACGATTTTGCATGTCAACTCCCTTTAGAGAGTGATTGGGAATCCAATGCTCTCGACTTCTGGCAGCAACTAACGGGCAAAACCACCACTAACTGGGAAGGCCTAAAAGCTACAGCTATTCAAAACCCGGCCATTCGGCATTTTCACAGTATTTTAGCCAGTACTATTTTTGGTCGAGAGAATACCAGCACGTGAATTCTAAAGACCTTTTTCTTATTTATTGTGCATTGTTTGGAATAAAAGTTAACCCGACACCATTCCTACTCACACACTTCCAGTCCACCTGTGTTCGGACTAGAGGTCCTATTTGTGTCGGAGGGCTAATCACATCCATAGCCCTTGCTTTAAACCTAGACACTGAGCTGGTTATGCTTGATCAGTTAGAGACTCTGTTTGCCGACCTTGATTACTTCTGTAGCATGCGTCTTATTAAAAATAAACATGATGATAAGTATTTCTTAATGATTAGTAACCGAGAGGTTAGGGGAGTTACTTTACCTTGTGATGCACGTATCAACGTGGGAATGAGCACTAACTGGAATTTTGATATTAACGCCCCCGAGCCCGATCACATGGAGCAAGACGCTCCCCACACTGGCACCCAAGCACACATTGCACCTGCTTTTCCTGACTCTTTTGTAGATACCTCATCCGGACATCAGCCTTGCAAGGAATATGACTACACCTCCATGAAGAAAACTCTTGATGACGTCCTAAGTGAGCTTAGACACCAGAATGATGCTGAGGCGGACCATGATGTCCTACTTAGGAACATTCAGATGTAGTAGGCAGAGATGAGAGTCTCCATTGATTAGACCAGATAGACTCAGCTTGACTTTATCGAGTGGACGAAGCTCAACATATCTGACCTCATCGAGAATATGAACAGAGTGCATACGAAGGTGACAGGTATGAGGGAGTACATGCAGCATGTTCCCAACCCTGATTTCGGTAAGGAGGTTTTGTGCGACACAAAGGTCGCGACCGACATTATTGAGCCACCCTACCAGGTTTCACTACTCCTTTCTTCTCCTTGCACTGAAACATTGGGGATAATGTTTGGTTTAAGTGTGGGGGAAGGGCTTTACCTCTTTTCTATCATTTACTGTTTTATTTTCCTTCTTAGTTATTTTTAGCTTTTGGTCAAGTCATACATGTGCTGTCGAGTCCTATTGCGTGATATTTTTTTTCTTTTGTTTGAAAATTCCCTTAGATTTGACCCCCAATGATGAAATTTTTTGTTTGGATTCAATGGCATGACACATCTTTAGTATAGTTTGTTTCTACTTTTTAGGCTTTGTTAGATAGACTTGGGAAAGTGTTGATAATATCGGTACCATCCTAACACCCTAAATTCCCTAAGAATGCAATATTGATTTGAATAACCATTATGCCAAGACCTTAATTCTAAGTTTCTTTAAGTAACCCCTTGAGTAGTTTATATTAGCAGTCAACGCCATCCTAAAACACACATGAGCAACGAAGCCGATGCAAATAAGTGTATGATCTAAAAAAATGAAAAATATAATGAATAAAATTTGTGATAAGATTTGGCCCTTCTAAGTTAGGTGATCCTCACCTGATCATTTAGCCCAACGGTACGAACTCTTAAAAATTCAATTGATACTTAAGCAAAATTTTGCTAAGTAAGTGCGATAAAATTGAAATCGAGATCATAGTCACTAACAGGTTCACCTACCTTGAATGTGTACGGATAACGGGCTTAATGTGAATGCGCTAGAATGAAAAAGAGGTTGAAAAAGAACGAAGAATGAAGGTCGAGTTATAATGGCATGATTCAAATTGGTTTTGCATAGGGGGCAGTTTTTGTTTGTGAAATGCGGATGTGTGTCGCTATGATAACCTTATTTTTGGTATCTAGTACCTATTTTCTAACATTAGCCTAGCAATCACATACTACTTAGAGTGTCGTCGTGTCTATGTTTCAGACATTGTGTTTAAATTGTTTATCCTGTGCATAGGGTGATTGCAACGGTCTAAATGTGGGGGAATTTGATAACGAGAAATCATATCATGTTTTTAGGCTCATTTCACATGATATCTGTTTATGTTTGTATGCATTTTATCGTCTCTTACTTCCATTTTATTCGTTTTGCAGTTGTTATTCGATATTATTGAAGTTTTGGAAGCCTCGCAGAAAAGGAGCGAAATAGGAGCTAAAAAGGAGCAAAAAGAGCCAATTTTATACATTTTGTCCAGATGGCGTTCGCCATTCACTCTTCTCCCATTTCATTTAAAATATGGAAGGAATGGCGTTTGCCATTCCCCTAATGGCGTTAGCCATTATCGTGCAGTAACAGAACTGCACTAGTGGGCAGTTCTGGACCGTTTTTTATCCTCAATTTTCCCTCCACTCTCCATGCACGATCCAAGGGAGTTACCAGGTCTCAAAACCTCTATAAATAGGATTGTGGGAGAGTTTTGAAGGTATCCGAGTTATGTGGAAGCTCTGCTAAATCGAGTTTTTAGAATTAAGCATAAATTACCTATAAAAGTGACAGTAACTCACATCAAGGGATTGTCACACCTGTTCTAGTTTTATTATGTTTTCATCTTCATTGTAGTCTTGGATTAAAGAACAAGCCTGCCATTATTTTATTTTCAATTTAATTCAAGTTAATTCCAGTTTTATTTTAAGTAATTTCAGGTTCCTTTTACTGGTGTTGATATTTGCATGTTTTACTGTTTCAATTACTTGTATGCCATGTTGCTCTTAATTTTGAATGTTTTAATTATGTCGTTCCCAAATAGTATCATGTCTTGCTAATTTATTCTGAGTCTGGCGTATGAGGACTATCGTTACCGACGGGACTCGGTAGAAACAATAGGTGCGAATTTATGATTTAACTATGTTATGGCTTTAGTTTTCAATTGTATATTTTACTGTTTTGGCACGAAAGTGTGAGACAAGTTAAGGTTCAATCCGATAGCGCGAGAGTGTGAGGAAGGAACCAGATAGTGGAAACTAGGCATCGATCCTAAAAATAGCGAGAGCGCTTTAGGCATCGTTTAGGATCTCGTTTACTTTCAAAATGCACTTTCTAATTAGAACAGGCGAGCGAGAGCAAAATCTTGTGGTTAGGAGGTCTGATCTTTTTCAATAGCGCGAGAGTGTGAGACGGGATCTTTAAGTCGGTATTTTCTACATAACCCAGTGGAATCATATTTAGTGCCAAATTCTACATAATCCCTTAGGCACGCAGAATCCATATTCTGGACTCATTTATTATCATAGCTTTTAAACCGTTAGAAATTAGTATTTTCGTTTCCGTTCCTACCCTTATAATCTTCAGCCTTAGCTTTGCACTGCAACAATATATAGAATTAGTTTGACCATTAGTCCATGTGGGTTCGATAATCTTTTAAAACTACACGATAGGTTGTGTGCTGGCAGTCATAATCCGACAGATACGCCCGTCGCTCATCAACAACTTCACATAAATAGTCTTATCAAGTGATCAAGGGACTTTTGATCACTTGAATAGACAGTGGGATTATACATGACCAAAGAATTTAGTTAATCAAAATTTATTTTCATCAACTTAAATCAAAGGGTTTGAATTAGTTAGAAGTTATGCTAACCTAATCTAATATTCAAAATACTATGTACAAGGTATTAAGGGATCATGCCACAATTAGGATCACATGACAAACATTGATTAAAAAGATCAATCAATCTAAATCTAAACCCTAATTTAAGGGAGCATGAAATTCTAAGACTAAAATAAAACCTAGGGATAAAAAGGTCAATTTATATGGAATGACCAATTAGAAAATTAGCTCTAAAATTAAAATCTATTTAAAACCAAATATCCTAATTATTCTAATTCCAACTGAAATTTTTAATTAGTTCTAGAATTCTAAACTCTAACCAAATAAATTCTAAAAAATATATATATTTACCTTTTAATTTCTAATCTAATATTAATCATAACCTAATTAAATCAAATCAATTATAAATCTAAAAACAAACTAACCAAATCAACCCTAAGTCGTTGGTTAATCTAAAATCCTAAGATCCATTAAGTTAATCAAAAATATTAACCAAGATTAAGCACAATAAATGTACCCTAATAGACAAGGGGGTGTAAGCCCATTCAGGGGGTAACTAGCAGACTGGGCACGGAGGCCCATTCCACTCAGGCGGCACAGTTCAAAATAGGGGTGGCAAAACGGGCTCGGCCCGCTGGGCATGCCCGTTTTTCCCGCACTTTTGTGCGGGGCGGGCCAAGGATTTAGGCCCTCACCCTCAAATGTGTCCGCCCCGCCCCGTCCTGTTTTTTTCGCGGGCTTCTGCGGGCACGTATATTTACATAAATTTTTGCATTTTTAGGCTTAAAAAATGGAGTGCCTGCGGGCTTTCCCCGCCCCGCCCTCACTTTTTTACGGGGCGGGTCTAAGTTTTAGGCCCACATCCTCAACTATGACCGTCCCGCCCCGCCCCGCCCCGTTTTTTTGCGGGCTTTTGCGGGGCGGGCATGCCCGTTTTCCACCCCTAGTTCAAAACAACACATCTTGGGCCTTAGGCCCAAACTTCTTCTTCTTCTATTCTTCACACTGTGTGAGCTGGTGAATCACACACTCGTGAGCAATTAATCGCTACATGAGATTTGTTGTGAGGTTGAAAGAATTCATGGATTCAATGAAAGAGAGTATGCGATCTTGTGGATTGAAGAGAGAATGAGAGAAACTGCCAAAAGAACTACTTGAATAACTCTACAATAATGTATTTATAGGCTTTAGATTAATAGAGTTTTTTTACTTTGTTAATCCATCCATAGGTAAATCAGTTAGGGAGTTAACACTATCAAAGCTAAGTTAGGGTTAGATGAGTAATTTCAATCAGTCGGTTAAACTCTGTTAGTGGTTTATTTTTTGAGTTAGTTGTTAAAGGTGAGGTTAGTTTTTGAACTAAAACTCTCTTAGAATTTTACCAACTAGATGAAAATTAGTCAGTAGGGAAACTTATGCAGATTAGTCATTAGTGTTATTCAGTTAGAGATTGGGTTTGTTAAAAAGTTAGTTGAGTGCTTGGAGATATTATTAGTTGCTTTCATTGAAAACAGTTACAAACTGAAAAATCCTGGTGTTAATTTGTTATATGACAATTAAATGAACCTCTATATGTCAGTAGGAAGCATGAATTGGAATGATTGGTATGTGAACCTTGGCATGATGATTGAATGTTTTTTTTAATGTGATACCATTATGTACCTTGGATTAGATACAATTCACTGCTAGTGAATCATTTGTTCTATATATCCATGTGGTCAGTGGCGGAACTGAGGGGGACGTGGGAAGGTCACGGTCACCCCTCAACTTTTTATTTTTTTTTAATTCATATATATTAAATTACTAAAACATCCTTATTTTAAATTAAAATTATTTTTTATTTTTTATTTTTCATTCAAAATTAGGTTAAAATACATATAAGGTAAAAAGCTCTTACCTTTCCTTTCTTTCTCATATGGGTTTGCTACCGGTACGACGGCACCGGAATCGGAAGAGATTAAAGTGATCGGCATCTAACAGGTAAAAAACTTTATTCATTCTTCTTTTATAAAAAGTAACAAATTAAAGTGATTGCTTGATTTGTGTTTTTGAGATTTTTAGGGTTCTTCTTTCTTGATGTGTTAAAATAATCTATATGAGGTTTATTAAGCCAATTCATAACACTGTAATTTACAAATATAGTTATACACTGTAATAAGGTTTATTTAATCATTGTTACTACTAATTTCTAATAGTGAAGTTACCGGTATTTGAAAACGGACTAAAGTTGATTAATTAAGTTTATTAATTTTTTTCTCTTTTAATTTTTATGTTCTCTAAATTGATTTTTGGATCTGATATGATATTATAGGAAGAGTAAAGATGAATAATAGGAAAATTGATTCTTTTTTCAAAATGAAAGCATGTGAAATTGAAAGAGAAGAGAGAGATGAAGAAATTATAATCCCGACATCCGAATCTGAAACAGTTCTTGAGAATCCAACAATTGAAGAGCATCATGGTTTTGAAAATTCTTTGGAACGCGATCCTGGAAAGTGTCCTCCGATTTGGAAATATCCACCAAATCAAGTGGATGCAATACGAAGAGTTTATCTAAAATGTGGTCCATATCAAATTCATTTAGAAAACTATCCTTTGTCTGGTAACGAGGATCATCCGAGAAGGTTTCAACATATTTGGTTTAGCATATTTCCATCATGGTTAGAATATTCACCATCTGAAGATGCCGCATATTGCTTACCATGTTACCTTTTTAGCAAAAAACTAAGTGGACGTCCCGGATCACTTGTCTTTATTTCTATGGGTTTTAAAAATTGGAAGAAAGTTAGGAATGGAAAACATTGTTCCTTTCTTAAACACATAGGGAAGGATCCTTGCTCACCATACAACAATGCAATGAAAGCTTGTCAAGACTTGTTGAATCAAGATGGTCATATTAGAAATGTTATTCAAGTGCAAAGTTCAAGTCAAAGAATGAATAATCGGTTACGACTCAAGACTTCAATTGACATTGTTCGTTGGTTAACACTACAAGCTTGTGCTTTTAGGGGGCACGACGAAAGTAGCAAATCAAGAAATCAAGGTAACTTTCTTGAGTTATTGAAACTTTTAGCATCCTACAATGATGAAGTGGCAAAAGTTATGTTGGAAATGCTTCACAAAATTGCAAGTATACTTCACATCAAATTCAAAAAGAGCTCTTGCAGATTCTTTCTAGTAGGGTGAAAAAGAGTATTCGTGAGGAAATTGGTGATTCCAAATTTTGTATCGTTGTTGATGAAGCTCGTGATGAGTCAAAAAAGGAACAAATAGCTCTTGTATTAAGATTTGTTGATAAAGTTGGTTTAATACAAGAGAGATTTTTTGATGTGGCACGTGTTAAAGACACCACATCTTTAACTCTTAAGGAAGCAATATGTGATATACTTTCTCGACATAACCTTGATGTTTCTAACATTCGTGGCCAAGGGTATGATGGTTCTAGAAATATGAGAGGAGAATGGAATGGTTTACAAGTCCTATTTATGAAGGATTATCCTTATGCATACTATGTTCATTGTTTTGCTCATCGATTGCAACTTGCATTAGTTACATCATCAAGAGAAGTCAAACCTGTTCATAAATTTTTTGAGAAGCTAATATTTGTTATGAATGTTGTTTGTTCTTCTACAAAGCGTCATGATGAGTTACAAGCTGTCCAATTAGAAGAAATTGCTTATTTGTTAGAGATTGATGAGATTGTAACTGGTAAAGGTGCAAATCAAGTTGGTACATTGAAACGAGTTGGAGATACTCGTTGGGGATCACATTATGATTCAATTTCTAGCTTGATAAACATGTATGAAGCAACTTGTTTAGTTTTAAAAAAAAAAGCAAAAGATAGAGGGAGTTATACTACACGTGGGGATGCAGATAGTTGTTACAATTACTTGAAGGCATTTGATTTTATATTTATTTTCTTCACGGAAGCAATCATGAATCAGAATCATTATTCAAACTTTTCCATTCATTCATACAGAGAAAATCAAAATTCTACATTTATCTTCTTCACGGAAGCAATCACGAATCAGAAAAGGATCACACACATACGATTCAGAATCATTCTTCCTTACACTCGCAATCGAATT
The DNA here is from genome assembly GCF_024323335.1 of Lathyrus oleraceus. Taxonomy (NCBI): domain Eukaryota; kingdom Viridiplantae; phylum Streptophyta; class Magnoliopsida; order Fabales; family Fabaceae; genus Lathyrus; species Lathyrus oleraceus. The sequence continues at coordinate 225,223,501 of NC_066582.1, forward strand.
CACACAAAACAGCAAACAACAACGCGACACAGGAGCACAAATTAGAATAAGCATATAGGATAAATACCTAGTTTTTGCTGCCGCATCAAGCGCTTCTCATCAATGAGGTTCAGCTAGTCAAATTGGGCTTGTACTCCTTAGTCAAAATCCTTAAGGAAGGAATCTCTACTTCAATAGACAGGATTACATCCATTACATACACTAAAGATAAGGGAGTTGCCCCAATGGAGGTACGTATTAAGGTACGATATCCATGTAAAGCGAACGGGAGTATTTCGTGCCAATCCTTGTAGGTTCTACCATTTTCTGCACAATCTTCTTGATGTTCTTGTTAGCTGCCTCGACAATGCCATTCATCTTGGGCCTATAAGGCAATGAGTTATGGTGTTTGATTTTGAAACTTCGACACAACTATTTCATCATTTTGTTATTGAGGTTAGATTCATTATCAGTAATGATCTTATTGGGGACCCCATAACGATAAATGATTTCTTTTCTTATGAATTGAGTCATTACTTGTCTTGTAACGTTGGCGTAGGAGACTGCTTCCACCCATTTAGTGAAGTAATATATGGCTACCAAGATGAAGCAATGTCCGTTTGAGGCATTTAGCTCAATAAGTCTGATTACGTCAATGCCCAACATGGAAAAAGGCCAGGGTGATGTTAGGACATTGAGCGATGTTGGTGGTACATGGATCTTGTCGGTGTAGATTTGGCATTTGTGGCATGTTTGGACGTGGCGATAACAATCAACCTCCACGGTCATCCAATAATAATCGGCCCTCCAGATTTTCTTTACCATGGTGTATACATTAGCATGTGTCCCGAAGGATCCCTCATGTATTTCCATTATAATTTGGTTTGCTTCTTGCTTGTTCACACCTCTAAGCAAAACTGAATCATAATTCCTTTTGTACAATACCCATCCTCTTAAAAAGAACTTGGGTGATAACTTTCGAAGATACTTCTTATCGGTGATGGATGCATTCTCAACGTACTCCTGGTTTTCCAAGAACTTCATGATATCATAGAACCATGGATTGGAGGAAAGTTATGATGCAAAACGCAACGAAAATTAAAAAATTTCCTTTAGTGATCCTTACGAATGGGCATGATCAGTGATAGAAACTATTACCTCTTGTGGCGATTGAAACCTTTGATTCATATCTAAGGAGTGATCACGAGCGTTGAATGGTGACAACACCTCTACTCAGTCCACACGAACGGATTCCTTCAGTCTTAGTGCTAGATGCTACAAATGAAGGCTTTGAGTGAGTGAGTGAGTGAGTGAGTGAGTGAGTGAGTGAGTGAGTGAGAGAGAGAGAGAGAGAGAGAGAGAGAATCAAAATTTCAACAAGTGAAATGCTTCTGCACAAGGGTTCTATTTATAGAACCACTTGTGTGGGCTGCAAGCTAAAAAGCCCACTTAAGTGTATGTGGCCATATCTTATTGTTTACCGAAAATCACTTAAGTGTGTGGTATCTCACCATATTTTGTATTCTACTTAAGTGCACCGTACCTTACGATGTTCTACAATTAACTTAAGTGCATCGTACCTTACGGTGTTCCTTATTTACTCTATCTCTCATCAATCCGTCCTTTTGTGTGTGACCCTATACGTTTTCGCGACATTAGCAATTATACTAAATCACATATTTAACATAATAAATAGTGAGCGGTATCTAGCAACACATCATTGCTACCCAAGACACGAAAATCTCATGTGATCTGACAAATCCGTTTTTTGTGATAATACTTATGTGTACAATTACCTTTTTTGCCCTTATGTCTATATTGAACACAAAGCATAGATCGTGTCATCCTTGCCCAATTCAATATTGGGCCCTTAGACATTTATCCTATTACGCAGGATGGACAAATGCCATCTAGGTCACTCATATCCCTTAGCATGTTTCCTGGAGTACCCATCAACTATCTTTATGGTCATCCAGTTATGGATAATGTTTGATCAGCAATAAAGCACTTGACTCTACATCTAGGGTCTATAATGGTTTCAGGTCGAAGGATGGTATACACCATTATCACCATGAGAATAACTTATGACACTTTGCATAACATTCTATGTAGTATTCTCATAGCGGGTCAATCCATTATAAATATTACTCCTAACATTCATACCTATGTTTAAGACTTGATAACTCCCCATCCATGACCCATGAGATGTGATCATCAGTCAATATACATAATAGTCTTAATGCTTTAATGTTATCCCACTTCACAACAAAGCTCGACTACAGATACTTTAAGAATAGTGTCCTTATGTTTAATGGGATCTCATGATTAAGTAACACTTGATACATTAAACGGACTAGTTATTCTAGGGACTTTATTAAACAAACATAATAAAGAAAATGCCTTTTATTATTAATAAATAATTTGATATAAGTACTAAAAGTATTGGCCTCTAGGGCTTACACTAGCATGGATGACCATCCACTTCATCTTCTGCTGCCAAATAGTAAGCAGGCTCGTCCAAGTAGTCAAGGTGGAAAGTTGGTGCTTCATTTTTCCATTTGACCTTAAACATGGATGAAAAAGTGGTTAGGGCGTCGGCCAACTGATTTTCCTCTCTGGGGTTATGGTTGAATGTAATCTCGTCAAAGTATGGGATTAGCTTTAGGACATACTTGAATTTGTTGGGATTAAGCCTCAACTTGAATTTCCTTGGCCATTCAAATAGCTTCTCCAAATTGATAAGATGCTCCTCTTTAATTTGAGATTTGGCGATCATATCATCAACATAGACCTCAATCTCTTTATGAACCATGTCATGAAAGAGTGTGACCATGGCTCGTTGGTAAGTTACTTTGGCATTCTTTAATCCGAAGGTCATGACCTTGTAATAGAAAGTACCCCGTGGAGTTATGAAAGTAGTCTTCTCCATGTCCTCCGGAGCCATCCTGATTGTGTTGTAACCGGAGAAGCCGTCCATGAAGGATAAAACAGAGAATTGAGTGGTGTTATCCACTAGTACATCAATGTGGGGTAGAGGGAAGTCGTATTTAGGACTTTATCTATTCAAATATATATAATCTACACACATGCTTACTTTGTCGTCCTTTTTGGGCATGGGCACAATATTGGCAATCCACTGAGGATAATTTGAAACTGCTAGAAAACCTGCGCCAAGCTGTTTTTGCACTTCCTCATTGATCTTCATAGCCATGTCGGGACGAGTCCTTCTTAGATTTTTCTTTATGGGAGGGAAATCCTCTTTGAGGGGCAGATAGTGGACCACGATATCAATATCGAGGCCTGACATGTCTTGGTAAGACCATGCAAACACATCCATGTAGTCTTGTAAGAGTTTGACCAACTTTGCCTTTACTTCATCTTGTAGAGTTGAGCCTGCTCTGACCTCTTTAGTTCCTCTTCCATTCCAAAGTTGACCACTTCTACGGATTAGTCATGTGGTTGTATGACCTTCGACTCTTGCTTGAGTAGTTGTGCTAACTCTTCAAGGAACTCGCAATCTTCATCACAGTCTTTGTCAACATGATTAGTCGGATTGTCGCGGTCATATGAGATCATAGCAGAGTCATTATTGGTGGTAATCGAGGGTGATCTGCACGATTTAGGGTTCATGCCTTTATTTGTATGAAAGGAATAAAAATATGATAATTTTCATTAATTGATAGAAAAGGGAAATTTGACGGAGGCCCTACAAATGACTCCCCCATGCCTTGGGCACGACATGGGTTCTTTGATTTTTTAAGGGAAAACAAAAAACAGGGAAATTACTTCTCAAACATTGTTACTTTGGGTAAATCAAACACAATCTAGTTGGTTGCTCCTCTTCCTTCAGTTTTCCTATAGATCAATCCTTCCTTTTCAACTTCAACATCCTCCTCCAAAGCACAAATATGGTCGTCCACAAGGTGCTCGACACTTGACAAGAAATTTGATAAGGGGAGCACTTGCCCGTCTGTAGCAACCGGTGTTGGCTTCTTTAAGTCTTGGGAGTTATATCCCAATCCAGAGAGATCCTTATTGACCGGCAATTCCATCATCCTTCCCCGTCCTTCAAGGTGTCCACTTCTGATGATAGTCTGAGCATCTTTCACAGAGGCCATCATAAATTCAACAATTTGTACTTCCCCTACAGGGTCAACCATTTCAACATTAATAATCTCAAAGAATTGGAATAGGATTTCCTTCACCTCTCCCTCTCCTTCCACATACCAGAATGACGCCAAGTGGATAACCATGATATCTTTTTCACCCTCCACAACTACTAGCTTGTTGTTGACCAAATATTTCAGCCTTTGATGGAGTGTTGAAGTAACAACTCCATCCGAATGTATCCACGGTCCTCCCAGCAAACAACTACAGGCTTCCATCATGAAGAAAGTGATGAAGAAATTATGGAGACCAATTTTGATGGGAAGATCTACTTCACAAATTATTGTTCGCCTTGACCCGTCAAATTCCCTTACTAGTAGCTCGCTTGGCTTCATCACAATTCCCTTAATGGTCAATTTTGAAAGAGAACTCTTAGGCAACACGTTGAGAGATGAGTCGGTATCCACCAAGACCCTTGACAGAACAGTGTCTTCACATTCAATGGAGATGTGCAATGCCTTATTATGATTCCTTCCTTCTGCGGGGAGCTCTTCATCACTAAAACCTAGACTCAGGTTGGTAGCTATATTATTGACCACTCCCTCAAATTGGCAAATGAAAATCTCCTGCGGTACATGGGCGGATTTCAGAAATTTGACCAAGGCATCACGATGTGCTTTGAAGCACATGAGCAAAGACAACATATAAATTTTGGGTGGAATTTGGTTGAGTTAGTCAACCACCTTGTAGTCACTTCTTCTAACGATGCGCAAGAATTCGTCTACCTCATTGGCAGGTAGAGATATGGGAGCAAAGATTCTTCCGCTTCGAGTAACCCCATCGGTACCGACTATACTCACTATTGGTTCATCATATGTCATGGGCTTCTCTTGCATTCTCTAACCACGGATATAGACTACTGAGTTGTACACCCACAGAACTGCTTTCGTATCGTTGTAGGGAAACGATGTTGGTATTTTTATCACCATAGGAGTAATGAGGTTAGCAAACAGGGTCATTTGAGAGAGATCATATGGTATCTGCAGTGGTAAAACTTCATCATACGGGATCTCAAGAGTGGATACTTCTTCAATTGTGGATGGATGATCTATCAACAAGATCCTCTATTCCATTAGTTTCTATATGGTAGACCTCAAAATTCCGCACTATTGTGGGTTAATCAAACAATTTTTACAAGTGGTACTGCAAACAGGGAGTGCATTAATTTTCATCCACATGTTCTTTATTTCAATGAGTGGGGTTTTCAGTTCGTCCACACATGTCAACAATCTCCTTCTGTTGTCCATCTATACCATGTTCATGGTTGATTTGTTGTGAGGAGGCATTGGGTTATTACTTACATTTGGGTCGTTAGACGCGGATGTAATTGCCTTAGAATCGATCAAATCTTGCACCTTATACTTCAAAGCCTTACATTTCTCAATGGGATGTCCAGGAGCACCTGAGTGGAACTCGCATCAAGCATTAACACCATAACCGGGAGGAAGAAGCGTTGGAGGTGGAACTAACTCCCTTAATTATACTAATGATCCTCTCAACAAGTCTGGTAGGATATGACTGTATGGAATTGGGACTGGATCGAACCTTCTCTTGGGACGTCTTTGTCTTTGTTGTTGTTGTTGTTACTGATAATGTGGTTGTTGTTGTTGATAACGAGGTTGTTGTTGTTATTGAACTAGAATTGTGAATGGTTGTTGTTGTTAGAGTGACGCTACAGTGACCACTTGCTGATACGGGACACGGTATGTCGAGGCTCTTGTTCTCATTACTGCGGATGCATTTGTTTCTCCTTCCCTTTTCTTTTCAAATGTGACAAAAGGTTTCTTTTCAACACCGGAGGTGCTTGCAGCATTTTGGATTTTCCCCATCTTTATCATATTTTCAATTCTTTCGCCGACCAAAACCAAGTCGGAAAAGCTAGAGGGTTTACTCCCTACCATCCTATCTAAGTATGGCCCCTGCAGATTGCCCATGAACATGTCCACCAGTTCGCGTTCTAGCAAAAGAGGTTATACTCTAGCCACCAGCTCTCTCTATTGTTGAGCATATTCCTTGAAAGTCCCTTCAGACTTTTGCATCAAATTTTGTAATTGCATGCGGTTGGGTGCCATATCAGTATTATACTGATAATGCTTAAGGAATGCTTCAGCCATCTCCCCCCATGTGCGGATGTGGGTACCTTCTAGATGCATGTACCAATCCATGGATGTTCCACTCATGAATCTTGAAAGAAATGCATAAGGAGTCGGTCGTCATCAGAATATGCGGTCATTTTACGGCAGTAGGCACGAATGTGAGTTCTTGGATCACTGGCTCCTTTGTATTTTTCAAAGTCAAGGACCTTGAATTTAGCAAGGATAACCACAACCAGAACTAAGCACATCTCATCAGCGTCGAGACCCAAAGCGTCTGTACTTTCCATTTCTCTCTGTTTTTCTTCTACGGCTTTAACCTTCTTCTGTACCTCATTAGTAGGAGGGCCAAAAGCTTCATACATGGAGGCAGCCCTTGAAGGTGAGAAAAACAAGAAAGGTGGGGTTTGATCTGTTTGGAAAAATAAGCGCTTTTTCAAAATGAAAACCACACAATGATTTTATACTGGTTCGCTTATAACACAAAGCTACTCCAGTCCACCCGGCCGAGGTGATTTCGCCTTCAACAAGGACTTAATCCACTAATCTTGAAAGATTACAAACAGCGTCTAAGAGAAAAATCTCTTAATCCTCTCAAGTATACAGACTACACAGAGTCACTTGAGGAAATCAACAAACAATAGATGAAAGATTTATGTAATCTAGAGTGCTTCTAAGATAAGCTAAAATTACAATAGTAAGAACAAAGTGATTCACGTTATAAGCAAAAGCTTCGTGAAGATTTAGAGAGCAAGAAAGTTTTCTTGTGCGTTGATGTTTCAGTATAATTTCTGCTTGTATGTGTTGTATTATTTGCTGAATGTTGATTTGCAGTCCTTTATATAGAAGAGTGAGGTGGTAGTTGAAACTGATGGATATTAAAAAGAATTTACGCCATCACTTAAATAGCTTATGCAGGATAACTTTCTCTCTTTGAAGTGACTACTTACCACATATAGTATCTTCTTTATTGAAATTGGAGATTAACGTCTCTTTCTCTATTAGGAAATCCATTTGCAAATCTTTTCTTGACTTAAACGTTACTCTTCCATGATTAGCAATTCCATGCTCAGAGTATTTGTGTTTCTGGAGAATCTTGGAATCTTGCTTCTGATGTTGATCTCTTGTGAGTTCAGATAGTTTCTTCAGATAGCGCTGAGAACTTCTGGAGCTTAGAGATAGCATTGTTCAGAGTCAGAACTTCTAGAGCTTACTTCTTGTTCAGATGCTTCTGATACTTTGATAATTGGTATCTGATCTGGTTCTGTATCTGATGACATCATCAGATTTCTTCCTTCTTTCTTTAGAATCCTGCACACTTAGAAACTTTTCGTTAGGGTGCCATTTTTGGTTTCATCCTTTGTTATCATCAAAATCAAGGAATCTGTTGTAGAACAATTTTTGTTCTTACAATCTCCCCCTTTTTGATGATGACAAAACAACCTTAATTAGCAGATGAAACATGAATAATATTAGATCAGATAGACAGAAGCTCCCCCTGAGATAGTGCTAGGGAGTTCAGAAGTTCTTACCAGAGCTTACTTCTAAGTAAAGAGATTTCTTGATACCTTCTGCAATTTCTTAAGTCCAGGTTAGGTGAATTTATTTTTAAGAAAAATATGTTTGCAGAAGCTTAAGGTATTTAGACAATATTTTCATCAGAGCTATTAATGACTTCTCCCCCTTTTTGTCAGAATCAAAAAGACATAGTAAAAAAAAATAAGTAAAGAGAAAAACTTGTATTCAGATAAAAGCACAAAGGCAACAAGAACATGGAAACATCAGAAAGCAAAAAAAAAAAAAAACAAAACAACAAGCAAACAAAATATCCTAAGTGTCTAGGGGTTCGGAGGCGGAGGCATTCTCTGAAGCAACATAGCAAGCATGTTCTGGATGTTGTCGTTGACAGTATCTTGCTTGTCCATTCTGGCCCGGAGTTCATTCTGATCTTGCTTAAGTTCTTTCAGAGTCTGAAGAACCATAGGAATAACAGAAGAGGACTCCCCCAGAGTCAAAGCCTGCTGTGCTTCAGCTTCAGCAGCGCTTGTGCTTCTGCATCCTCCAGAGCCTTAGCTTCAGCTTCCTTTTCCCTTAGGATTTCAGCTTGACGAGCTTTTTCTTCTTCCAGCCTTCTAGCTTCTTCTGCTTCTCGCGCAAGCCTCTCTTCCTCTAGCCTTCTGGCTTCTTCAGCAGCTTCTCTGGCAAGTCGTTCCTGGAGTCTTGCCTCAGCATCTTTGATGTAGTCATTTCTGACTTGTTCAGAGATGCTCTTCAGCCTAAAAGTCTCAGAGGTCATCCAGCCAATGACTCTGTTCCAGTGTGTCCTTACAGATTTAGGATCATCACTGACTTCAGAGTTAGTGGTCAGAGACTTGACCTTTTGTACTGAAGCCCCTGCGACCAGCATGATGGCTTCCTCAAGGGTAGGTACAGAAAGGTTTGGTTCAGAGGTTTGAGGTGAAGATGGTGGAGGGCTGAGATTTAATGTGAGAGGTTCAGATTCTACTTCAGGTTCAGATCTTTGGGGTGAATCATAAAGAGGGTTTAAGTCTAAGGGTTCAGTTTCAGTTTCTGATTCAGGTGCAGCAGAGGTGTTTGGTGGGTTGATATCAGAAGTGGGAAGGTCAGAGGGTTGGTCTTCAGAAGGTTGTATTTCAGAAGTAAGGGTAGTTGTTTATTGTGGTGGTGAAGTTATTTCAGGTTCTGTTGGTTGTTGTGAAGCGAATTTTTGAGCATAAATTTGAGCTATTGTTGGGGAGTCAGGGTCAGAATATTCTTGGTCAGAGGAGATAGAAACATATGGGGGTGATTCTGGTTCTGAGGATGATGAAGAGGAAGTATTTTGGTTTATTTGTTCAGGTTTAGAAGGAGGTATGAATGTACGGGCGATATTTAAAATTGGTGAAGGCTGTGAAGTTCTGGTGGTTGAAGGTGGAATTTCAAAGGTTGTATAGATGGGTGGTGTTGGGAGAGGATTAGAGGGAGGAGTAGAGGAAACCATCGGCGGTACAGAGGTAATAGGAGGAACAGACGTACCAGTATCTGACGAAGTCTTCAGAGGAGCTGAAGATCTGCTTCCAGAAGCTTCTCCAATTCTTGCCTTCTTTGCCTGTGATGCTATCTTCTTCTCAGAGAGACCTCTCTTGTATCTGACGAAGTCTTCTTCTGAATCCAGACAGTCGTCGAGGCTGAAGTCAGAGATGTCAACACCATCATCCAGCAGACGCTGAAGATAGATAGCAACAGCATCTCTGGGTTCATTCTTGAAGAACCTGGCAAGGCCATGAGGCATCTTCCTCTGATCTTTCAAAGAATCCCAGGATGTGTCCAGAGTGGGTTTGACTTGAATCTTCTTGATTATTCCCATACTCTTGAGATTTCTGGCGTTCAGAGGCTTCCCAGTATCTATTGTCAGATCATCCATCAGTTTGGTCTTTTCCAGATGATCTACCAGTCCATTCTCGATGAAAACATCAGATAGCAATCTTCCCAGAGGGATGTAGAATTTGGGCTTCATATTGTTTCTGGTTTCTCTGACAGAATCTCTGAGGTATCTGAAAAGGAGAGCAGGGAGGCAGATCTTCACACCCTTCTGAATGCAATACAGAATGCATTTCTGATCTGCATTGATGTAGTCAGAGGAGTTAGAGGCTGGACGGTGGTGAATAGTTCCCAGAATGATCTTCAGCCACACTCTGAGGTTCTGATGCAGCTCTTTGTTCTTTGAAGGATTTCCTTCAGTGTTGGGTTTGAAGATTGTTGGATTGATTACATCAGTAATACGCTTTGACCTAGGAGGGATGTTGTAAATCCTTTTTCCTCCAGCTCTCTCCATGTTCAGTAAAGAGGCAATTGACCCTTCAGTAATTATAATCTTTACCCCCAGAACATAGGAGACGATGAAATGGTCATCTGCATCTGCAAATCTCCAGAACTCCTTGATGAGAAGAGGGTAAACAGGACCATAAAGCCTTTGGAAGTAGTTTTCCCAACCTTGTTTACGAAGTTCTTCAGTAAGATCAACGCCATTTCTCTTCAAGTTGTCGAAATCTACTAGCGATTCACACAACACGTCCAGTCCTTCAAAAGGGGTTGATAGGTTAATATGGCGTTCACGGTCAAGAACATGGGGTTCTTTGTAAACAGGGGTGATGGTGACGCCTGTAACCGTTGGAGTTGGAATGCTTGAAGTTTGAGCAGTAGAGCTTGATTCCATTTGTTGAGAAAAGTTAAACACTTCTTGTTGTTGAGCGTCCATGGTGAAGAAGAAGATGAAGCTGAAGAGTTTGCAGAGAATGCTTCAGAGAGGTTTAGGGTTTTAGAGTGAGTGAGAGTGATAAGTGTGTGAAAAGTGAGAAAAGTGTTTAAATACCCTAAGTTCAAACACATGCAAAACGACACATAAAATTGCGTTAGCACAAAGCTCAAGTAAGCACGCTTGGGGGAGAAATGATTACAGCTAATTAATGAATGTCTAATCCCAACAGTATGCACACTGCTCAAGGAGATTCTCAAACGTTCTGACCTTTGATTTTCTTCTGGACAGCTGTCTAGAAGTTCTAAAGTTAGACGCTAAGTGCTCCACGTGTTGATGTATCTGATCTTCAGGAATACCAAAGGATTGGTTCCTGGAGATTTCTAACTCAGATATCTTCTTAACTTGTAAAAGTATCAGAGTCAAAGGCAGAAGAACATTTGTTTATGTCAGAGTCTCATTTTACATTTTTCAGAGCCACACTTCATTCTGGGCAATTTTGAATGTTCAGATTTTCTAAGATAAAAAGAAATCTATCTTCAGCTAGAGGCTTAGTAAAGATATCTGCCCATTGATGATCTGTATCAATGAACTTCAATGTTACTATCCCTTTCTGAACATAGTCTCTGATAAAATGATGTTTTATTTCAATGTGTTTAGCTCTGGAATGTAGAATGGGATTCTTACTTAGACAAATGGCAGCAGTATTATCACAGAAGATAGGAATGTTACTCTCAAAAATTTGTAGATCTTCTAGCTGATGCTTCATCCAGAGCATCTGAGTTGTGCACAGTGATGCTGAGATATATTCTGCTTCTGCAGTTGATAGAGCGATAGTTGACTGTCTTTTGCTAGCCCAGGATATCAGATTGTTTCCCAGAAGCTGGCAATTTCCAGATGTGCTTTTTCGTTCTAATCTATCTCCTGCATAATCTGCATCACAGTAACCAGAAAGTCTATACTCTGATGTTTTCTTATACATCAGGCCCAGGTTAGGAGTTCCTTTCAGATACTTAAGAATTCTCTTAACTGCTATTAAATGAGATTCTCTAGGATCTGATTAGAATCTGGCACAGAGACAGACGCTAAAGAGAATATCAGGACGAGTAGCAGTCAGATAGAGAAGAGAGCCTATCATACCTCGATAGAGCTTCTGACAAACCTTGTTGCTTACCTCTTCCTTTTCAAGAATGCAAGTTGGGTGCATGGGAGTTTTTGCAGAGTTGCATTCAGTCATGTCAAACTTCTTCAGAACGTCTTTAATGTACTTGCTTTGATGAACGTACGTGACTTCTGGAGTTTGATTAATTTGAATTCCCAGAAAGAACTTTAGTTCTTGCATTAAACTCATTTCAAATTCTGCCTGCATTAACTTAGAAAATTCTTGGCAAACAGAGATATTAGCAGAACCAAAAATAATATCATCAACGTAAATCTGGCATATCATGAGATCATTATTAAGGTTTTTACAGAAGAGTGTAGAATCAACTTTCCCTCTGATAAAATTTTGTTCCAGAAGAAAATTGATTAATCGTTCATACCAAGCTCTGGGAGCTTGTTTAAGTCCATATAAGGATTTCTTAAGTTTAAAAACATGTTCTGGAAAATTTGAATTTTCAAAACCTGGAGGTTGGTTGACATACACTTCTTCTGAAATATAACCATTAAGGAATGCACTCTTGACATCCATTTGATATAATTTAATAGAGTGATTAATAGCAAAAGATACAAGAAGACGAATAGATTCTAACCTTGCGACTGGAGCAAAAGTTTCATTATAATCAATACCTTCTTGTTGACTATAACCTTGAGCTACCAGTCGAGCTTTGTTTCTGACAACTTCTCCTTTCTCGTTCAGCTTGTTTCTGAAAACCCATCTGGTTCCAATGACATGAGTGCCTCTGGGTTTAGGAACGAGATCCCAGACATCATTCTTTGAGAATTGATCTAATTCTTCTTGCATGGCTGAAACCCAGTCGTTATCCTGAAGTGCTTCATCACAAGACATAGGCTCAATCAGAGACACTAGTCCCATAGGAGTATCTTCAGAGGTCCTGAAGGTAGATCTGGTTCTGACAGGTTCGTCCTTGTTTCCCAGAATCAAATCTTCAGATACGTTGATACGACTTTTAACTTTCTTTGGGATTTCTGGAGATTTAATTTCTTCAGAGTTCCGAGTGACAGTTGCTTCTGGAGTTTTATCAGATTCTACAAGAGTGATTTCTAAATCTGCAAAATCTTCAACTAGCTTTGACTTTTCAGGGTCAAGCTTATCATCAAATCTGACATGAATAGATTCTTCCACAATTTTGGTTTCTGTGTTGTATACTCTGTAGCCTTTAGAGCGTTCTGAGTATCCTAACATAATACCTTTCTGTGCTTTGGAATCAAACTTGTTCAGATGTTCTTTAGTGTTTAAGATAAAGCAAGAACATCCAAAAGGATGAAAATATGAAATGTTTGGTTTTCTTCCTTTACACAGTTCATAGGGAGTCTTTTCTAGAATAGGTCTTATAGAGATTCTATTCTGAATGTAACACGTTGTATTTACAGCTTCTGCCCAAAAGTGCTTTGCTACATTAGTTTCATTGATCATGGTTCTGGCCATCTCTTGGAGTGTCCTATTCTTCCTCTCTACAACTCCATTTTGTTGTGGAGTTCTAGGGCAGGAGAAATCATGGGATATTCCATTAGAATCAAATAATTCTTCAAAATCTTTGTTTTCAAATTCTCCACCATGATCACTTCTGACTCTAATAATTTTAGAGTCAAATTCTTTTTGCACTTTGGAACAGAAACTAGTGAATACAGAGTGAGACTCACTCTTGTGCTTCAAGAATTTTACCCATGTCCAGCGACTGTAATCATCAACAATGACTAGTCCATACTTCTTTCCATTAACTGATGCTGTTTTCACAGGACCAAATAAGTCAATGTGAAGAAGTTCCAGAGGCTTAGAGGTAGAAACAACATTTTTCTTTTTAAAGGATGTTTTTGAAAATTTTCCTTTCTGACAAGCTTCACACAGAGCATCTGAAGAAAACTTCAGTTTAGGTAGGCCTCTGACTAACTCAAGTTTAGTTAGCTGAGAAAGTTTCCTCATGCTAATGTGGCCCAAGCGTCTATGCCATACCCATTGCTCTTCGTGAACTGACATTAGACATTTAACATTTTGATCTTTTAAATCAGAAAGATTTATTTTGTAAATGTTGTTTTTCCTCTTGCCTGTGAAAAGGACAGAGCCATCGTTCTGATTAATGGCTTTACATGTTTTTTGATTGAAGATTACATCATAACCGTTATCACTTAATTGACTTATGGATAACAAGTTATGCATTAATCCTTCTACATAAAGGACATCAGATATAGAGGGAAGGGTACCATTACCAATAGTTCCGGAGCCTCTGATCCTTCCTTTCTGATCTCCTCCGAAGCCTACAAATCCAGCGTCTTTAAGTTCCAGACTTTGGAACATAGACTTTCTTCCCGTCATGTGTCGCGAGCATCCAGAGTCCAGGTACCATGACTGGTGTCTGAGCTTTGCTGCATAGGATATCTGAAACATACACAATCTTATCTTTTGGTACCCAGAATCTCTTGGGTCCTCTTTGATTAGTCTTCCCAGAGTTTCTCATAACTTTGGGTTTTCTAGCATTCTTAAATTTTTGTTCTTGTGTGTGTGTATAGTGATATGAAAAGGGAGATTTAAGTTGGTTACTGGTAGAAGTTTTATCTTCCTTAGGATCATACCCAATTCCCTTTTTATTGTTCTGACTGACTCCATAAATCATGGATGCCATAATACTCCTATCTATCCCATTTTTCAGAAATTCTTGAAAGGCTTCTTCGTATTTATAAATTATTTTATTTGAAGTTTGTGGTGCTTGAGACAACGCTTCTTCTAATTCTAAGCTTTTTCTTTTTGCTCCATCTCTTTCTAGTGTTAAAGATCTGATTGTATCTTCTCGTGCTAGAATTGTCATCTCAAGTTCACTACATTCTTCAAATTTTGCTTTAAGACAGCCTTTAATGTTTTTAAACTTCTGTTTTAATTTCTGATATGAGCTAAGAGTTTCTGACAAACAAGATTCTAGATCAGATCGAGAAAGTTCAGAAAATACCTCTTCAGATTCTTCATCTGAGCTACTCCTGGATGTGGTAGCCATTAGTGCCACGTTGGCCTGTTCATCAGAGTCAGATTCTGATGATCCAGATTCACTATCATCCCAGGTAGCCATCAGTCCTTTCTTTGTCCTGGAGGTATTTTTCTTGAAGCTTTCTTTTCTAGAGTTGTCCTTCTTTAGCTTGGGGCATTCATTTCTGTAATGACCTGTTTCTTTACATTCATAACAGGTAATATCTTTGTTAGCTTTACCTTTTGAAGTTGACTCTGATCGATCCCCTCTGGGTCTTGGTCTTCTGAAGTTGTTGTTCCTCTTTTTCCAGAGTTGCTTAACTCTTCTGGTTAGTAGGGACAACTCTTCTTCATCATCAGAGTCTTCTGGTTCAGAGTCGTCAGTATCTTCAGTTTCTGCCTGGAGAGCTTTGGTTCTGTCAGGTTTCCGTCTTTCAGATCTGGACTTTAGCGCTACGGACTTGTTCCTTTTCTGAGGCTCATCTTCCTCTAGTTCTATCTCATGGCTTCTGAGAGAACTGACAAGTTCTTCAAGGCTGATATTGTTCAGATCCTTTGACAGCTTCAGAGCAGTAACCATAGGTCTCCATTTCTTTGGCAGACTTCTGACTATCTTCTTAACATGATCTGCAGTTGTGTATCCTTTGTCTAGCACCTTGAGACCTGCAATAAGAGTTTGGAATCTAGAAAACATAGCCTCTATAGCTTCGTCATCTTCCATTTTGAAGGCTTCATATTTCTGGATAAGTGTCAGAGCCTTTGTCTCTTTGACTTGAGAGTTTCCTTCATGAGTCATCCTCAGAGAGTCAAGTATGTCTTTGGTTGTTTCTCTGCTGGTGATCTTTTCATACTCGTTGTAAGATATAGCATTTAGGAGTATGGTTCTGACCTTGTGATGATTCTTGAAAACTCGTTTATGATCATCTGACATTTTACTTCTGGGAACTTCAGCCCCATCCTCTATGACAGGAGGTTTGTATCCATCTGTGACAATGTCCCAGAGTTCAGCATCATATCCTAGAAAGAAACTTTCAATTCTATCTTTCCAGTAGTCAAACTTCTCTCCATCAAAAAAAGGAGGCTTAGCATTGTAACTATCTTTTTCATTTGAGTGGGCCATAGTTTTTCTCGTACTGGATCTCTCTACACTGTTAAGTGTTTGATTAGAAAATCAATAACAGAGCCGGAGCTCTGATACCAATTGAAGGTGAGAAAAACAAGAAAGGGGGGGTTTGAATTGTTTGGAAAAATAAGCGCTTTTTCAAAATGAAAACCACACAATGATTTTATACTGGTTCGCTTATAACACAAAGCTACTCCAGTCCACCCGGCCGAGGTGATTTCGCCTTCAACAAGGACTTAATCCACTAATCTTGAAAGATTACAAACAGCGTCTAAGAGAAAAATCTCTTAGTCCTCTCAAGTATACAGACTACACAGAGTCACTTGAGGAAATCAACAAACAATAGATGAAAGATTTATGTAATCTAGAGTGCTTCTAAGATAAGCTAAAATTACAATAGTAAGAACAAAGTGATTCACGTTATAAGCAAAAGCTTCGTGAAGATTTAGAGAGCAAGAAAGTTTTCTTGTGCGTTGATGTTTCAGTATAATTTCTGCTTGTATGTGTTGTATTATTTGCTGAATGTTGATTTGCAGTCCTTTATATAGAAGAGTGAGGTGGTAGTTGAAACTGATGGATATTAAAAAGAATTTACGCCATCACTTAAATAGCTTATGCAGGATAACTTTCTCTCTTTGAAGTGACTACTTACCACATATAGTATCTTCTTTATTGAAATTGGAGATTAACGTCTCTTTCTCTATTAGGAAATCCATTTGCAAATCTTTTCTTGACTTAAACGTTACTCTTCCATGATTAGCAATTCCATGCTCAGAGTATTTGTGTTTCTGGAGAATCTTGGAATCTTGCTTCTGATGTTGATCTCTTGTGAGTTCAGATAGTTTCTTCAGATAGCGCTGAGAACTTCTGGAGCTTAGAGATAGCATTGTTCAGAGTCAGAACTTCTAGAGCTTACTTCTTGTTCAGATGCTTCTGATACTTTGATAATTGGTATCTGATCTGGTTCTGTATCTGATGACATCATCAGATTTCTTCCTTCTTTCTTTAGAATCCTGCACACTTAGAAACTTTTCGTTAGGGTGCCATCGGTACCGACTATATGGGAGCAAAGATTCTTCCGCTTCGAGTAACCCCATCGGTACCGACTATACTCACTATTGGTTCATCATATGTCATGGGCTTCTCTTGCATTCTCTAACCACGGATATAGACTACTGAGTTGTACACCCACAGAACTGCTTTCGTATCGTTGTAGGGAAACGATGTTGGTATTTTTATCACCATAGGAGTAATGAGGTTAGCAAACAGGGTCATTTGAGAGAGATCATATGGTATCTGCAGTGGTAAAACTTCATCATACGGGATCTCAAGAGTGGATACTTCTTCAATTGTGGATGGATGATCTATCAACAAGATCCTCTATTCCATTAGTTTCTATATGGTAGACCTCAAAATTCCGCACTATTGTGGGTTAATCAAACAATTTTTACAAGTGGTACTGCAAACAGGGAGTGCATTAATTTTCATCCACATGTTCTTTATTTCAATGAGTGGGGTTTTCAGTTCGTCCACACATGTCAACAATCTCCTTCTGTTGTCCATCTATACCATGTTCATGGTTGATTTGTTGTGAGGAGGCATTGGGTTATTACTTACATTTGGGTCGTTAGACGCGGATGTAATTGCCTTAGAATCGATCAAATCTTGCACCTTATACTTCAAAGCCTTACATTTCTCAATGGGATGTCCAGGAGCACCTGAGTGGAACTCGCATCAAGCATTAACATCATAACCGGGAGGAAGAAGCGTTGGAGGTGGAACTAACTCCCTTAATTATACTAATGATCCTCTCAACAAGTCTGGTAGGATATGACTGTATGGAATTGGGACTGGATCGAACCTTCTCTTGGGACGTCTTTGTCTTTGTTGTTGTTGTTGTTACTGATAATGTGGCTGTTGTTGTTGATAACGAGGTTGTTGTTGTTATTGAACTAGAATTGTGAATGGTTGTTGTTGTTAGAGTGACGCTACGGTGACCACTTGCTGATACGGGACACGGTATGTCGAGGCTCTTGTTCTCATTACTGCGGATGCATTTGTTTCTCCTTCCCTTTTCTTTTCAAATGTGACAAAAGGTTTCTTTTCAACACCGGAGGTGCTTGCAGCATTTTGGATTTTCCCCATCTTTATCATATTTTCAATTCTTTCGCCGACCAAAACCAAGTCGGAAAAGCTAGAGGGTTTACTCCCTACCATCCTATCTAAGTATGGCCCCTGCAGATTGCCCATGAACATGTCCACCAGTTCGCGTTCTAGCAAAAGAGGTTATACTCTAGCCACCAGCTCTCTCTATTGTTGAGCATATTCCTTGAAAGTCCCTTCAGACTTTTGCATCAAATTTGGTAATTGCATGCGGTTGGGTGCCATATCAGTATTATACTGATAATGCTTAAGGAATGCTTCAGCCATCTCCCTCCATGTGCGGATGTGGGTACCTTCTAGATGCATGTACCAATCCATGGATGTTCCACTCATGAATCTTGAAAGAAATGCATAAGGAGTCGGTCGTCATCAGAATATGCGGTCATTTTACGGCAGTAGGCACGAATGTGAGTTCTTGGATCACTGGCTCCTTTGTATTTTTCAAAGTCAAGGACCTTGAATTTAGCAGGGATAACCACAACCAGAACTAAGCACATCTCATCAGCGTCGAGACCCAAAGCGTCTGTACTTTCCATTTCTCTCTGTTTTTCTTCTATGGCTTTAACCTTCTTCTGTACCTCATTAGTAGGAGGGCCAAAAGCTTCATACATGGAGGCAGCCCTTGAAGGTGAGAAAAACAAGAAAGGGGGGGTTTGATCTGTTTGGAAAAATAAGCGCTTTTTCAAAATGAAAACCACACAATGATTTTATACTGGTTCGCTTATAACACAAAGCTACTCCCCGGCCGAGGTGATTTCGCCTTCAACAAGGACTTAATCCACTAATCTTGAAAGATTACAAACAGCGTCTAAGAGAAAAATCTCTTAGTCCTCTCAAGTATACAGACTACACAGAGTCACTTGAGGAAATCAACAAACAATAGATGAAAGATTTATGTAATCTAGAGTGCTTCTAAGATAAGCTAAAATTACAATAGTAAGAACAAAGTGATTCACGTTATAAGCAAAAGCTTCGTGAAGATTTAGAGAGCAAGAAAGTTTTCTTGTGCGTTGATGTTTCAGTATAATTTCTGCTTGTATGTGTTGTATTATTTGCTGAATGTTGATTTGCAGTCCTTTATATAGAAGAGTGAGGTGGTAGTTGAAACTGATGGATATTAAAAAGAATTTACGCCATCACTTAAATAGCTTATGCAGGATAACTTTCTCTCTTTGAAGTGACTACTTACCACATATAGTATCTTCTTTATTGAAATTGGAGATTAACGTCTCTTTCTCTATTAGGAAATCCATTTGCAAATCTTTTCTTGACTTAAACGTTACTCTTCCATGATTAGCAATTCCATGCTCAGAGTATTTGTGTTTCTGGAGAATCTTGGAATCTTGCTTCTGATGTTGATCTCTTGTGAGTTCAGATAGTTTCTTCAGATAGCGCTGAGAACTTCTGGAGCTTAGAGATAGCATTGTTCAGAGTCAGAACTTCTAGAGCTTACTTCTTGTTCAGATGCTTCTGATACTTTGATAATTGGTATCTGATCTGGTTCTGTATCTGATGACATCATCAGATTTCTTCCTTCTTTCTTTAGAATCCTGCACACTTAGAAACTTTTCGTTAGGGTGCCATTTTTGGTTTCATCCTTTGTTATCATCAAAATCAAGGAATCTGTTGTAGAACAATTTTTGTTCTTACAGCCCTTGGTCTGAAGAAAGCGTCATGTTGGTCGTCCATTTCAATAATAGGAGGATTGTGAATAGTCGGAGGAACACCGCCAGGTGCACCCACTAGAATATGAACTGGATTATTTTTTGGAAGAAGAGGTACTTGATTCTCTATGACAAGAGTGTCATACCCTCAAATTTACCCTACCTGTATCATCTTCTTAAGCCTTAAATCATAAGCATACATCCCATACATATCATCTCATATGCATATTTACTTAATAGCCATAATAATCCACAAGCCCAAGGCATGGGATTCATCTGCAAAGACTTAAGATCCTCTGATCATGTTGAGGTGTGCCCAAGACACCTCAAACCTAATCTCATCCTCAAGCATCCCACAAATCCTGAAGGATCACCCAAGACATCTCACTCACTCCCAAAGTCCAATTTGGGTGGTGAGTCCCCTTTGAAGAAGCTTCAAGATTTATCTGGTCACCCAAGGACCAAACCCTAGTTCTTGACTCTCCTCTTGGCTTGTACAAGTCTTGATGCACCATGGATCTTTACCATGCCATTAAGGACCCATCAAGTCCAAATTATATACATTCCACATACCCTTTAAACATCTCAAATTGACCCATACATCTCAAACCCTAATTCATTTGACCATGGTTCTTGATGAAACTTGTGGCTCAAGAAACCCTAATTTAGGGACTTCTTGACCATTGAACTTGATCATTTTTGGCCATCCAATCACCCTACTATTCATTCAACATCATTTCATTTCCATTACAATCAAAATCAATCATTTAAACATCCTTCAAATCCATGTTACAAGTAGTTGGTTCATACTTGATTTTTCAACTTTCCATGACTTGATCCACCCACCAATTTGACCTAAACTCATTCCACAAAGGTCCATGTCATACGGTGAACTGGACTTTTTGTGTTTTTTATCGCAATGTCGCGGTTAGCAAGAGTCGCCACCGACTTTTCTTTTATCCAATAAGGAAAGGTGGAAAAGAACAGGAAAAACCTTAATTTAGATTTTGGGTTCGGGAGGTACATTATACAAAGGGAAGGTGTTAGCACCCTTTGTATCCATGGTTATCCATGGGCTCTTAATTGCTCGATCACTTATATTATTTTTGTCTAAAAAAAAATGTTTGTGAATTGTTTAGAAAAATTGTTTTGAAAAGAGAATTTAACTTTGTAATGATTCTTGTATGAATGTATACAAAGTGATTATCTCGTTTAGTTTTGAAAATTGTTTAGAAAAATATAACTCGGTAATGATTCTAGTATGAATGTATACCAAGTGGTGATTTTCTGAAGGTATTTTGAAAGGTGTGAGGTGTGAAAAAATGTTTTAGGTTGTGAGCCAGCAATTAAGAGTTATACCGACCCAAGGTCTTTACGGGCATTTCCTATCCTTATGAGGGTAAAACTGTCCTTATTATTGAGAAATAAGTAGTTTTATCCTTTGGATGTAAAAGGGTCATCGTAGGGTCATCGATTGGTCATTGAAGGCAACAGTTATGAGGATACCTTAGCATTCGAAGGGACTATCATCATTTAACCGTAGGCAACATCGGAGGGTCATCGAGGGACAAAGTTGTATATTCGAAGGCAACATCCGAGGGACTATAATTTATTTTATGATGATTTAACCGAAGGGTCTTTGCTAAGGGTATCCCCACGTTCGCGGGACATGACCGTAATATCGTAATCGTAAGGCAACAAAGAGAGGTCCAAGATCACTTATTCAAAGGCAAAGTTTTACAATTAATTATATAATTAGGATGAAACTCCACATTAAAATTATTAAAAATAATATATTAAAAATTAATACATTAGAAATTAATACATTAAAAATAATTTAGGGTGAAACTCCACAAGGGTATCCCACAAATAAAGTGGAATACCTAGCCAATAACCTTTTCCTGGGATATGTGAACCTTTACGAAACTCAAAAAAAGAAACATGTCAGAACACCAAATCAGGGTGCAATCGAAGATTACACCGGAGAAATATCACAACAATGGCAAAAAGGCAGTCCTTGACGAAGGAACCGCGCTACCTGCAGGGATATGAATACAAAACACAAAACATGTATCTCAGAGTAAAATGCCACCAAGGGGCTCAAACATTGCCTCCTATCGAGGTCTTCCAGCTAAGAAAGCGATAAAGTATGAGAGAGGGAAAAAAATTATCACACGGATAAAGATCCGAAGTTACAGCAATTAAAGGAATGGGAAACCCAGGGATCCTTCCAAGCTAAACACCATCAAAGAAAGTGAGTCAGTACAGGTAATCGGAATGAAACCTCCAGGGGGTATCCCACAAATAAAGTGGGAAACCATGCAAGTTATCCCTGCAAAAGTTAGGTGTCTTCACAAAAACTCAACAAAAGGGTTAGTGAAGCAAAATAGGGTAACCAAGAGTTGCCCTCAAATTAAAATGTAATCACATAAATCATGCCCTTTCAATTCACTAAAAGCTCATAAAAAGCAACCAAAGGTAGGAGGCCTAAACCTCTTGTCAAACACATGCATCAAAAGGGTATCAAATTCACCCATAATACCTCATATATTTAGAGCATTCAAATTAAAGGCATAAAGATGATGGATATAGGGCAAACCTGATTGGAGAAGAAAAATCAAATGGCAGGGTTTGCTTGAGCTGAAAGTCTGTGAGTCAGAATGAACCTTTCAGAGTTGCCTGGAGGTTGCTGCAGAGTAGCTTGTAGGTTTCCCTTCAGGTTTTGTCCAGTGTTTTGTTCCAAGGAAACCTCAGAGCATTTTGCTTCTCTCCCTTTTTCTCCAGTGAATCTCCCAGTGTCAACTCCAAGTCTAAACTCCAAGTGTAAACTCCCCTACTGAAACTTCAGTATTTATAGACTAATTTCGTGGGTAATGGGCTTGAAATGAGGGAGACCCAAGTCCAAAATAATTTGTTATATTTTATTTATATATTTATTTTAATTATTTAATTAATTAATTAATTAATTAATTAATTAATTAAATTTTTTTTTCTTTTTTTTTTTTTTTTTTTTTTTTTTTTTTTTTTTTTTTTTTTTTTTTTTTTTTTTTTTTTTAGGAAAAAGGATGGGTAATTTTTGGGGTATGACAGCTGCCCCTGTTCAATATTCTTGAACCGAGAGAGTTAGGATGGCGTGTATGCCATTCGTGGTCTGGAGGTGGAAGATTATTGAACACTAGAATGCCCCAAAAATTTGCACTTGGGAATCGACAGTTGGTCTTGATGGAGATGGGCTTAAAGATGCCATCCGGGAGGTTTGATGACGAAAGCTTCAGATCGAGCCGTACATTAGGCCAATTTGAAGACATGGGTGCCACACTGGGTCGTACATTAGACCGAATAATGAGTCATCCATTAGGCTGCCGACTTCGCTGGGGAGTCGGAGTGTGTCATATGCTGTTAGGGATAAAGGATCAGAATGGACCATACGCTAGATCGTATCTGAGTTGCAGAATGAGCCGTACGTTAGGCTGAATCTGATGACGAAAGGGGTAGTCGTACGTTAGACTACACTTCAGAAATGTACCGTATGTTAGGTAGCATTTGAGGGGATGGACATCCGAACGGGTCGTACGTTAGACCGTCGCAGAATGAGTCGTCTGTTAGGCCGCATCTGATGATGAAAGCGGTAGTCGTACGTCAGACTACACTTCAGAAATGTACCGTACGTTAGGTAGCATCTGAGGGTTGTAAGATCCAAACGGGTCGTACGTTAGACCGCGTTGGAGTTGCTGGAGTTCAGAATGGATCGTACGCTAGATCGTATCTGAGTTGCAGAATGAGCCGTACGTTAGGCTGTATCCGAAGAAGAAAGTAGTC
Source organism: Lathyrus oleraceus (assembly GCF_024323335.1). Classification (NCBI taxonomy): domain Eukaryota; kingdom Viridiplantae; phylum Streptophyta; class Magnoliopsida; order Fabales; family Fabaceae; genus Lathyrus; species Lathyrus oleraceus. The sequence goes on from NC_066582.1 coordinate 225,246,899, forward strand.
GTACGCTAGACTACACCCCTGAATGTACCGTACGCTAGGCAGCATCTGAGGATTTGAAGGTCCAAATGGGTCGTACGTTAGACCGCATTGGAGTTGCTGAAGAAGTCATATGTTGGGCTGAATCAGAATGAACCGTACGTTAGGCTGTATCTGATAACCTGTATATGTTGTACTTGCAATAAATGTCTGGGATGGGCTTAAAGATGCCATCGTTAGGAGGATATCGAAGTGTTGTCAGAATGAATGTTCCCATGAACTGTATTTGAAATATGTATCTGAATCTTGAATGTGATTGATAAAGGTGTCTGTCTGAATGAACCTTTTATTTTGACTATATCAGGAGGATAAATAACCTGCAAAGAAAAGTTAGCTTCATGCTATGTCATGATGTATGAGATGTTTCGTGTTATGCTAAAATAAATGCGAATGTTGTATGCATGCGTATGCTGTGAAATGATGTAATGAATGAGTTATGCGTATGAGAAGCTCTGCTTGGGGACTCTACTGGGGAAAATAAATCCCCATCTACTGATTGGAGATATTTGTAACGATGACCCTTTCTCGGCAGGGGGTTCTTGATTCTGTCTGATGGTAGAAATATTCCACAGATCTTGGCTGCGGATGGATGAGATGATCAATCTGTCTGATGATGCCGACCTCTGTTGGGGAGTAACTGGCTGTGCCGGGGAATACTGCTAATTTCTTCTGAGGAATAACAGACTTGCTGGGGGAATAGAATTGGTAGCGGATTCATTGGAAGCATGGTTAGACCTTCTCCTCGATCCTGAAGTCGGGTAGTAATTGCTATTGCTATTCTACGCATATATTTTGGTAAACATTTATCATATTCAAATGCACATATTAATTCAAATTAAATCAATGGACATTTACGCAAACAAAACAGAAAAAGTAAAACAAAAGCATCTTTTTTGAAATGAATCGCATTGATTTTGAAAGGAGGCCTATGAACAGGCAATCTGTGTACAAGGAGACAGAAATCCTAGTAAGAGGAAATTGTCAAAAACAAAGAGAAAGCTATGCAGAAAAGTCTTATTGATTTTAAGTCTACTACTGTCATTATGTCTTCAAGCATCTCATCCCCTGCTGTCGGATAGAAGTGATTGGCTTGGTCAATCCCTTGAACTTGGATAAAGTTGACTGAGAACGGGACATAGTCATACGCTTTAATCCCTAATTTTTGCCTGGACCGCCTTTTCAGGTTTTCAGTCCACCAGGATACCCTTTTTTGCCCAAGCCGCCTTTTCAGGTTTTCGACTTGCCGGGTGTACATTTTTTTTATATAATCCCTAATTTTTGCCCGAACCCTTTTGGTTCGCCGGGATGCCCTTACTTTTGCCTAGATACGTCGATCTAGCGGGTCTCTTTCATGCGTAGTATTTTTTAACTATGTCCGCGTTCACGGGATGTGGGAAGTCTTCACCATCCATTGTAGCGAGTATCATGGCTCCACCTGAGAATACCTTCTTAACTACAAATGGCCCTTCTTATGTGGGAGTCCATTTGCCTCTGGGGTCAGTTTGTGGTAGGATGATGCGTTTGATTACCAAGTCGCCAATTTGGCACACTCGTCTCTTGACCTTTTTGTTAAATGTCTGGGTCATGCGCTTCTGATATATCTGCCCATGACAAACAGCCGCAAGTCTCTTTTCACCAATCAAATTTATCTGATCGAGTCGAGTTTGAATCCATTCATCTTCATCTGAGCCTGCATCTTTCACAATTCTCAGAGAGGGAATCTGAACTTCCACTGGTAAAACGGCTTCCATTCCATAGACTAAAGAGAAAGGGGTTGCCCCTGTCGAAGTGCGGTAACCATGAAGAGCAAAAGGTAACATCTCATGCCAGTCTCTGTATGTTACTGTTATATTCTTGATATTGTTAGCAGCCTTCACGGCGCCGTTCGTCCTTGGCCGGTACGGAGAAGAGTTATGGTGTTTTATTTTGAACTGCATGCAGAGTTCAGTTTAATACCATTATCAGTGATAACTCTTTCAGGAGACAGCAGGTTTCTCGAATGTATATTTGATAAGATCCATCTTAGAAATCAATAAAGTGGTATGATTCAACATATACTGTCTTAGTCGGCGAGCAGCCCAAGCCAAAGCGCAGCAAGCTTTCTCGAGCTGTGAGTATCTTGTTTCACAGTCGGTACCTTTTGCTAAGGCAGTGTATGACATGCTCTTTTCGACCAGACTCGTAATGTTGCCCCAGCACACCCTATTGAATTTTCTAACACGGTCAAATACATGATTAGAAGTCTTCTTTCAACTGGTGGCATCAGAATTGGAGGTTCTTGGAGATATTTCCTGATTTTGTTATTCATCATTCCATGCCATCTCTTGATTTTTCCTTTTTAGTAATTTGAAGATGGGTTTGCAAGTAGCAGTCAAGTGTGGAATGAATCGGGCAATGTAATTCAAGTGCCCCCAGGAACCTCTAACTTCTTTCTTGTCTATTTCAGTACCCAGATTTACAATTTCAATTGATTCCTCATGCGGCTGTATAGTCCTTTCTTCTTGTAGTAACATTCTGGCAAGTTCTTCAGGTACTTCACAATCTTCCTCACTTCCATCTTCGGCTCGGTAGATCGGATTTTCAAAGTCATAATGAACAGTAGAAGAGTTATTACCAACAGGATCTAGAGTGGATATGGATCGGCAAATTGTTACGTGAGTGTGTGCAAGAAAACATAGCTTGTTTGAAAAATGACAGGAAAGATAAAGAGCGCAATATTTGAATGCAAAAAGTCCATTGATTTATTGAATATGAATATGCTTATGAAAATGACAAAACCCTTTGAAAAAAAATAGCTATTATGCCCCGGGTATAGACACAATGCTTTGAAGCACTAAAATAGCAATAACAATTATTCTTGACTAAAGGAAATCGGGGTAGTGTCTTCAGCCTTCCAATTGTCGAGTCTGTCACCAATTGTTGGGAAAATCCGGCTATCCAAGTCATAATCGTTATCAGTGTCTTCCACAGCATTGACAGTCTCGCCCTGATTAGGCAGAGGAACAGTGATGACATTAGGAGTCTCCGGAGGATCAGAGGTAACTGCCTGTATCTTTCCACTTCGAATGTCGCTTTCAACATGTTCACCTGTTAATATAAGTTCAGTGAAACCCAATGAGGAACTCCTCAATAGATGGCTGTAGAATGGGCCAGTCAGTGTGCTCATGAACATGTCTACTAATTCTCGATCAGTCATAGGGGGTTTGACTCTGCCAGCCAAATCTCTCCATTTTTGAGCATATTCTTTGAAACTTTCTTTAGAGCCCATAGTCATATTTTGTAGCTGTAGCCGAGTAGGCGCTAACTCAGAATTATACTGGTAGTGCTTGTAAAAAGTTGTTGCTAAATCAGTCCATGTGCGGATGTCAGAGCTCTCAAGCTGATAATACCACTCTAACTGTGTGCCAGACAGACTCTCTTGGAAGAAATGGATCCACAGTTTCTTATCAGTAGTGTGCGGCTGAATCTTTCTCACATAAGCCCTTAGATGCATCTGAGGACAAGAGGCACCATCATACTTAGTGAAAATGGGAACCTTGAATTTGCGGGGAATGACCACATCAGAGACCAGACCCAAGTTTTCGAAATCCAGACCGGGCACTTTCTGCCCCTCCATAGCTAGCATACGTTCTTCCAGCAACTTGTACTTATCATCTTTCGGAGAGTACTGTTCATGTCCATAATCTTCGTCGTCGTCCTCAGAATTGACGAGATTAGGATTCTCATCTTTCGAATCATTCTCGGTCTCTTCTTCTGAATCCTTTGGAATTCTAATCTTGACTCCTGTAACCTGTCCCTTAAGCCTTCTCCCCGGGTTGATGTAACCCACAGGTTTCTGGTCCTTCTTCTTCTCCATCAAAAGAGCTTTCAGTTCTTCCTGCCCCTTAGATAAGCTCAGCATCATTTCCTGGAATTGAGCATTCTGGGCCTGGAGATCTTTGACAGTTTGTTCGAGAGCCATTGTTCAATCTGTTTGAATCTGCTGGAATCTGTTTGATAGGAAAATCGTGAGAACACTGATCCTTTAGAATACCTGTTATGCGATGCAATGCAATGTATGAAATGTTTTCAAGGACTTTCGGGATTTAACTTTGCATAAACTAACAAAAAGAGCCTTTTTTTTTCTTTTTCTCTTTTGTTTTTGCTTTTGTTTTTGTTTTTTCTGTTTTTTTTTTTTTAGCAGAGTTAAATTCCTAAATCCTTGAAATGGTTAGTACAATGCCATGATGTTATGATGTTATGTTGTTATGATGTTATGATGTTATGTTGTCATGTTGTTAGATAAATAACAAGCACAAGCAAGTCACACAACAATCATTCCTAGGTTTTAAGGCTTGCGTGAGTTCCATAGGTAAATACCCTCCCCACTGAAGTTTGGTTGGTTCAACCTGTCTTAGAATAGTAACCGGGTTCTAGAAGGATCTCAAATCATTGACCTTTCCTTAAGTCCACTTCAGTGCAACACCAAGTGGTTGACCGAAGCTTCCCTAAAGTCCAATCTCAAAGAGTGTAGTATCGAGTCTCAACCAACTCCAGTCGGAACCGAAGCCAGTTATCTCACTACTTTCTAATGGCCAGGATGAGTCAATTAGGGTTCTAAAGGTCTGGTTAATGCTTTTATGACACCACGCGAATGCCAAATATTTCCTCAACTAACATGAGGAACATCAGGACATCCAAAGTGCCACATTAACCGTAGTCATCATTTTGACCATTCCAGTATACGCCGGACAGTCGCGATGATCTCTTGCTACTTACCTAAGGTACACTAGATCCGGGTGTAGGATCTTTCACTCAAGCATAACATACCCAAGCAATCCCTTAAAAATAAATCAGACAAATTGAATAAGTGATCTTGTTTTTAAGGTAACCTCTCTTTTTAAATATTTAGGGTCCCCAGCAGAGTCGCCAGTTCTGTCATACGGTGAACTGGACTTTTTGTGTTTTTTATCGCAATGTCGCGGTTAGCAAGAGTCGCCACCGACTTTTCTTTTATCCAATAAGGAAAGGTGGAAAAGAACAGGAAAAACCTTAATTTAGATTTTGGGTTCGGGAGGTACATTATACAAAGGGAAGGTGTTAGCACCCTTTGTATCCATGGTTATCCATGGGCTCTTAATTGCTCGATCACTTATATTATTTTTGTCTAAAAAAAAATGTTTGTGAATTGTTTAGAAAAATTGTTTTGAAAAGAGAATTTAACTTTGTAATGATTCTTGTATGAATGTATACAAAGTGATTATCTCGTTTAGTTTTGAAAATTGTTTAGAAAAATATAACTCGGTAATGATTCTAGTATGAATGTATACCAAGTGGTGATTTTCTGAAGGTATTTTGAAAGGTGTGAGGTGTGAAAAAATGTTTTAGGTTGTGAGCCAGCAATTAAGAGTTATACCGACCCAAGGTCTTTACGGGCATTTCCTATCCTTATGAGGGTAAAACTGTCCTTATTATTGAGAAATAAGTAGTTTTATCCTTTGGATGTAAAAGGGTCATCGTAGGGTCATCGATTGGTCATTGAAGGCAACAGTTATGAGGATACCTTAGCATTCGAAGGGACTATCATCATTTAACCGTAGGCAACATCGGAGGGTCATCGAGGGACAAAGTTGTATATTCGAAGGCAACATCCGAGGGACTATAATTTATTTTATGATGATTTAACCGAAGGGTCTTTGCTAAGGGTATCCCCACGTTCGCGGGACATGACCGTAATATCGTAATCGTAAGGCAACAAAGAGAGGTCCAAGATCACTTATTCAAAGGCAAAGTTTTACAATTAATTATATAATTAGGATGAAACTCCACATTAAAATTATTAAAAATAATATATTAAAAAATTAATACATTAGAAATTAATACATTAAAAATAATTTAGGGTGAAACTCCACAAGGGTATCCCACAAATAAAGTGGAATACCTAGCCAATAACCTTTTCCTGGGATATGTGAACCTTTACGAAACTCAAAAAAAGAAACATGTCAGAACACCAAATCAGGGTGCAATCGAAGATTACACCGGAGAAATATCACAACAATGGCAAAAAGGCAGTCCTTGACGAAGGAACCGCGCTACCTGCAGGGATATGAATACAAAACACAAAACATGTATCTCAGAGTAAAATGCCACCAAGGGGCTCAAACATTGCCTCCTATCGAGGTCTTCCAGCTAAGAAAGCGATAAAGTATGAGAGAGGGAAAAAAATTATCACACGGATAAAGATCCGAAGTTACAGCAATTAAAGGAATGGGAAACCCAGGGATCCTTCCAAGCTAAACACCATCAAAGAAAGTGAGTCAGTACAGGTAATCGGAATGAAACCTCCAGGGGGTATCCCACAAATAAAGTGGGAAACCATGCAAGTTATCCCTGCAAAAGTTAGGTGCCTTCACAAAAACTCAACAAAAGGGTTAGTGAAGCAAAATAGGGTAACCAAGAGTTGCCCTCAAATTAAAATGTAATCACATAAATCATGCCCTTTCAATTCACTAAAAGCTCATAAAAAGCAACCAAAGGTAGGAGGCCTAAACCTCTTGTCAAACACATGCATCAAAAGGGTATCAAATTCACCCATAATACCTCATATATTTAGAGCATTCAAATTAAAGGCATAAAGATGATGGATATAGGGCAAACCTGATTGGAGAAGAAAAATCAAATGGCAGGGTTTGCTTGAGCTGAAAGTCTGTGAGTCAGAATGAACCTTTCAGAGTTGCCTGGAGGTTGCTGCAGAGTAGCTTGTAGGTTTCCCTTCAGGTTTTGTCCAGTGTTTTGTTCCAAGGAAACCTCAGAGCATTTTGCTTCTCTCCCTTTTTCTCCAGTGAATCTCCCAGTGTCAACTCCAAGTCTAAACTCCAAGTGTAAACTCCCCTACTGAAACTTCAGTATTTATAGACTAATTTCGTGGGTAATGGGCTTGAAATGAGGGAGACCCAAGTCCAAAATAATTTGTTATATTTTATTTATATATTTATTTTAATTATTTAATTAATTAATTAATTAATTAATTAATTAAATTTTTTTTTTTTTTTTTTTTTTCTTTTTTTTCGTTTTTTTTTCGTTTTTTTTTTTTTCGTTTTTTTTTTTTTTTTTTTTTTTTTTTTAGGAAAAAGGATGGGTAATTTTTGGGGTATGACAGTCCAAACTTAATTTCTCATCATGATATGATCATTTAAGGTCAAACATCCATTATTGTGCCTTGGAGATCAAGAAATCACAAAATCACCAAATTAGGTCATGTTGGTTGGTCACATTTTGGCAAGAATAGCCTATGGGAAGTTCCAAAGACCATAACTCTCTCATTTTTCAAGATTTTTAAATTCCAATTAGAGAAAAATGTCCTAAATAACTTTCTCTAAAAAATTTTTCAAGTTCCAAGACTTAATTCATTGAGGAAGGGGTTCAGATTTGCTATTGGCCAAGCTGGTCCAACATGCCCACCATGCCCTAAAATCATGTCATGACCTCTATTTTGACACATTGCCATTTCTAAACCATAAACCCTTTTGACCTGGTTCTTTTTACATTTAATCAAGTTCACATCAAATAACAAATGTTCTAAAATTAATGCAAAATGCACGAGCCAAATTTATTTGGCCCTGGTTCAAAGTTGGTGGCTTGTCATGATGCACAAGCCAAATGCACATCAGTCAGAATTTGCAAATCAACATACCAAGTCATCTAACTCATTCATTTTGGTCCCAATGGTATACAAACATCTTTCAAATGATATTGAGGTGTGATTAAAGGTCAGCTTGCATTCCAAAACATCTCCAAACAAAGAACCTGATTCCATGTGCCAAACTCAACTTTTTGCCCAAAATGGCAAAAAGCAGATTCTACATCAGGGCTCCTCATTGCCTTTGGTTATTCCAAAACCATTCTATGGACCAAGACAAACTTTCCTGCAATGTAAATGGCTATAGAAGCTATCTATTTCAGTGTCCCCTAAGTCAACACCGAGCATGCTTCTACTCACATGTCAATTCTGCTCAAACCTTCAAGAACTCCCTCCAAAACCATTCAGACACCTTCCCTATAAATAGGTGAACATGTCCCATTGCAAAAGCACGCTGAAAAAGGCCCCAAACACCATCTGCACATTTTCACTAAACCACCATTAATAGAGCTTCGAGTTTTCCGTTCCAAAGCTTTTGAACCTCAAATCACCATCTAGAAACACTCACCACCCATCACTCAAGCTTACCAAACACTTAACCACCCTTCCCTAACCCTCATTTTAGCTTAGCCCAACTTTCGTAAAAATCCCCTAAGCAACTTCTGATCATGTAGTTTCACTCACCCCCATCTCTGAAACAAGTTCCTAATCACTTCTATATCATTCATTGAACATTTCCCCCAACCTTTTAGCTTTGATTACTTAGTTTTCAGAGTTTAATTTTATTTTTAAGTCATCTGTGTTCTTCATTTTCATGGTGAAAAACTCCCCACTCAGAGCCAATCAATGGCTCATGAGTGGGAGAACATGTTTTTTATGATCATACAACAAACCTTGATGCTTAAAACTGTTTAAAAATCCGAGTTTTAGAGTTTGGACTTTGGACGATTCGAGGTTGAAGAAGACTTGGTGGTCGTTGCCTCACGCGCTATTTTGAATTCAAAACGTTTATGTGTCTGATTCTGATTGGTTGGATGGTGTGCGCTCTTAATTTATTTATTATCCTTATTATTTATTTGTTTCGATTTGGTTAATATCACAACTAAGCCTTTGGCCTAGTGGGTGAGGGGGTCGATCCCCCATGACCCCAAGGTTAGGGTTTCGACCCCCAGCGTGTGCATCCTGACCATTTATTTTCCCTTTGTGTCATTTTTATTTATTTATTTATTTTCCATTTTGATTTATTTTTTAACTTTTCCATTTTTATCATTTTGCAATTTTGTTGAACACAAACTCTGATTATTTTTGCCTCTAGAATTTAAGGGTGACTTATTTTATTTCATTTGGATTATTTTTGATGGACTTTTGGGGTCTTGAAGTTAAGGACTAATGAAAACCATTTAAGTAATGATATGTTTGGGTTAGGGTTGGTTAAAACCTTCCATGCTTAAAACCTACCATTGGATGATCATGTGTTCATCTATGGTACTTTGAGGTATGGATATGTTGCCCCTATTTCATATAGCTTGGTCATTTGACTTATGGATGAAGTCCTATTTTGTTAACTTGGATTCATCTGATACATTTGCATTTATTTTGTTTATATTAACACATTAACACCTTATACTCTTTTGTTTATACATTAACCCCTTTACTAACTTATTACTATTATATCTTGTTCATATAATTTGTTAACATTATGCCTTGTTCATAAAATTTATGCAATATAACTTGTTAAACAACTAAAATCAATCTCTCAATTTTGGGTTGTATAGTCTTCTTTTTGTCAATCTATTGATAGATGGACTTGAGGTTGAACAACTTTCATTGTTACAAATCTAGGGTAAGTTGATCCATTGATCATCTTCCTTACTTTGCATCCGCGATAAGTTATCCCCTGATGTGCCATATTTTGAATCTATTGACCTAAAAATAGATAATCCTCAAAAGTTGTCCACTTGTTCATAACCCTAACTTTAACGTTGTTAACTTTTATTATTACTAACCTTTTGTTATTATTGTTATCATTGTTATTATTCATTGTTATTTACTTATTATGTCATTTACATTTAAGTAATCATTATCATCATCATTGTACAAACTCATCATACAACACTTCACTATTGTCCTTAATTATTGTCATCATAAAATCAACCAAAACATGATAAAATTATAAGACCAAAAACAAACCATGGTACTTAATCAACTTCTACGTAGAGGATTCTATTTAGGACCTTTGCTTGGATCCTTTTCCATTTCCCTTGTGATACTCTGTAAGCTTTGGATTTCATTTGTAACTTGCATACCTATTGTAAGAATGGCATCATGGCACCACCTTAGGGGGGACATGTTTGTAAGACCATTATCCTTTGTTTAGCATAGGTCACACTTTTGTACACACAAGGTTTTCTCTTGGGCTACCTTACAATGAGTCCCTTTTATTTCCTTATTGGTTACTTTGCATTCAGCTACATAAGCCACATTTCTCAATCAAATAAATAAACTCTTGATCCAACGCCAAATGGATTTTTCTTAATCAAATTTAAAACACTTAATAATTATGATTAAGTATTATGCGCCATGATCCTTAAGTGGTGGAGAATGAGTGAGAATGGAGCATTCATACCCTCACTCTGATTATTTCGGGCGCAAGACGCTTGGCTTGTTGTCTAGAATATTCACCTCCACCCATAGGCTTTAGTGAAATCTAATCATAAACTCTTTTCATAAACCCTTGTTTAAGGTAAAATCAACATAACCCATCAAACCTAACTTTTGTGTCTTAGGGCACTCACTCTGAAAACCCTTTTCTCAAAGGCAAAATCAATCCAACACACAAACATTTTCTACTCTGAACTACGCTCTGATTCCTCATCCCCGAATGAGGGATATGTAGGCATAAGGGCCCCAATCCTTAGCGAATACTATAATAATAATAATAATAATTAAAAAAAACCACTTTCACACATATTCTTTTGAAAAATAAAATAATCAATGATAAATCTCTATGTACGTAAACAACCCAAACGGTTCCCATAGAATACCATGGACATAAGGGGTGCTAATACATTCCCCTTGCGTAACCGACTCCCGAACCCTAATCTCGTTTGCGAGACCGATTCCTTATTCTCCCCTAGCGCTTCTCTTTGCGCTTATCCTTTTGAGGGTTTTATTGACAATTTCCCCTCGCCTCTCCAATAGAGGCACACAAATAAAATTTGATGATGACTCTTCTAATTTAGTTCAAAAGTCCCCGATTTTTTGTTATCGCGTTTAAACCCCGGTAGCGACAGCTGGCGACTCCACTGGGGATCCGGTTTTCCTAAGCGAGTCTAGCCTAGTTCGGGTTGTTGCTCTTTTTACGTGCGTGGAGGTTTATCTATTATTCATTTTTTCCTGTATATATTACTTTTATTGCCAACCCTTGTTTATTGTATTTGTTCTATCATTGGTCTGTAACTATGATCTCGTGACGAAAATTGGAAGCAATAATGATTGCAAAGAAAACCTTGTATGAAAGACTCTTCAACCGAGTCTGGGAGTTTGCTTGAGATATGAGAGGTTGAGTAGTATTGGATGGTTGACCAAGAATGATAGGTGTCTCTTCATCTTCAAATATGTCTATGATCACAAAATAAACAGGAAAACTCAATTCCCTTATTATCACCAGCACGTATTCTGCTATCCCATATGCATTCTTTATCGAGTGATCTACAAACTTCAGATTTGTCTTTGTATCATTGACATTTTCAATACCTAGCCTATGGTAGATTGATAATGGCATCAGACTCACACTAGCTCTAGAATCAATTAGTACATTTTTGAAAGTTTTCTTTTTTATAGTGCATGAGACTGTGGCCGCTCCAGGATCATTCTATGTGTTTGGTATTCTCTTACCTAGTGATATTGTACTACACTTCTCCTTCAAGGATACCGATCCCTCTCCTGTTGGTCTCTTTTCAACGATTACCTCTTCCATGAATTTTGTGTACATGGCATTTGCTCGTGTGCTTCAAAAAAGGGCGTATGACTCTCTATCTTTTTTAACATTGTCATGAATTTCTCAAAGTCTGTCTCTCTAGGTTCCTTCTTTGTTGCTCTCAGAGGATATGGTAACTTAATCACAGGTTTAGTTTCCTTTTTATTTTTCTCTTCAATTGGCTTTCCGGGTGGTATAACTTTTTCATCTTTAGCATCCTTCTTACTTCTTGTCGTGACAACATTAACATTCTCATGGTTTCTTGGATTTTGTATTGTTTCACTTGGTAAGGAACCTGGTATTCTAGAACATGCGATTTGTTGTGCTATCTGACCCATCTGAACTTCAATATTTTTGATGGAAGTGGTCATGTCCCTGTGATTATTTCTTGTTTCCTCTTGGAACTGGGAATTTTGAGCAGTCATATATTTAATGGCGAGCTCCCATTCAGCCTTTTTGGGTGCTTGTTTCTGATATTGTTGATGTTGTTGTGGGTACGGTTGTTGTTGTTGTTGGTACTGCTATGGTTGGTTCTGATGTTGAATGGGACCCTGCTTTGGAACATTCCCTTGTTGATCTTTCCAGGAATAATTTGGATGATTCTTCCACCCTGGATTATAAGTGTTAGAGTAAGGGTTGTTCTACTTCAAAAATTTGATATCTTTAATTTGTTGCGCAGTTGCAACATAGTATATAGTCAAATGAGGTCTTGCACAAATTTCACAATTTACATTCTAGACTGGCTGGATTTGAGCTACATGTTGGGTACCAATATTCATAGCCTTTAGTTTCTTCTCCACTTCTGCAACAATTGTGTCTTTGATTCTTATTTTATTGGTTTCAAGCTTCAGATCAATAGTTCCTTCATATTTGCTTGAACACCTATCATATAACTCTAAGTACTCATTTGCGGCTATTGCTTCAATGATCTTTTTAATACTTGTGGTTGTTGAAAAGTTTGATGAGCCACTGGTTGCTGTATCAATCAATTGTTTAGTTTTCAGTCAGAGACCATTGACAAACATATGCATTTGCCCTGTCTGATCCAAGTTGTGTGTAGGACAAGCAACAGGTATCCTCTTGAATCATTTGTATGAATCACCAAGTGATTCGCCTTCTTTTTGTTTGAAGTTCATGATGTCGTATCTTTTCCTAAGGAAAACTGAAGCTGGAAAATACTCATTCAGAAAAGCGGTTTCCATTTGTTCCCAGGTGGTAATACTCCCAGCAGGTAATGAGTAGAACCATTTTTCTTCATCTTCGGATAGGGTGAACGGGAACATTCGTAGTTTTTTTTTCCTTTTCCGTGCGCCCCTCTATTTTGAGAGTGGTGCTCATAGTTAGAAACCTTTGTAAATGCTTGTTAGTATCTTCGTTGATCTTTCCCGAAAAAGGTTTCCTCTCAAGTTGATAAATAGTGTTGGGATGCAGCTGAAAGTTTGGCACATTCACCGGTTGGTTTACAATAGTTAGCCTACCGCCCGATGCATTTGTCATCCCATAGTCACCTAACAGTCTTTTCGATGGTGGTCAATTTTCACCCATCATTTTGGCCTCTCTTTCTGGCTCTTTTTCTGGCTCTGAATCTGGCTCTGAATGAACGGTAGGTTGTTCTTTTTCTGATTCTAGCTTTACTAATCTAGCTTGTCTGAGTCTTGCACGCAAAGTTCTTTCGATTTCTACATTAAAAGGAAATTCAAGTGAGGTCTTACCTCGCATAAAATATCAGAGATAGATTAGTTGATAAAAGTCGAAATAAATTAAATGACATAAATAAAATTTTAGTTGCAGAGCAACAAAATTTCAATTGAACTAAATTTAAACTCTATATTTTGGCAATCCCCGGCAACAGCGCCAAAAACTTGATTAGAAAAATAGCAAGTGTGCTATTTTTCCTATATAGTAATAATGGGGAAAGTTCCCCGAATGTCGATCTCAAGGACTGCTCGCAAATATTGAGTAAGAATTGTTGTTTAATTAAACAAAAACTTGTGATGGGGGTTTTAGATTAAAATTTATAAAAATAATTGCAACTAAAATAAATAATGTTGTAAAAAGGGTTTTCAAGGTAAAGGAAAATGCTAGGGAAGGTGTGTAATTTGTCCTTGTAACAATTTTGAGTCATTATTGCATCAACAAGTATCAATTAATTACTACCAGTTCTCAAGGGTATTTTCTCCCAAGGCCTTGGTGAGAAAACCTTTAATCATTCATCCTTAATCTTTATGTCCATAGAAAATTACCGGTGAAATTAAGCCTTAATATATCGAGAATAATCTGGTTCCTACAGGGTATCCCTAGTTCTAGGTGATATCTATTGTAGAATAATCTTATGAAAGCATTACTAATTGCGGTCCAACCTAATCGATAATTATACAATAATCTCAATTATCCCGAAAGAGAAAGCATTAAACACATCAAAATATTAAGGTAATTCTAAAAAACAATATTGTCATTACAAATGTAAACTCAAAGTCATTGCAGATTTAAATCAGGGACACCCCATAGCATTGAGGGGTTTAGCTACTCATAATATTCAAGCAAATAAAAATATAAAATGAGGACATTACAAGTATTCAGATGAGCTTTGATCTTCAATTTCTTCTTGTCGCAACCTGCGAAAAAAAACAACCGGCGAAAAAAAAAAGATGACAGAAGAGTCGCCACTGTGCGTTATTTATCCCAAAGGAGGGAAAGGAAACACTCGAAGTAAACCTGAAGAAAAGGAAAGGAAAAGACAAGGTCTCACAACCAAATCTTGGGTTCGGGAGTCGATTATGCGAAGGGAAGGTATTAGCGCCCCTATGCATCCGTAGTACTCTACGGGATCCACTCTTGTTGTTCTTGTCTAAAGGGTGTGTGTAATATCTAATGTACTATTTACTAAAAAGGGTCAAAAGAAAATGACTCGCACGGATGTCGCATCCACTGTATACGTATCTCATCTGAACATGAGAATCAGAGTCTTCATAGCTCGGCTACCTATGGGTGAAGGAGGAGTGTGCTCGCTAAGACATCGCATCTTATGCCTACGTATCTCATCTGGAATGAGAATCAGAGCAAAACGTAGTTCAGCTAACTACGGGAACAAAGGTCTCGATTGCAACTAGGGCAAGAGAAAGGCAAAATCTCGATCGCAACGAGGGCGAGAGAAAAGAATCGCAACAAGGGTGAAAGTAAACAAGGATTAGTTGTTAGTCGTTACTCAAAAAAAAAAGAACTCGGCAAGACATCGCATTTCGTGCCTACGTATCTCATCTGGAATGAGAATCAGAGTTATCGTAGTTCGACTAACTACGGGTTGCCATCTGAACATGGACTTACAAAGGAGGACACCAGTTGTGTCAAAGGAGAGTGGGCAATGTGTTCACATCCTAGCAGTAGGTGTCGCAGCTCGCTGAATCGAGTCTTAGGCAGTTACCTCTTTGCAATAGGACGGAGTGACATGCCACAGGATCGGAGACGCACGGAAGGTCTAAAAATGGGGAAGCTCTGCCCTAGAGTTGTCATGCAATGTGAACCTAAGTGTTAGGATTTACAAATGGGAATATCTACCTAATGTTAGCATGCAGAGAATAAGGGAATTCTACCTAATGTTATCATACAAAAGAAAAAGGGAATTCTACTTATGTTATCATGCAAGAGAATGAGAGAATTCTACCTATGTTATCATACAAAAGGGTTCTACCTAATGGGTGCTACCTAAATGGAACAAGAATCGACGGATGTAGCAAGGAAAGGAACCAGGGATAAGGGTAGATGGCGATGCACGAAGCAATCGACTTACAGGTGGTAGATGGCGATGCCTGAAGCAATCGACTTACAAGAGAAATGGAGATGCATGAAGCAATCGACTTACAAAAGGATTGGAGTGAGAGAATGGATATCTTGGACGGAGTCTGAATCAACTGATCGACTACCTTGTAGTCGCTTTTCTTTATAATTCTCAAAAGCTCGTCCACGTCCTTCGCAAAAGCAGGCTCAGAGCCAGCCTGTGGTGCAGAGGTACCCTCATTCACAGCTTGTTTGCCTTTGGCTTTCGCCGTGGCGTCAGCACTATCAGCTTGGGTAACCGGTGGTGAGAACAGTCTACCACTCCTGGTGAATCGCCCGATTCCACTGACATTGTCCACTGTGGGATCTTTTATTCCCATCTCAGATTCAGACTTCTGATTTTGCACCTCTTCTGTTTTCAGTGGCTGCTCCACTCCATGATCATGCGTGTACACACTCCCCCCATAATGCCAAGGGATGCCCCTTTCGCTGGTGAAAGGTAAAGGACCAGGGGTTGTGATGGTCATAGTGGACGGTCGCACTGGTGGCACCGGTTGTGCTTCTGGCACACTAATCTGAGCAGTTGGGTAGAAAATGGTGATAGTAGCAACATCACAGTCATACTCATAAATCTCATCATTGAAACATAAACATCCGAAACATCGGAATCAAGTTCAATTACATCAGAATCAACCACATTGTTTGGGATATCAGCAACAACATTGGAAAAATTAAATACATCATTATGAATTACAAAATCAGCAGGAACAACATCTGTGAATTCTTCAACAACATATTCAAACACCTCTTCAGTAACCCCTTCAACAAACTCTTGGACAGACAAGTCTTCAACTTGGAGGATACCATTGTCAAGCAAGGCCTGGATACCCTGCTGCAGCTTCAAACAACCTTTGCTCTATGTAGCACAATCCGAACAACCATTCCCACAACCAGGGAAAACATCGGCCTTCAGCAAGTATTCTTTAATCTCCAACAGGGGAGTCTTCAGCTTCAACATATCCTTGATGGACTTGGCTTCTCCTTCCACCATATTAACATTTGCACCACCATGCTGCGGCATAGGATTGTTGACGACATTAGGAGCCGGCGCAAAGTTGATGGCCTTTGAATCAATGAGGTCCTGAACTACGTGAATAAAAGCTTTGCAGTTCTCAATATTGTGGCCAGGTGCCCCGGAGTGGAAGTTACACCTAGCGTTGGCATCGTAACCCACCGGAAGCCTGCCAACGGAAGGAGCCAGAGTGTGTAACTTCACGAGTTGTGATTGTTGAAGGCTAGGAAGCAATTGAGCATACGACATTGGAAGAGTGTCGAAACGCCTATCCATCGCCTTTTGCCTCTGTTGGTAGGCGGGTCTGTTACCTTGTTGTTGTTGTTGGTATTGATTCTGTTGACGTTGTGGTTGTTGTTGTTGCACTGGTGCTGCAGCCGGAATAGTCACAGCCGCAACATAAGGCTGCTGATGGTAATTCTAGAAGTTGTTTCTTCTGATACCCCTGCTCTGATATGAAGACAAAGAATTGATATCTCCCTCTCTCCGCTTCTGTCCTCCAATGAACGGCTTCTTCACCCCTGATGATGATCCAACTCCATTCTGGATCTTGCACGTCTTCAAGTAGTTCTCCACCCTCTCACCGGTAGAGACTACATCAGCAAAGTTGGAGGTGTTGCAACCCACCAGGCGCTCCAAGTAAGACCCAGGCAGAGTGTTCATGAACATATTAGCCATTTCCTTCTCCAACATAGGAGGCTGAAGACGGGAAGCTGTCTCTCTCCAGCGTTGAGCATATTCTCTAAAGCATTCATTGCTTTTGAGAGACAGATTCTGAAGTTGAGTTCTATCAAGCGCCATGTCTGCGTTATACTGATATTGCTTTACGAAAGCCTCTGCCAAGTCCCCCCAGCAATGGATGTGAGCTCCATCCAGCCTCATATACCATTCCAGGGATGCCCCAGCTAGACTATCCTGGAAAAAGTAGATGAGCGGCTTCTCATCGTCGGAGTATGCAACCATCTTGCGGAAGTAGGCCTGCACATGTGTCTTTGGGCAAGAGTTGCCATTGTATTTGTCAAATATCGGAACTTTGAACTTTGGTGGCACTCTCACACCTGGGACCAGCCCCAAGTCAGCAACGTCTACCCCCAGAGCATTCTGTCCTTCTACAGCCTTCAGCCTCTCCTCCAATCTCCTGAACATGGGGTCCATGCCATGGCCCATGCCAAAGTCCTCCTGCATCAAGGTGAACTGATCCTCCTGATCATCATGAATGGGTTGTTGATCAGGGTTAGCACGTGGGACCGGGATAGGCCCCGGTCCGTTGGGTCCGTTAACTTCTCCAACTGGAGGATCAGTTACCGTCTTTGGTTGAGTAGTGGCGGGATTCCTCTGCATCATCTGTCTGAGCTCTTACTATCCTTGAGCCACCCCCTGAACCACATCCATGAATTGGTTCATGCGTATCCTCATCTCGGCGAGTTCTGCTTGTAGGCCTTCCATTGCTCTCTGTTGGTTTCTGCGGGTACCGTACCGGTGAATGCCTGAATCAGTTATCCTGCTAGTGGAATACCAGACGAAATGAGAACACCGCAGCGGTACCTGTTATGCAAGACATGCTAATGAATATGCAAATGCAATGACATGTTTATCCATTCCAAAGGGTATTCTGTCCCTTGATTCCAGTCTCACATCAGGTAAACAGTGTAAGAAGAATGAGTCGTGGATAAATTTTTGAGAACCCCGACTAGAATCAAGAAGAAGATATAAACCCCTGGGAATAGATAAACATGTGTTAAATGATGTGAATGCAAAATGATGTGATGCAATGCAGTGACATGGAAATCAGGAATGTTGTATCTGCTTGAACATCTGTCAGGTTGCACTGTCTGAAGAGAAACCCATTGAGGAATATAATACAAGATCAAAACTCTTCTCCAGAAAACCGGGTTGGTTGGAGGTTAAGGTTTCCTGAATTTAGCCTGCCCCTCACTGGTAGGTTCTAAGAACAGAAGGTTGTCAGCTTCAGCCCTTCAGTCGAGAATAATACGTTTACCACTGAAGGTTTGGCATTATTACGGGATAAAAAACCTCCACTGACTCCCCTCAACAGGATATCCTAAAGCAAGTTCCCAGCTTCGGGGTCCTCGGATTGAGCAGCGAGAATGCGCCCACCAGAGCTAACATAAACGCGTCTCTGAGGAGAGGCCTCGGCTGAGTCCTCAGGAAATGGTCACCAGAGTCGACGATTTCTAGAGGAATATTTGTCGTTATGGAACACCCATAGGACAGAATATATCCAAAAGAAACCTCGTCTGGGTGTGGGTCTCATGAACGACTTAACGTAGCAACATGCCACGCAAGCCTCATGACTATCCACTCTAAAACCTGTGCGTACGCTCAAGCCTGGGTAGTGGGCTTATCTCTCATAGAACAACCCATCCCAACAAACAATCAACCCCCACAGAGCCAAATATACAGCAAACATATGTACATGAATGCAATAAGGTAAAGCAGGTAAATAAATAACTGCACAAAAGAATAAACACCCAACAAACAAGAAACCTACAAAAGCTAGGAGGGATTCGCTTAGGGAAACTGGGTCCCCCAGCAGAGTCGCCAGCTGTCGCAACCTGCGAAAAAAGACAACCGACGAAAAAAAAAGATGACATAAGAGTCGCCATCGTGCATTATTTATCCCAAAGGAGGGAAAGGAAACGCTCGAAGTAAACTTGAAGAAAAGGAAAGGAAAAGACAAGGTCTCGCAACCAAATCTTGGGTTCGGGAGTCGATTATGCAAAGGGAAGGTATTAGCACCCCTACGCATCCGTAGTACTCTACGGGATCCACTCTTGTTGTTCTTGTCTAAAGGGTGTTGTAATATCTAATGTATTATTTACTAAAAAGGGTCAAAAGAAAATGACTCGCACGGATGTCGCATCCACTGCATACGTATCTCATCTGAGCATGAGAATCAGAGTCTTCGTAGCTCGGCTACCTATGGGTGAAGGAGGAGTGTGCTCGCTAAGACATCGCGTCTTATGCCTACGTATCTCATCTGGAATGAGAATTAGAGCAAAACATAGTTCAGCTAACTACGGGAACAAAGGTCTCGATTGCAACTAGGGCAAGAGAAAGGGAAAATCTCGATCGCAACGAGGGCGAGAGAAAAGAATCGCAACAAGGGCGAAAGCAAACAAGGATTAGTTGTTAGTTGTTAGTCAAAAAAAGAAGAAAGAACTCGGCAAGACATCGCATCGCGTGCCTACGTATCTCATCTGGAATGAGAATCAGAGTTGTCGTAGTTCGACTAACTACGGGTTGCCATCTGAACATGGACTTATAAAGGAGGACACCAGTTGTGTCAAAGGAGAGTGGGCAATGTGTTCACATCCTAGAAGTAGGTGTCGCAGCTCGCTGAATCGAGTCTTAGGCAGTTACCTCTTTGCAATAGGACGGAGTGACATGCCACAGGATCGGAGACGCACGGAAGGTCTAAAAATGGGGAAGCTCTGCCCTAGAGTTGTCATGCAATGTGAACCTAAGTGTTAGGATTTACAAATGGGAATATATACCTAATGTTAGCATGCAAAGAATAAGGGAATTCTACCTAATGTTATCATACAAAAGAAAAAGGGAATTCTACCTATGTTATCATACAAAAGAATGAGGGAATTCTACCTATGTTATCATACAAAAGGGTTCTACCTAATGGGTGCTACCTAAACGGAACAAGAATCGACGGATGTAGCAAGGAAAGGAACCAGGGATAAGGGTAGATGGTGATGCACGAAGCAATCGACTTACAGGTGGTAGATGGCGATGCCTGAAGCAATTGACTTACAAGAGAAATGGCGATGTATGAAGCAATCTACTTACAAAAGGATTGGATGAATACGTGCTGGTTTTGTTAAGTTTTGAAAATGATTACTCGACGTTGGATCGAGGTTTTGATCTTGTTTTGAAATGGTTATCGGATGTTCATTTTAATTCTTGTATTAACAAATGAATAAAGAATGAAAGAATAAACATTATACAATTCATGGGAGAGGGGTACATTTTTTATGAATGGGGGTTGTTCATGGCAATTAAACAATAAAAAATATATGCCTCATACACCATACAAGTAGGCCACAGTTAATCAAACAGATAAGATAAGCAAACATGTATATGATCAAATCAAAGAATCAAATAATGAAATAATGAAGCATTAGACAATGCATGAGAAGTATAGACATGTTAAGCAATCAAACAATAGAAGCATGTATGAAAGAAACAAGTATAAAAAATATCAGATGAATCAGACAGATGCAACTATGCACACAAAGGATCAATGAATAATTTAATCGGGAAATGATGTAAAGATCAAATAAAATCAAGATGAAAGACCTCTAATACATGGCATATTAGATGAACAAGGGAGGATCAAAAGATCTCTTCAATTGCCCTAAGCAATCCCTTAAGTCAAAGATCAATCATAGAAAAAGTCAACTGTAAAGTCAAGTCAACTTAAAAAATGTCAAATAAATAGTAAATTAATCAAGAAAATTATGAAAAATTAAACTAACTAAGGTGGGGTCAGGACATCATCATCCCCCAAAAAGATTTTAAAAATAATGTGAATTAGTGTATAAATTAATTGAAATAAAATAGAAGTCAAAGGAAAACTCAACCAAGCAAACTAGGTCAAAAATAAATCCAAAATAAATTGAAAATGGGAAATAAAATTCCAAGAAAAGGTCAAGTTGACCATGAGAGAATGGTCAACCCTCATCCCAAAAATTAGAAGTTAAAAATAATTCTAAGTCATGAAAATAAAATAAATGAAAAAAATGTGTTAAAATGGACTATTTGAAACAAATAATTAAAATAAAATATTAACATTAAATAAAATATGAAAATAAAAATTAAATAAATTAAATAAAATATTAAGAAATATGAAAAGTATTTTTTGGTATTTTTATGAACAAATAAAATATTTTTATTAATTAAAAAGCAAAACAAAGAATAAAAATAAGAATTAAGAAAAGAAATGAAAATAAAATGAAATATGGTTGATGGGCCTGGCAGGTGGTGTGTGGACAGCAGTTGGCGCTGAGGCCCATGGTCCATAGGAATATTTAAGCATGTGACATATAAAAAATAAATGTACATTTAATAAGTTATGTAGACTTGTGTCAACCGGTCCAGTATTTTTTAAACACTACTTGACAAAAACGGACCAGCGGCTGGGATCATTTCGAGCACACGCGATTGGACGGCCTATGGCGTGCCACATATGGCTTCTTCATGCAACATGAAAGAAAGCCCTAACAGCATGCAGCAATACACGAAAATGCGAACAAATTTTCTCCAACTTCCAACCAAAATATCTCATGCTATGGTGCTCCAAATGAGATGAAGTAAAAAACAAAATTCTAGTATGGAACGAGTAGAACACAATGGTATTTTATTTTATTAAAAATTATGGCCTTAACATAGAGAAAAGTGAGCAGCAAGATGGTACCATGGTCGCAGATTCAACAGCACACAACATTACACATTCAAACTTAATAGCAATGCCTCATGTTGAGGACTTCATAAATGAACATAGCACAACATCAACATGGAAAATCAACACGAAAATAAGCATTGAATAATGGAAAACTATAGGAAGTAAGCATGGAAAAAATAGTGATAAGCACAGCATGAGCATGGTGTGAGCATGAAATATTACCATGGAAGAGAGTGAAAAGATGCTTACCTAGTGGATGAAAGGTCCACTGCCTCTTGATGTTGGAGAGGGTGGAGGAAAAATGGAAGATACTTTGATGCTTGTGCAATAGAAGATGAAATCAACCAGCCTTGCCAACTTACTTGCTCTTGCTCAGCTTGATAATAGCAGCCTCTCTCCCTTTCAGATTAGGGTTTATGTCCTTAAATATGTAGGGTTTAAATGTTCTAAATGGGCTTGAAATGTTGGTTTTGAGTCATGAACAAAGTGTGCAAAAGTGAGGTGGTATTAGGAAATCTAATTGTGGCAAAACTTAAGTTAGTGGACATAAAGCAAATGGCCAAATGAGGAAAAATAAAGGCTGGTCGATTTTGTGGTCTGACTTGGTTGTTTGGCTGCAGCATAAAAACAGTCCAACAGGGTGACTTTTAGGCTATATATCTTGATGAATATGTGACCAAATGACAAGGCAATGCAAACAGTAGGAAGAGGGCATGGAGCTTAACATATTTCATGTTGAACACAAGTTGAAATGATGAGTGGAAAGAGGTGAAAAATGGCCATGAAGTTCAGGTTCCATAACTGCAAAATGGTTGGGCCAGTTTGGCCTAATTGCTGCCTAAAAATCCAGTCCATGATACCAACTTTAGATGAGTGCATCTCCCAAACCAATGATCCAAATGGGATGATTCCAAAAAGGTGTGAAAGAGGACATGTAAAGGTACAATTGTTATGAAGAAAGTGTTTTCAAAAGCTGCCTTGAAGTGCAAGAAAACTGGCCCATAAGTCTTGACAAATTTTGCAAATTTTGGACTTAGAAAATTTTCTAAGTGTTCTAAAATAATGTCCCACTTTGACCAAGCATAACTTTCTCAATTCTAATCCAAATGAAACAAACTTTATATCTCTAGAAAGCTTGGAACAAGAGGAAAAACTTCCATGTTGGAGAAATTTTCAAATGGAGCTTTCATATTGATGAAAAATGGGCTTAAAGTGGGTGCAAAAATCATAAAAACTTGCCCTAAATGGAAAGTCAACTATTTCCAAATTCAGTAATTTTTCCAACTCCTGATTAAATGATGAATCCATGATCCAACCTTGATAAAATTTCACATTTAGGCTCCCTTAGACATGAATTTTGAGATTCCACTTTCAAAATGTCAGGAGTTGACTTTTCTGACCCCACAGTTGACTTTTCCCAAATTGCCTAATTCTTGATTCCATTGATCAATTGATGCACCTCTGGCTCAACTAAAGAGCTGATTTTTTGCATGTAGACCCTTGTGGACATATTGAGGGCCATGGAAAAGAGTTTCACCCAAGGAATCAGAAATAAACCGATTTTATACCAAACCCTAGTTTAGGGCAAAAATGACTAAGAACTGATTGCACTGACTGCCAATGGATCTTTCTGAGATAATTGTGGATCTTCTTAGGCCAAGATGCCTCTATAATCATGACATGAATGAGCTCCTTCACTTACAACCAAACCTTTCCGGTTGCAGATAGCCATGAAACCCTAATTTCTGATTAAGTGCAGATGCACACTCTGAGAGCTCTGAATCTTCCACTGATGAACTATAGATCACCATAAGATACTTGGACCACCTTGAGACTTGTATATTTGGAGAATGAAGTTCAATTCTCAGTCTTGCTTTGTGTGGGCTCCTTCTGTTAAGGAGTGAGCAATCAAATCCTAATTTCCCAAGTCACCAATGCGGTGTGCAATGAGTATGACCTAGTATGATGCTAATGCAATGTGAAACAAAATCCCAAGCTTCCAGGAAAAATGAAGGGTAAATTTTGGGGTATTACACTTCCGCACATGAAAGACCGCGTTTCTCCCAAAACCTTGATTTCTCTAATTCTGAGTCGTATCAATTCTTGTTCTATGCAAAAGTCCTTTCTTGTCTGAAAATTTTCCCTCTTATAGAAAAGTCTTTTCTTTCTTCAAATAGATCCACAAAAGTCCATTACATCCGCCTTACAATTGACCAAACAACCCCTCACTTAGGAATGATAAAGAAAAGTCAAAATTGGACTTTTTCCACGCATGCCTGCTACGGCCCGTAGCAGGCCACTATTTTAGAAGTCTGGTGTCAGGTCCCCTGGTACAACTCGTAGTAGGTGATACGGGTGGATGTAGCAGGCCATTATTTTCGTGGATGGTTTCTCCTTGTGCCAGGCCCCTTGCTGCGGCCCGTAGAAGGTGATATGGGTGGTCGTAGCAGGCCTATTGGACTATGCAAATCTCTTCCCGATTTTGTTCGCTTCTCCTTGGTTTCTACCTTCGATCCTGCTTAAGTACCTACTTGAACCTAAAATGAAGAAAATGCACACACCTAAAGCGTAAAATGCGACAAAAAATAGAAATTACACTAATAATGATGAAACGGTAAAATCAACTATTTATTAAAAACACATACTCAACAGAACATTAATTCATAAAAAGAAATACAAGTTACCTGGATTTTTTGCCGAATAAGTGACAAAATACATAACATAAAATGGTGACTGATAAGGTGTTTCACATGTAAATCTTCATCCTCCTATCATGGAGATAGATGATCAACATGATGCTTTCTTCAGCCCTAGGGTTGCCTCTCAATACGATGCCTTTGGTCCGGCAACCAATGAAGTAGATAAGAAGGTAAAAACTATTGAGGAAAATCTTAAATCAATGGAGAGTACTGATGCTTTAGGCCTTGATGCGACAGAAATATGCTTGGTGCCTGGTGTGGTGATCCCGGCTAAATTCAAAGTCCCAGACTTTGAGCAGTATAAGGGAAACAGTGGCCCCAGGACCCGCATCAGGGCATACTTTCGGAAAATGGCTGCCTATTCCAGTGACGACCGACTCTTAATGCATTTTTTCCAAGATTCACTCAGTGGGGCATCCTTAGATTGGTATATGCAACTGGAGGGCACTCATATTTGTACTTGAGGGAGATGGTTGAGGCGTTCCTCAGACACTATCAGCACAATACTGATATGGCACCCAACCGCATACAACTGCAAAATCTGGCGCAAAAGTATGAGGAAGCCTTTAAAGAGTACGCCCAAAGGTGGAGGGAATTGGAAGCCAGGATACAACTCTCATTACTGGAGAGAGAGCTGATAGACATGTTTATGGATAACCTACAAGACTCATACCTCAACAGAATGGTGCGGGTTACTTCCTCGGGTTTTTCCGACCTAGTCTTAGCCAGTGAAAGGATCAAGAACATGATTAAAATGGGAAAGATTAAGAACTCCACAAGCACCTCTGGTGTGGTAAAGAAGCCCTTCGTTCCTTATGGCAAGAAGAGAGAGGGAGAGACCAGTGTCACATCCATCATTCGAACCAAGAATCCAACATATCAACAAGTAGCCACTGTGGCTCCCGTTCAACAACAACAACCTTTTACTATTCCCCACTACGCCAAAAAGGTTTTTTAACAGCGCATCTTAGACAGCGCTTTTAAAAGAAAGCGCTGTCTAAGGTTAAAATAAAAATAAAACACGGAAAATGTTCTAAAAAAATAATGAAAGCGCTGTCTAAGGGGGGGTCTTAGACAGCGCTTTTAGAAAGCGCTGTCTAAGACCCCCCCTTAGACAGCGCTTTTAGAAAGCGCTTTTAAATATAGACCTTAGTCAGCGCTTTTGAGAAAGCGCTGTTTAAAGTCTTTCAATTAAAAAAAAATTAAAACCAAAAGTCTCTCTGCAGAAGACGATGAAGTTCATCTGCCCAAACATCATCTTCATAGCTTTTCTATTATCAACCGCAACAATCACATCTTCACAATCAGAATCTTCAGAAACCAACATCATTTCACGGTTCCAACAATTCCTCAAAATCAAAACCGACCATCCAACCCCAAACTACAAACAATCCTCCGATTTCCTAACTTCACAAGCCAAATGCCTCTCACTCCAATCCCAAACTATCGAACACGTTCCAGGAAAACCCTTAGTCCTTCTCAAATGGACCGGAACAAGCCCAGAGCTTCCTGCCATCATGCTCTACTCTCACACCGATGTTGTCCCCGCCGAACACGATAAGTGGGATCATCCTCCCTTTGAAGCCCATCTGGATTCTGAGGGAAGAATCTACGCGAGAGGCTCTCAGGATATGAAGTGTGTTAGCATGCAGTATCTTGAAGCTCTTCGCAAGCTTAAAGAATGGGGTTTTCAACCCAAACGGAGTATTTATTTGGCTTTTGCTCCTGATGAGGAAATTGGTGGACATGATGGTGCTGAGAAGTTTTCTCTTTCTAGGGTTTTTCAGGATTTGAATGTTGGTATAGTGCTTGATGAAGGTATAGTATAAATAAACACTTATAAGTTATAAGCTGGTTTTATAATTCATTTCAACATTGTATTCACTTATAAACACACAGGGTTGGCTTCTCCGGATGACTATTACAGGGCATTCTATGCAGAGAGGAGTCCGTGGTGGCTGAAAATCAAGGCCGTTGGGATTCCGGGACATGGGGCCAAGCTTTATGATAACTCTGCTATGGAGAATCTTTTGAAGAGTATTGAAATCATCCGAAGGTATCGTGCCTCGCAGTTCGACTTGATCAAGGCTGGCTTGAAGGCCGATGGGGAAGTTATTTCTATTAACATGGCCTTTTTGAAGGCTGGAACTCCATCACCAACCGTAAGTCAATATTCCATCAAAGTTATCAAACTTGTATTGTTTAATGTAAAAATTTATAGCATAGTTGTGTGACGTTATACCACAATCTTTGATATTGCAAACAAGTGCTAATTGAATTGTGTTGCAGTTGGGGTGACCAGTATAAAACTTTGACATTGCGGTTGCAATCATGGTTGTAGACAACGATCTAAAACTTTATGTAATATATAAGATTGATTACTGATTTAAATTATTTTCAATTTGTTCGCTATTTCTTTGTAATTTCATCAATATGTTTTTGCAATGCTGCATCAAATGAATTGTCCCAGTTAGACACTATGAATTTCATGCAAAAAGATAATTGCATGTAGATTTATGTAACAATTACAGTAATCGGTTTATGAAAATCTCAAAATCACTATTCCAATTTTGTTGTATTACCCTAATTGCAGATAATTAGAAAACAAAAAAATTTATGAATTACTGATTATAATTTGTGAAATTGGATTATTGAAACCACATCAAGGAGAGTAGTCGAGGGTAGTCCAAGAGGATTTTGATTTAAATGATTTTTCATTTTATGTGATTTAGAAGAAGTTATTATGACATTGTTTCATCTTGTAACTAACCTAACCAAATGAAAAAAAGTGCTTTTGTTGTTGTAATAAGTGTTATTGATTGCGGATGGCAGACCAGGGCGGAGAGCGGAAAATACACCACGGCAGTGCCATTGTTCATTGTAATCCGCCATCCTTCACAAATTGGCTATGATGGTTGTCAAAAAAAATTTGCCCTTGTGAGTTGCCATAGCGATGCCATGGCTGATATCTGAGAGCACCCGTTGTAATCCTTGCGACATATTTTGACACATCTTACAAATAATCATTTTGCATAGTCATTGGGAAGCCCTCAAGATCAGTGTAGTCAAGATCGAGTGTTGGATTGTAAGATCGTAAAGTCTTACATGCTAAGGATCCTTGAGAGTGCTGCGATCAGAGAAAAATCATTTTCGATGCCGGCATGGTCAAGATCGAGCTTTTTGAAGCAAAATCGTATTATAATTTTGATGTTTTTGTGTATGTGTGTGTATATGTATGTATGAAATTACTATTTATCTCTTCCGTGGGATCTTACGTGCTGTGCTAACGATCTGAGTTTTACGATCCTACTTAAGATCTCGTGTTTGACTACATTGCTCAAGATCCCACAGGAACAGAGAAGGGAATTGGGAAAGAAATAGAGACAGAGTTATGGGGTTTGAACCCACTCAATCTATTAAAGGGGTTTGTTTCCTCAAGGGGTCTATGCAAGGAAACTGATGAATGATGATGCTCCATGACCTGTCTCCAACAGGAGATTTTTTGCTATAAATCTAGTCATGGTTGATGCTGTATATCTTACTCCAAGGTTCATGAATAACTGATATCACGAAATGTCCAACAGAATGGTATATAATTGTTTTGCTATTGCTAATAAATACTATCTGGATATTTATGTATTTTCTTCATTCTATATGCAGATTGTACCAAATATTTTCTCAACAAAGAAGAACCATATCGGAACTACATGCACAGTGTTTTTAACCGACTTCAATTGCAAAGGTCAAGAGCAGACAAGGTAGAAAAAGATAAACTAAAAGAAGAGCAAAAAGGTTGTCAGTTTTCATCGAAGTCTAAAGTTAAGAAGGTAGATGACAATAACGGGATTAGCAAATACAGTTCTGATGAGGAAGATTCATCAGATAGTAAATGGAAGTTAGAGCTGGCTTGGCTCACTAAGGCAGTTGAACCAGCTCTGCAATTTTGTAGGTGGGCTCTGCCAACAGGTCTGTTAAGTGTTAACTTTATAACATGTTTCATCTGATGGGGTTAGACATCGCCAGCATGACTGCAAATTGCAAGTACCTTTCTATAAAGCATGTTAGAAAGAAGCTATACAAAACATTTATTTAGATCATTAGCGAATATTTTCCCTATAAAAAATTGATCATATAAGCGTTTCAGTTTTCTATATAATAACAAAAGGCTGTCTCTATTTTCCATGTTATGCAGGAGATGGAATTGGAAACAAGCCTCCGCCAAATAATCGATCCCTTATGGAAATAGTTTCCTTCATCAAACGAAGCAAGATTGGAATCCAGGATTGGAGTTTGAGTGACCTTACAATTGGCTTGTATCTGATCTATCTTCGTCAAGCTTCCACACATCCATTTGAAGATATCAAAGGCATCCAGATATCGTCAGAATCAATAGTAACTTCTGAAACTGTACTTTTTTTTAAAGGCTTAAGGCACATAATCTCATGCGATATTGAAATCTCATCTGTTATGTAATGTTGGTATATCTCTACAAATTATTGTGTTCCACTATTCTTATCAATTATATCGTACTGGATTTCAGGTTCAAGATCTCATTTATCATATTGAGTTGGCTAAAGGTGCTTATAAGGATAATCCTGCGGTTCTTGCAAGGAACAGCATGCTCCGAGAAAGTAATATCATAAAATTTGTTAATAACTCCAGTGTAATGAGGCCTGCATATTACATAGGAGTTGACACCCGTAAAAAGCTTGTAATTTTGGGCATTCGTGGCACACATGCTTTATATGATCTTATAACTGATATTGTTTCTTCAAGTGATGGTGAAGTAACCTTTGAAGGCTATTCAACCCACTTCGGCACTGCTGAATGTGCTCGTTGGTTTCTTCACCATGAGATTGGAAACATAAGAAAATATTTAGCAAAACATGAGGTGGAGATTGCTTTAATTTATCTAATATGAAATGATTTTCATTTTAGTTTAGTTGTTTTATTATCCAATACTGTGAGGTGTTGCTAACCCATTAACAGGGATATAGGTTAAGACTTGTGGGACATTCTCTGGGAGGTGCAATAGCTTCTTTACTGGCAATAATGATCCATAGAAAATCAGCAAAGGAACTGGGATTTAGCCCTGACATTGTATCTGCTGTTGCATATGGAACCCCACCTTGTGTTTCCAAAGAACTTACCGAAAGTTGCGCTGGATATGTGACAACAGTTGTGATGCAGGTGAGTGATTGCATTTCACAATGCTCGAATGACTTGATCAAGAAAAAAGGAATGTCCTCTGATGTGTCTGATTCTTTTTCCCTAACTTTGTATTTATCTATTATCTATTATGCAACATTTTCTTATATTTTAAAAAAGTTCATTAACTTTCATTTGAAGTTATTTGGTGAAGTACCAAATAGTTTTAAAATTTGTAGTGTCCTCAACAACGTAATCAAATAGATTGCGGGTATTTCATGTTGAGGTTTATGCGAGATACTCTTGCTTTGGGCCGATTAAAGATTCCCACCGATGTATGTATTTCTAACTTATGAGTTATTTTTATATTTACACATATCTCATATAATTAAATAGTTGGAATTAATTCAAAATATGTTATATTATTATGTAGTACTTTGATGAATTCAAGTGTGCATTTTATACAAAGGATCAAGTGGACGAAATCAAAGAGGAGTGGTGTCAATTCATGATAAAGCTCAATGTTTGTTCATAAATTTGTGTAATTAATGTGTACATTTGTAGTATATGTTATGACTTGTAAATGTGCACATAAATTTGTATATATTTTGATACATTTAAGGCAAAATTGGTTTGAATTGGTATATATATATATTTGTTAGCCAAAAATTGGTAGAAAAAAGGCCAAAATGGCATATATAAAATGTGATAATTGTCTGTCAAAATCTGGTTGAAAACAGGTAAAAATTCTGGTTTATAAACCTGGAAAAAATGTGGTTTAAAACAAAAGCTTCAAAAATTTTCGTATACCTTAGACAGCGCTTTTGTAAAAGCGCTGTCTAAGGTATACCTAAAAAAATTAAAATAGGAGGGTCTTAGAAAGCACTTTTGGCCAAAGCGCTGTCTAAGGGGGTGGGGCTTAGACAGCGCTTTTCAAAAGCGCTGTCTAAGGTATACCTAAAAAATTTAAAATAAGAGGGTCTTATAAAGCGCTTTTGGCCAAAGCGCTGTCTAAGGGGGGGGGGGGGGGGGGGGGGCTTAGACAGCGCTTTTAAGATTTAAAAAAGCGCTGTCTAAACCTTTAGCAGCGGAGGTTTAGACAGCGCTTTAAAGCGCTGTCTAAGGCTAAAAAAAGCGTTGTCTAAGGTCTTGTTTGTTGTAGTGCCCATTCAAGAACCGCAATAACAGCAATAATATTAACCATGTAAACAACCACAACAAAATCAACAACGTTATCAGCCGCAACAACAACGTCAGCAACCACAATATCAACTACAACAACAAAGATTAAGAAGGCCTGAAAGAAGGTTTGACCTGGTTCTAATGCCATACAACCATATTTTACCGTACCTTATAAGAGGATCGCTTGTATAATTGAGAGAGTTAGGACCTCCACCAGCGGTTCTTCCTCCTGGATATGATGCAAATGCCCATTGTGAGTCCCATTACGGCGCTCCCGGACACTCTATTGGAAATTGTAAAGCATTGAAATACAAAGTCCAGGATCTGATTGACTCCAAGGCAATTACGTTCGCCCCTAACGACCCAAATGTAAACGACAACCCTATGCCTCCCCATTATATGACAAATGTAAACATGGTAGAATTGGACAGTGAAAGGAAGGTAATAACCTTGTCGCTATCGGGAATTTCATGGATAACGAAACCGGACGGACCGAACGAAATTGGTTCAGTAGAGACGCAACTGAATTTTATTTTATGTGCCTCCGTCGAAGAAGGCGAGGGGGAATAATCGATAAAACCCTCAGAAAGACAAGCGCACGGGAAGCGCTATAAAAAGGATAGGGTATCAGTCTCGCAACCGAGATTAGGATTCGGTAGTCAGTTACGCGAAGGGAAGGTATTAACACCCCCCACGTCCATGGTATTCCATGGGAACCATTTGTGTTATTTTTACGTACATGGGATTTACCTTTCATAGTTTTATTTTTTAAAAGAATGTGTGAAAGAGGGGTTGTTTTTGTTATTATAGCGCTCGCCATGGATTGGGCCCCTTGTGCCTACGTATCACTCATTTAGGGATGAGGAATTAGAGCTCCGTAATTTAGAATAGAAAAAGTTTGTGTGTTTGGTTGATTTTACCTTTGAGAAAAAGGTTTTGAAATGGTGCCCTAAGGAAAAAATAAGGTTTGATGGGTTGTTTTGATTTTACCTTGAACAAGGGTTAATGAAAAGAATTTGTGATTAGATTGCACTAAAGTCTATGGGCAGAGGTGATTATTCTAGATAACAAGTCAAGCATCTTGCATCCAAAATAATCAGAGTAGGGGTAGGAATGCTCCATTATCACTCATTCTCCACCACTTAAGGCTCGTGGAGCACAATACTAATCGTAGTTATTAAGTATTTTGAATTTGATTAAGCAAAATTCGCTTGACGTTTGATCAAGGGTTTGCTTATTTAATTATGAAATTTGGCTAATGCAACATGAATGCAAAGTGACCGACAAGGAAATAAAAGGGTCTCATTGTAAGGTATCCCAAGAGAAAGCCTTGTGTGTGCAAAAGTATGACCTATGCTAAACAAAGGATAGTGGTCTTACAAACATGTTCTCCAAAGCTGATACCATGATGCCATTCTTACAACAGATATTTAAGTTATAGATGAAACCCAAGTGTTTACAAAGTATCATAAAGAAAGTAAGAAAAGGCCTCCAAGCTAAGGTTCTAAAGGGTATCCTCTAAGTCCAAGTGATTAAGTGTTTTTTGGTCTTTTAATTTTATCATGTTTTGGTTGTTTTTGAATGATGATAATAATAAAGAACAATAGTAAAGTGTGTATGATGAATTTGTATAATGATAATGATAATGAATACTTGAATCTAAATAAAATAATAAGTAATGAACAATAATAGCAATGATAATAAAAATAACAAAAGTTTAGTAGTGATCAAAGTTAAAACAAGTCAAAATTAGGGTTACTGACAAGTTTTGAGGATTATCTATCTTTAGGTCAATATATTCAAAATATGGCGCATCGAGCGATAACTTATCACTATTGCAAAGTAAGGAAGATGATCAATGGATCAACTTACCCTAGATTTTCAACAACGAAAGTTGTTCAACCTTAAGTCCATCTATCAATAAATTGACAAAGAGAAGACTATACAACCCAAAATTGAGTGATTGGTTTTTAGTTGTTTTAGTTAGCAAGTTATATTGATCCAGATGAAATATTAACAAGTTAGGTGAACCAGATGAAATATTAACAAGTTAGATGGTTAGCATAAATAAGTCAAAATTATAAATAAACAAAGTATATAAGGGTTAGTGGGTTAGCATAAATCAAATGAAAAGGCAATGTATCAGATGAATTCATAACTTATCAAAATTTGAACTTCAACCACAAGTCAAATGACCAGGTTGCTTGAAATAGGGGCAACCTATCCATTCTTCAAAGTACCATGGATGAACTCATGGTAATCCAATGATAGGTTTGAAGTGTGGAAGGTTTTTATCAACCCTAAACCAAGCACAACATGACTTAAATGATTTTCATTAGTCCTTCATTTCAAGACTCCAAAAGTCTATCATAAATGATCCAAATAAAATAAATAAAATCACCATTAAATTCTAGAGAAAAAAATAGGGGGGTTGATGTTCAACAATTTTCCAAAATAATAAAAATAAGAGAGTTAAAAAAATAAATCAAAAGAGAAAAATAAAATGAATAAAATAAGAAAATGGAAAAATGAAAAGAGAAAAATGGTTAGGGCGCACAAGCATGGCTCGAACCCCTGAGCTTGGGGTCATGGGGGAGACCTTCCCCTCACCCACTGGGCCAATGGCCCAGTTGTGTTAAGCAAACGCGCTAAAACGAATAAATAATAAAAACTGTAAATAAATGAAACACGCGCGCAAAGCAGCCAATCACAGAGTGTCAACACAAATATTCAAATTCAAAAAATACGGGCAACTTCGTCTTCAAGCTTCAACCACTCATAATCAAAAGTTGAAATCATGAGTTTTTAACCAGTTTTAAGGATCAAGACAAGTTGTATGATCATAAACAAAATGTTCTCCCCACTCAAGAACCATTGGTTGGATCTGAGTGAGGAGTTTTGGATCACTAAACTGAAGAACACGGTTGACCTAAAACATATATTAAATGATGAAAATATAGCAATTAAAGCCAAAAGTTTGAGGTTAATGATCAAGTATAAATTTCGAGCAAGAGGGTAACTTGTTTGAGTAAAGGAGGTGAGTATTTCTACCTGGTCAGAAGCAACTCGGGGAAGGATTCCGACGACTGAGCTTAGCTCAGATGAGGCTTGGGGTGGATGAGTTAACGATTGGAATAACTTGAGTAAAGGTTGAAGAAGGTTTCTGGGTGGTTATTTTGGATTGAAACTCTCTAAAACTAAGAAACACGATTTCTGTTTTTGGAGCTTTGGGTGAAATATGCATAAGTGGTTAGGTTTTTTTTTCCAGCATATAGAATGAAGGAGACACCTTCCCCTATTTATAGGGAAGGTGTGTGGATGGTTTGGAGGGAAAGAGAAGGATGTTTGCTTCAGAAAGGGTGAAGGGTCGAAGCATGCTCAAGGTTGAACTTGGGGAGACAAGGGTGGTTGTGTCCAGACCTTGTTTGCACTCCAAACCAGTTGGTCTTCACCCTTAGCATTGATTTGGAACAGACACAAGCAAAGAAATGGCTTACTATTGAAATTGCTTTTTGCCATTTTTGGAAAAGTCAACATTTGCACATGGGGTCGATTTTTTTTTGTTTTGGCATGCTTTGGATTGCAAGTTGACTCCCTACCACACCAAAATATCATATGTAACATATTTGGGGACCATTGGAATCAAATTGATAGGGTTTGGATACTTGATGCATCCATTTGCAAATTCTGCTTGAATTGGTCTGGTATGCTAATCAGGATGGTTAGCCATATTTGAACCAAGGCCAAATGAAATTGGCTTGTGAATTTTGCTTCAATTTTAGGCCATTTGTTCTTTGCCATGAGCTTGACTGAATGCGAAAAGAAACAGGTCAAAAGGGCTTGTGGTTTGGAAATGGCAACATGTCAAAGTAGGGGTCATGACATGATTTTTGGGCATGGTATGCATGTTGGACCAGCTTGGCCAATAGAAAAATTGAACCCATTCCTCAATGAATTAGGTCTTGGAACTTGAGATAAAGTTTGAGAAGAAGTTATTTAGGAAATTTGGCTCAAAGTGTAACTTAAAAATATTGAAAAATGAAGAAGTTGTGGTCTTTGGAACTTCCCATAGGCCATTCTTGCCAAAATGTGACCAACCAACATGACCTAGTTTTAGGGTTTTTATGATTTATTGCTTTTCAAGCCACAATGATGTATGTTTTGACCTCAAATGATCATATCATGATGAGAAATTAAGTTTGGGCCTTTGTGGAATGGTTTTAGATCAAATTGGTGGGTTGATCAAGCCATTGAAAGTTGAAAAATCATGTATGAACCAACTACTTGTAACATGGATTGAATGGATGTTTAAATGGCTGATTTGGATTGTAATGGACATGAAATGATGTTGAATTCATGGTAGGATGATTTGATGGCCAAAATGATCAAGCTCAATAGTCAAGAAGCCCCAAAGTTAGGGTTTCTTGAGCCACAAGTTTCATCAAGAATCACAGTCAAATGAATTAGGGTTTGAGATGTAGAAGCCAAATTGAGATGCTTAAAAGGTATGGGGTATGAATAAACTTTGGATTTGAGGGGTTATCAATGGAATGTTCAAGATCCATTGTGAATCAAGACTTGTACAAGCCAAAGGAAAGGTCAAGAGCTAGGGTTTGGTCCTTGGGTGACCAGATGAATCTTAAAGCTTCTTCAAAGGGGACTCACCACCCAAATTGGACTTGAGGATTGAGCTTGATGTATTGAGTGTTCCTCCAAGCTTTGTGGGATGCTTAAGGATGAGATTAGGGTTAAGGTGGATTGGGCATGCCTCAACATGATCAGAGGATCTTAGGTCTTTGCAGATGAATCCCATGCCTTGGGCTTGTGGATTATTATGATCATTAAGTGCATATGAGATGATATGTATGGGATACATGCTTAGGATTTAAGGCTTAACAAGAGTGATATGGGTAATGAAAATTTGAGGGTATGACAGTTCCCCCTATTTAATCTTCTCGGACCTCGAGGTATGGATAGCAACGACTTCCAATGCATTCATGGTAGGAGGGGATTAAATACTATTAGGAGTAACTGAAAATTTTCTTTGTTAAGGATAATGGTGATATGGATTGATTGTGCATGGTTATGATGATTATGCATGTACTGTGATGTATACAAAAGTATCTCCTTGACATTAAAGAGTATTGAGAAGACAGAGGGAGAAACTCTGTCGGGGGATAAGAATCTCGAAAAAAGGAGAAAAGACGACTGCCCCTAGCAACGGCTGGGGAAAAAAGAAGGTAATTCCTAGAAACGACTGGAATACCTGACCCTGATAGAGAAATATAGATTCAGCAACAATTCCAAGCAACGACTGGAATACCTAACATCTAATGGGGATCAACCCAAGTGAATTCAGCGACGATTCTTAGCGACGACTAGAATTCCTGACTCAGAGGGGAATAAATAACTAGGTTCAGCAACGATTCCTAGAAACGGCCGGAATATCTAACTTAGCTGGAGACAATCAAAGTATGATGATGATTCTTAGCGACGACTAGAATACCACTCTGTGGGGATAGAAGTCGTTCAATGATAATTCCTAGCAACGACTGGAATATCTGACTTGACTGGGGGTAAATTCCTCAGA
This sequence comes from Lathyrus oleraceus, assembly GCF_024323335.1. NCBI lineage: Eukaryota > Viridiplantae > Streptophyta > Magnoliopsida > Fabales > Fabaceae > Lathyrus > Lathyrus oleraceus. The sequence goes on from NC_066582.1 coordinate 225,283,434, forward strand.
AAGGTACAGCGACGATTCTTTTAGCAACGACTAAGAATACCTGATTCTGCTAAGGAAAGTATAGAAACTCAGTGACGATTCCTAGCAACGACTGGAATACCCGACATCTGTTGGGGAGAAGGAGCATGTTAGTGACGATTCCTTATGAATATCGGAATACCTGACTCGTGCTAGGGAGGGAATTTCAAAGATGATTTCTAGCCACGACTACAAACAAATGAATCGGCTTGGGGAATGAGCCTAAAATTCCTCGTGTTTAGAAGGAAGAGTTTAAAGACAAATTTTAACAACGGTTAAGAAAATATGACTATGCAGGGATGAAAATGTTGCGATGACTCCCTGGGGATAGAAGAAGTATAATGATGGTTCTTTTAGAAATGGCTAAGAATACCTGATTCTTATAGGGAACCCATTTGAGAGAACATGACAGTTCAGTGACGATTTCGAGCAATGGCTAGAAATACCTGACTCTGTTTGGGGAGACATTGAAAAATGATTCTACTAGGGAAAGTTCTTAACAATGGTTGAGAAATTATGAATTTCGGTGAATCAGTTGAGTATAAGTCTTAGAAGATACTTATGATGCGATGTTATGTATGAAAAATGTTAATGCATGTTTGGATTATTGTAGGGGAATTATGCAGATGTGGGGTTTGCAAGTTATGCTAAGTATGATTGGACTTTGCGGGGAACATATCTGAGGGGTTTCAATGGTGATTAGGCTTAAAAGGGTGATTGAGGAAAGTACTAACTTTCCGGTACTTGAGAAATTGGAACTTGATGTCCAAGCAAGCACTGAGTACAATAACTGAGGATTCCTGTTGGGGAAGAAATGATTGGCCAAGTCCACGGGATTGCATGGTGTTTTTAGATTGGGGATACCAAATGTGTTTTTGTTACCTTTAGCAATTTTTTAAAAGAAATGTAATTCAATGTTTTTTCCCTTAAAGTTTTTGCAAAAAAGAGGTTTTTAACACGAAGTTTCCCGCAACCTTGCTATAGTATGCTTTCAGAATAAACTTTGCCTCGATAAGGTCTTTTAAGGGTTGTAACATGGTCTGGCTCACGGTTTTCAAAATAAAAGGTTATGAGGCTCAAAATTTAATTTTAACCCACCCTTCTTCGTGATGATCTCCAGTCCTACGTTTAGTTATTTTAACATGCATTCAACTTCCACGAGAGTTTAAAGGTGTAAAGACGAAGATTCAATATTTTCTTGAAATTGAAGTCACCTTATTTTGTTTTTGCTGAGGATTTTCACGACCTATTTTGGCTGTTTTTTTTTGTTATCCCCAATTTTTGCTTGGAACACTTATTTGTAGCTTTTAGTCCACCGGGATTGCCCTGTTTTTTCCTAAGCTGCCTCTTTAGGTGTTCAACTTAGCGGGTATTTTTTATTTGTTTTTTTGGAACAATTCTTGGGGAGCTTGTTCTTTTGGTTTTGAAGGTTTGTGACTGCCATGTCATTTGTTATTGAGGAACAATCGTCATAACCTTTGGATTTCTGATGATTCCTTCAACACTTCGCGACATGTACGAAGAATAGCATGTGGTTGATCCCCATACGGGATGTGTTTTTCTCTTGCAAATTGAATGCGTAATCAGATTAACTGAACACTGCCCTGCCCCGAGTTAAGCGTAAGGGTTTTTTAGATTCGAAAGAAACACTAACTTCTAGGCTCAAAGTGGTTGACTAGAGATTAACTCCTTATCTCTATAGTGTTTGGGGATTTGAAACAATGTCTTACATCATTAGCAAAATTTTATCCAAAAGCATACCATTAAAAATTTTGGCATTTCATTTTTCATCATTCTCCCTCCAATATTTGCTAAAACAATAGTTTGATAAAGAAAGTGAAGTGCAGAAATATTTGTTTGTACTTTTTGCAATAAATGTGAAAAGATGGGTGAATAAAAAAGGATTGATTCAAAACATGCATGCTCATTTCATTAATAATACCATTAATAAATAGCAAATCCTAAAGAAAACAGTACTTTGACAAACAAGAAAAATGGCAAGAATGCAAAATAGTGATATGGCCTAATGATTGGCAAAATTGAGGAACTGGTCTTGATTTCTTGATTCACTGTGGGGCTAGCCTTTTTAGAGTAGGAAGTCGTTCTTCTCATTCAGACTGGTATGATGATCATCTCACGCCTATTCTTAGCAACTTCTTCTACAGTATTGACTGATAGTCCATCATGACCAAGTAAAGGATTATTGTTGATAGAGGGGCACACAAGCATAAATGAGAACATCTTGGTATCAAGTAGATCTTGTACTCTACTCTTGAGCACTTTATAATCTTTGGTTGAGTCCCCTAGTGCCCTAGCATGGAAGTCTCATCGAGCATTGACGTCAAAGCCTGATGGGTATGGAGGAAGCACTGGACTCAATCTGTTTAGCCCCAATAGTCCACCTTTGATCTAATATGGAAGTACATGATTGTATGGCATTGCCAGCGGATCAATAGACCTATCTTACTTTCTTGGCCTTTGTTGGGCATGTTGATGTTGCTGCTGTGGAGTGTACTGTTATCGATATGGATGTTATTGTGGAATCTGCTATTGATATTGAACAGGCGCAATGATCTCAACCTGATGATATATGATGTGGTAATGGGCTTTGTTCATTCGTGAAGATCCCATTACAACATTTGCTTCTTGTCATTCTTCTTGGGAAAGTTGGAGGAGGGCTTCTTTGCCCCGCTAGAGGAATTGGCAGTGTTGGGCAGTTTACCCTTCTTCACATGGCTCTCAATACTTTCTTAGAAGTGACGACGTTAGAAAATTAGGGGAAGCTACTTCCAACCATATTTTCAAGATACTGAAATTGAAAAGTCCCCATAAACATGGTTATAAGTTCTTTGTCCAGGAGCAGTGGTTGAACTCTGGCTGTGAGTTCCCTTCAATGTTAAGCATACTCTTTAAAGGATTCGTTTTTCTTCTACACCATGTATTGCAATTGGGTAAAGTTAGGCGCCATGCTAGTATTATACTGATAATGTTTGATGAAGTCTTCAGTCATATTCCTCCATGACTGCATATTGCTCCGTTCTAATTGCATGTACCATTCCAACGATGCCCCACCGAGGCTATCTTGGAAATAATGTATAAGGAGCTTATCGCTATCAGCATATGTCTCCATCTTGCGATAGTAAGATCTCATATGGGTCAAAGGACAACTAACCCCTTTTTTTATACGTTTCAAAGTCTAACACTTTGAACTTTTGGGGAATAACCAATCCCGTGACTAGGCACATATCCACAGTGTCAAGGCATGGGGTAGAGTGTACTTCCATAACCTTGATTTTTTTTATTCCAGTGAGAAGAGCCTTTCAACAATAGGATCCGGTAGTACATCCACAACAGGCATCATTTATGGAGGAATGTAGAAAGCATCATGGGCATCTTCGTCGTCATACAAAGACTTATGCCTGGCAGACACAACATAGTGGTTTTGGGCCACCAAGTTAACCACTGGTACTCTAACGGGAGGGGGGACAATAACCCCCTATGGAGGAAAATACCTTAGAGGTAATTCGAACTCATGATTGACCACTCTCAGGATAGGAAGTGATGAGTAGCCTAGTTGGGAGGCTATATTCCTGACATTAGCAATGATCTTAGGGTTATCGTCATTCCTGGCCATATTCACCATAGTATCTAGAAATCGATCTATCTTCTCTTGCATGGAATCTATGCCACTCCTCATGGTATTTTAATTAGCTTCTACTTGTTCCAACACCATCTTGTAATTGTTGATGCCGAGAAGTCAGTTTGTTGGTTATGGACAAAACAGAGAGTGGTATGAGTTTTTTTTTTGGAAAAAGTGATATACATGCATGCTAATGAAATGAGAATGCATAAATATATGTGAAAATGTTATTTTGTTTTATGCATTTTTAAGAGTATGCTAAGTTTTGCATGAAAAATGCAATGTATCCAGATAATTTCAATTGAGCCCGGGTATTGATTTCAGAACTTTTCTCATTGCTTTGTATACAACAGTCAAAGTGACTATAGGTTTATAAGGTTCCCAAAGTCATAGGTCTCTTTTTATATTATTGCCCCATTAGAAAAATTACTTTCTAGTTGACAATACCCTAAAGAGGACCTAATCTTGGTGTGGTTCTCGTGTCACCCCATCAAGAAAAGTATGCCTGACATACCAACATTATGCAACCACTGTGTCTTGGGTTCTAAAAGATTCTTAGAGTCACAAATCCAACAAGAAAATATTGCTTCCATCATCAAATTACTCTCCATACAACAATACCCTCAAGAGGATCTACTACAAGTATGGTTTTCACATTACCCCACATGGATAAGTACATCCGACAGGGCAACACTACACAACCACGTCTTATCTTAATTTTTTTCTCGAGACTTGGGTAGAAAGTCTATCTCATAGAGCATACCAAGCAATTAGAACATCCTTCGCAATACCAGGGACCATTAACAAATGATAATAATAACATAAAGGATATAAATTAAAGGAAATAGAAGAAAACAAATAAATAACCTTAACATTCATCGCAAATTAAGAGAGTCCTTTTTTTGTGATTTTTTGCAATTTGATAGGGAGAGAGAGTAGTATGGTGAGAAGAAAAAATATTTTTTGTTACTCTCTGAGAGGTTTGTGATTTTGTGAAATGTATAGTGGAGAGAGAGGAAAATTTTAATCATGTGAAAAAGGGAGTTTGCATTCTTTTTCTCTTTTAAGCGTGATCTCCAAATGAGTTTTATACCAAAATCCTTTTGGATTCCTCACGTGGAGGGAGTATATTGGACATCGAGGAAGAACTTTTGGTTTACTCAGTTGGTAAAAGAGGAAGTAATCCCCTCTTTCACGCATCTTCTTTTCCTTCTTTTTCTATTAGTCCCCTCTCAAAAATCACTTCTTATTCTTTTATTATTTTCCAAATTGAGATAGAGATTAGTCATTTTCATTTGAAGACCTGAGAGTGTATTTTGGTTGTTGAGGGTATAGTTATCATGTGAGAGAGAGACATTGGAGGATTATGAGAAAGGTCCCTTGCTAACTGTCCAAAACGTGTCCATTTTTGTGGGGAATCACTTCATGAAGAACATTTTTTATCTTTTCCTTTATTAATATTTTTTATTCATTTATTTTTCTTTATTTTTTTATTGGTGGATAGAGAGAGATGTGGATAGTGATCCAAGTGAAATCATTCGAACAATTGTGAGTTGTTGACTAATTGAATCAAATGGTCAAACTAACACTTAGTAATAGTTAGGGTTTTCACAATTAAATGCATTGCTAAAAAAGCCCTTGGATATTTTCAATGATAAAAAAATTGAGTTTTAAATAATAAAATTCAAATATTCATTAACATAGAAAATAAAAATCAACTGATTATTTATTTGCTTCTATTTATTTTATTTGGACATTTTGATAAAAAAAATAAAAGGAATTATAATGACTAAAAATCGGGCGCAAAACTGCGCTAAAAAATAAAATTAACACATTAAAATAATCTATGCGAAATATGCTTCTACAAAATAGAAAAATAAAGATCAAATTTCGTAGTAAAAAGTACCTGGATGAAAAGGCTCAGACAGATCAAAATATGGTCGATCAAAGGCGCAAAAAAATAAATCGAGCATGTCAAGTTAAATTACGTGTAACTTAGATCAATAAAACAGTCAACTACAAGCCCGATCTCAAAAAAATTCGCCCACTAATTCTATGCGTGATTGAGAATCGATTCAAATGGTCTGTCTGTAAAACTAAAATTTTATTCTAAGCAAAATAAAATGAAGTTGGATGCATGAAAGTTTAAAATGCCCAGATAAAATTGGGGTATGACAAACTCTTTTTGTATTCTCCCCAGTAGTAGATGCAACAATCATTCAAGGTGTCTTATAGGATGGACACCCTTGTTTTAACATATTAACTTTCCCTTTATAAGGAGCCTCATTATCCATGGATCCTTTTCGATATTAAAGCTGGAGTGAGAGTTGGAGAGGGAGATATGGGTGTCTCATCCGGAACCATAACTTCCATCCTCTTGAAGAGATATTTGAGGGATGACACATTATCTGTAAAACAGAACAAACGACAATAAAAATAATATTATGGGAATGAAAAAATAAAACCTAACAATAGTTTCTCTCCTCACCAAAGAAATTTTTACTCTCAAGAGTGGCAGTCGCATTTACAACCGCTCACATATTACTAAATCGCCTCTTTTACTAGGTAGGCAGTACGTCTGAAGGGATGAATTCCTCTTGGTAGCCCAATCTCTCTATGAATGCTACCAAGTCTTGCTTCAACGAATCTTCCTTTCGGGTCAGAGAGTCGAATGAGTAGGCATAAGTATTCAAGCCCCGGTTGAAATGGTTTTGGAACTAACATTTCCAGATTTTATCCTTACATTTCATCAGCTCCGAGCCTAAGGGGTCGGAAAAGGAAATGTCTCCCTATGGAACTTTGTAGATGATAAAGGGAGCCTTCGGGGTTAGAGGGTCATCAAGAAATAAGGATCCTTGAAGTTTTTCCAACTTTCAAGGTTAACATCAAACACATTGACCGACAGAAGAAATAAAATGAACCCTTGCGCCCGATTCCAAGTTGTAAAGGTTCGTGTCACAGTAAAAATGTTGAAATATATATTCAAAGAATGCTCTTTTTCTCGGGACTCACACCAATATTGAAACATCTTGATGAATGCCCAAGCTACCAGGGGTAGTTGAGATGGGGCAATTTTGTAGATGGTTCAACACCCCTTCCTTAAACTCGTTGAAAGGAATCCTGAACTTCAACATGGAAAATACACATTCATATAAGGGAATCAAATATCCATCAAAGGAGTTGCAAATTCTCTTGGAAGTATCAACGTGAGATCCAGCAGTAAGAAGACGGTCCCACATTTGTGCAGGTGCCCTCCAAATGGGCAATACTGTTGAAAAAGAAGAATGTGCCCACCGATTACGCCTCTACCAAATGGTATTAAGCAACGTCAGCATGCGACACCATACCCCGGGGCTCCTCTCGGACCATGTCTTTCTAGCTGCCATGAAAAATATAATGTTGGTCATCAATCTAGGAATAGCTTTTGAAGTCAATGCCATCCCTAACCTCCCTATCATTGGGATCTCAATCATTCACTTCCCTAAAGGAATTGATAAACTAGTGCGTCCTTTGTTTGTTTTGGGTAACCTCAATAAGTTTCATATTTATGCAAGTTCGTATAGGAGTCAAGTGAGGGACATATGTACCACCTAACAATGTGATTACCATAATTCATCCATTCACCCCCTTTGGAGGAATCATCTGTACTTCCGATAATATGAGAAGTATAAGATTTACTAACATCTTCAATAGAACCCCTGCCAGACCTAGAGCTATCATGAAGCATGATAACGTTTAAGATAAGTTAGTTAGCTTCTAAAGGATCAATGTTTGCCATTCTTAGGTTCACTATCCCAGTAGTAGAAGAAGCATCGTAACTATTGGGTATATCTATTATATTTGTAGATGTGTCTTCTATGTTGGCCAAAACTAAAACAATGATAGGGGAAATGAACGACAAACAAGAATGATAGAGATGGTACCTGAAGGAGTAAAAAATGAAGTTAACATTTATAGAGATGTGACTTAGAGGTTGCGATGAACCAGGAAATGTAGGTCTCGAAGAAGAAAAGACGTTGATAAAATGGGTGTTGTCGGAGCTCAAAGGAGAAAATCAAAAGTTTCTAGAAGAGAATAAACTTACAGTTTTCACCAAGAGTGAAAAAAATGTTTGAAATACTAAATGACCCTTATATAGGGGAGCAAGTTAGGCTAATGAATGACCCAGAAGGAAAGAAAATAGGGAGATGAAATATAACGGTTGGATTTCACCTCAGGAATACAACGAAATTTGAGTACACTTAAGCATCTTAGGAGGAAACGTCACACCTTAGTCTAGAAGCCTATAACCACATGTCAAGAAGATCCTACGAAACGTCTCAATGATGTGACTATCATTTAATACACATGTTCTCTAGGTTATTCACGATGACTACCAAACTTTTTTCACTTCTCTAAGTAGCGACTCTGGTACGAGGAATCCGACCCAATTCTTTGGAAAACTTCCCGTTGTTATGCCATGAGAAACCTTCAGAGCAACTGTTTTGGACCGACCAAATGTCCAATAAGAGAAAGCCTCACATTTGAGCCGGGTCATGGACACCTCAATCAACTTTCATATATAAGGTACCTCACGAATGAAAATGTAGGATTTTAACTCGCTTCTCACTCAAATTACTCATCATTTTTGAGCCGGGTCATGGACACCTCAATCAACTTTCATATATAAGGTACCTCACGAATGAAAATGTAGGATTTTAACTCGCTTCTCACTCAAATTACTCATCATTTTTTCCTCACTAACTTGATTGTTGGAGTTGTATACAAGCTCATTCTCTACCGCACTGAAACTTGCTCCTATGATACAAGATACATCTCACACTATCATAAATCATGTATGTTTCTCGAATATAACACAAACTCCATACTCTTATGTCATTTTATTAATAGCAAACGGAGCCTAGTGTTTTTCATAGGTTGTGTGTGTATCTATAATATTTTTTTGTTATATTAAACTAAAAAATTGTAGATTTAAAAATCATAAAAGTTTTTTTTTTCTCTCACCCAGAAAAGGTGCTGCAATAACATAGACAGCCGGGGAGGGAGAAAACCTGTGATGGGAGAGAGGATGATGAAGATAGTAACTTACAACGTAAACGGTTTGAGACAACGCATATTGCAGTTCGGTTCTCTCCGCAATCTGCTCAATTCATTCGACGCTGATATTATTTGCTTTCAGGTTCTCTTCCAAATCCTCTTTTTCTTTTCTCCTTTCATTTTCCTCTATCACAACAACAACAACAACACTCACACGTTCTTGCAGGAGACAAAACTTAGCAGACAAGATGTTACAGCGGATTTGGTTATGGTAGATGGATACGAGTCGTTCTTTTCTTCTACCCGAACTTCTCAGAAAGGCCGAACCGGTTATTCCGGTAAGCTGTTTGTTACATTGCCCCAACCAACATAACATGTTTATTGTAACAGAATTCCAACAATCAAATTCGAACGAATTCCGTAAAATTACTCAAATAATTATTGTTATGCTTTTATGTGTTAACCTAAGTGGTTGTTTGTGGAAATGAAAACTCTAGTCTACATTGTACTAATGTTTGAGCAATAAATTTGATTTGAGAGTGTAGGTGTTATTACATTTTGTCGAGTAAAGTCTGCTTTTTCGAGTACTGAAGCAGCATTGCCCTTGGCAGCTGAAGAAGGATTCACTGGCCTAATGTGTAACTCTCAAACTAGTGAAGATAAATTGCCACTCTTCATAGAAGATCTTGAGGGTTTTTCAAAAGATGAGCTTTTCAGTGTTGACAGTGAAGGGCGATGCATTGTCACTGATCATGGTCACTTTGGTGCGTGTGACTAGAAAGAATGATACATGTTTTGTTTGTATCAATCTTTTAACTGTTTCTTTTTTATTTGAAGAAAGGTATAGATGTTTTGACCTAGTTGTGTTTGCATCAATATAGTTCTTTTCAATATTTATGGGCCTCGAGCTGGAAGTGATGACACGGAGAGGATTCAGTTTAAACAAATATTCTACAGGATACTGCAGGTATATGATCGAAAATCATTACTTTGCAGACTACTTTTTATGCTATAAAGTTTACCTACAGCTTTTGTTCTTATGTGGATCTTAGCTGATATTTTATGCTTCAGTTGCTAGTGTTATTGGATAAATATAGTAGTTATAAGTCTAGTTGATAATTTGGAACTAAAATTTGAAATTCTACAAACTTCTTAATGTTGATTAAGTTTATCATGGTTTATCTAATTGTATCATTTATCTGACAAAATGTAACCTGAAAACAGTTTATCCATCAGAATATCTTTTGGGGTTTTAGAAACTCTAAAGCTAGTGTGTAAAACTTGCTTTATTATTACTTCCTTTCTGTTTCCCGTAAATCAGCATGATTCAATGAATATTGAAGTGTCAAATTCAGGAAACGCCATTTACTTTTTTAAAAATGGGATATGCTAATATCATAGTTTATGTTCTTGCCTTTGATGTCTCTATTTTTCAAAACTTTCACTTTTATTTTGTTTGTTTTTCTGTTTGATTGATGTTGGTACTTTATTTGATAGAAAAGATTGGAGTCTCTCCTGCATCAAGGAAGGAGAATCTTTGTTGTTGGTGATCTCAATATTGCACCGTTTGCAATTGATAGGTGTGATGCAGGGCCTGATTTTGACAATAATGAGTGAGCAGACTACCAGATTCTTGTATAGTATCTTTAATGCCGAGTAGACGACCTATCATCTTAACTCTTTGGCTGAATTCTTGTGCAGGTTTAGAAGATGGTTCAGATCGATGCTAATTGAAAATGGAGGCCACTTTTCTGATGTCTTCCGAGCAAAATATCCTGATAAGTAAGGACGCTTGGGTTACCTACTTTGTTTAATATAAAACATTAATATGTAACCTTGGAAATTCAATTGATGATACATCCTTGGCAATGTCTTATCAGAAAGAGGAGATATTCTCATTCTATATTTTCTGAAAATGTTTACTTGTCATTTTTTCCCAGTATAATATTGTCACTAGGATTATGTTGCTTTCAAATTGAAGATGCCTTTTCAGTTTTTCAAATTCAGTCAGAGTATAAAAATGGATTATTTGAAAACGATGAACTATGTTTTTGCTTGTATTGATGACACAATTCTATGTGCACTTGGCTTGTGTTACATGTACATCCTCCATGTTTTTTGTTCTTCCTTCATTTGTGTTTTCAACACTATGTCTAAGTTTTCAATATCATCATTATCAGTATGGTTAAGTCATAATTGCACATATTGAGTTTTATGCAGAAGTGATGCATTCACCTGTTGGTCTCAAAGTACGGGTGCTGAAGTATTTAACTATGGGAGTAGAATCGACCATATTCTATGTGCTGGTTCATGCTTACATAAATTAGATGACCTGCAATGTCATAGTTTTATAAGATGCCATGTTAAAGAATGTGAAATTATGACACAGTACAAACGGTTCAAACCAGAAAGCACACCGAGGTAACTTGCAAAGTTGAAGATTGAATGAATATATTTTGTTTTTGGTGGAATGGAGGGATATTGAATGAATATATTACTGCAAGCTACATTGTCTTTGAAATATGAACATGTACGGATGACTTTTTTTGGTCATTTCATAACATGTACAATGTTGTGGAATACATCATTTCACATTGCATATTTATGGAATTTTCCAATACATTTTATACCAGTCGTTTCTAACTCCTAGTGAGGTTTTTCAACACTACCGTGTCAATTGGTTAAAGATTTGCTCAATTCTATGCTGCATGGCTTCCTGGATGCTAGGATATAGCTTTTAACTTTGACATGTGGATCCGCAGTGCCCACATGCGGAAGGGAGGAAAGAGTGTTAAACTAGAAGGATCCGATCATGCTCCAGTTATTTTGACTTTGATGGAAATTCCTGAGGTCTCTCTGCATAGTACCCCCTCCTTATCTGCTAGATATGTTCCCATGATTCATGGTGTCCAGCAAACTCTAGGTACCGAAACATTGTTTAATCTTGGGTGGCAAGTTTTTGTATGTAAGAAGATATTAATATCTAAATGTTTCTAAGCTTTTTATTGCAGTGTCATTGTTGATGAAAAGACGAGTTTCTGATTCGTGCAAGATGGCAGACAGTGACATTTCAGTGGTCAGTACTTCTGAGAGAATAGAAGAACCAATTGACATAATTGGTTCATCTACCCGTGAATGTGATTTTCTTCCAAACAAAGATTCAGAACGTAGCATTTTGGAACCAAATAAACTTTCCACAGGTTCTTCTCTGGAGACTGTTTCTAAATCAGGAAGTTTATTTAAAAAATCAAAAATTCAGAAATGCGATGAATCCAAAAAAAAGGCTCGAAATAGTCAATCGTCCCAACTCTCACTTAGGTCATTTTTTCAGAAAAGTACAAATCTTGACAATGGTATCAAGGACTCTTGTATTGGTTTCTCAGATAGTCAGGCAGAACCCTCACAACCCAACTCTCAATCACTTGAAAATTCTGCAGTGTTTGATCATAGTAGCAGTCCTGTGCAAGATGAGGCGAGTGCAGCATGCGATCAGGATTTAGCTGAACTAAATGATAGTTCTAGAAAAGAAGAGAAGAGTAATGTAGCTTCACAAGAGTGGCAAAGAATACAAAAAATGATGCAAAACAGTATACCTCTTTGCAAGGGACATAAGGAACCTTGTATTGCTCGGGTGGTAAAGAAACAAGGAGCTAATTTTGGTCGCAGATTCTATGTTTGTGCCCGTGCTGAGGTAATCTGTTTCTGTCAAGTGGCTTTGTACGTTGTGCTTTTGTCTCTGAAAATTATTCTTTTGCACTGCACTGTGATTCTTGTGAGGATATTGACTCATTTGTTTGATATTCAAATATTTTCAATCCTGCAGCTCCGAAGGGTTGCACAATTCATATCTGAATTTTATGTTTTTACTATTTTTTTTGTTTTTGGTTTGTTGCTTTCAACTATTTCCACCAAGTATTTCGTACTATCATTTAAAAGTTGTAAAGTCCGTTAGGGTGAGTTATAAGAGCAATTTCGTCACGCTTATTTGCTCAATGGAGCAACTTTGTTATCTGTAGTTCCAATTGTTCTTTTGGTTATGGTGCTGATGGGAAATCATGGCTCACAGCTTAGGGAAAAATAAGAAAAGGTTTTACTCTTAACTTAATGACTTGCACAGTTGCACTATCCAATTATAAAGTAATAAGCAACTCAACACTTGTTTTAGGGGAGGGATTGGCTCCCAACTTCTAATGAGCTAGCTATGTAGTGTCTGCAATGAGTTACATTATAGCCACAACTGCTGGCAGCTTAATAATTTGTTTTCATCCTTGTCAGTTCATGGTCTTTCATTCCATAATCTGTTTATCACCGTATGCACTAAGTGGTGAATACTAACATGTTTTCCTCCTTACAGGGCCCTGCATCTAATCCTGAAGCAAACTGCGGCTACTTTAAATGGGCTACTTCAAAGTCTAAGAATAAATAATGATGGCGAATAACTTTTGAATCAAAGGACAATTCAGATGTGCACCCTATCCAAATTCCTTTATATGCAGTATGGAGCACATCCTAGTTTTGAATTATTATGTCCACCCTTTTCGACCCATCCTTGCCTCCTTATATGTAAAGTAGTTAGCATGTTTCTCAATCGTTAAGAGTTAGGAATTTGAAAGAAAATTGTTCAGCTGTCAATGCTCCATCTCAGCATCTAACCTGCTTAGATCCTGCCACTCTATAACTAGTGTTGTTAAATAGCAGCTATAGCAGCGCTATATCGCGGAAGTGTAGCAGAATTTGGACAAACTGCTATTGTCATATGATATGCTATTTAGTAAAACATGTCGTCAAATAGCTGATATAGTGCCGCTAAAGCACCATTGCATAGTGACAACATTGTCTATAACATATCCTTGCACCATGTTTGCTATGAAAAGTGCTCCATCAAAATGATGTTGCTTCTAGGACTACTTGGGTGTCAAATTTCATACCTTATTTTCTTTTAACTAAGGTTTTGTTTAGGAGTTTGGAGGGGAGGAGAAAGCAAGATTTTTAGGAAGAGAATTTGTAAAAATAAAATAAAATCTTTTAACATTTTTTTAAATTGTGTTTTTGTATAAAATATTTCATGTATGTTCATTATTATTATATTTTTAATTTTTATAATATTATAACAAGATAAAATATATTTGAAAAATTTATGTAGATACTCCAAAACTTTCTTTCAATATAAATTTTGAGTTATTTCAAATTAAGAAGATTTTGCGTTATGAATAAAAATATATTTTTTTTCAAAGTCCTCCCCTTCCTTTCTCTCTCAACTCTTATATAAAATCAAAAGTTTGGAATTTGGTTTTTGAGAGTTTTAGAGAGGAAAGCTTTGGAGGGTTGTGTCTATATCTTGAAATGTATTTGATATTTTTAAAAAATTCTAAAAATAATATAATTTTATATTATATTATTTATAAACTTTTTAAAAATATTTTAAGATATAAACGCAATCCTCAAAAATCTTTCTTCCAAAAGTCAACTTTCAAACAAACCATAAAATTGGTTTTAGAAGATTTTGGAGGGAAAGACTTCGAAGAGTTTGTCTATATTTTAAATTGTTTTTTAAATAATGACTTATATATTATTGTATTATATTATTATTATTATTATTTTTAAATATCAAATACATTTCAAAATATAGATGCAATCCTTCAAAAACCAACTGGGAATGGAGGGAAGAACTTTGAAAAATAAGAAAGACTTAGTTAAAAGAATAGAACAATTTTGTTGGAAGGATTTGTTTATATTCATAACACAAAACTCTCTAATTTGAGGAAGTCAAAATTTATATTGGAGGAATGATTTGGAGGGCTTAGACAAATTGCTCAAATATCATTTTTGTTGTTATACTATTTCAAAAATCAAAAAATATATTAGTGATAAGCATTATGTTATCTTTCTAAACATAATTTTTTTTACTAAAAAATGTTAAGATTTCTCTATTTAAAAAAAATCATTTTTGGAAGCCCCCTCACCTCCAAACTAACGCTTTGTTTGAGAGTTTGGAGGGAAAGTGAGAGGAGGACTTTGAAAAACATGAAGGATTGGGTAAAAAAAAAATAGAAAGATTTTGGTTGTGAGGGTTTTTGATGGTTTATTTTAAGGGAAATGTTATTTTTATCCTTATGGGTGCTCTCACACCACCATGAAAAGTCCAAATTGTCATAGAATTTGGTGATGCATCTCCGGGCACACCTATTTTAGTCATTTCTCATATCAAATTGAAGAGGTACCCGCATTGTGTCAAAAATTAATTTGGAGATGCATCTTTGTATGCGTAAAAAGTGTGTTTAAAGATGCATCTTCGTAAACATCATTTACTCAAACGTTAGTGGGTGGTCCGAAGATGCATCTCTAGATGCTTATGTTCCATATCTCGCACCAGACTACCTTTCCCACTTCCTTCTTGGTCATTTTTTATATAAAAAAAAAGTTCTCTTCCTCCTCTCAATCTTTTGAGTTCTCTGTCCCATTCAAGCTTCTCTTTGTAGCAAGCTTCTAACGCTTGAGCTCTAACTCCTCCTTTACAGCATCTCATAACTCATACAATCAATTTCATTTGGTAAGTTTTTTAAAAATTCTATATCTTTTTATATTTTTATTTGAAGTTAGTTGTTTAAGCTACATTAGTTGTTTTAAGTGCATTAGATAGTGTAAACGATTTTGGTAGGATAGAAAAATATGCATTGAGGTATTTTTGGAGTGTTATGGCAGAAATGGTGTATCTTTCATGAGACAATCATATGTTTGTGTAGAGATGCATCTCCAGATTTGGTCTACATTATTTTCGGAGATACATCTTCGAATTGGACTCATGCAAAAGATTGGTTGATTTTGTGGAATTTGTCCTGGCATGATGTTTATATTTGTCTATGTTTCTAACGCATGTGCAATGGCTAAAAGCAACACTGGACGAATTAGACTCGGACGTGTGTCCCAAACCGTATCGGTATGACGTAAGAGGGCTCCAACAAGGACCATGAGGCCATGAGTTGTTGATAACTCATTTGACATTGCATCTACTTCGCATCCCCGAGGTTCGCAAGCGTTTGGTTCTCGTAGCCAACTCTCTCAGACATATGATGCAGCAGATCGTGAAGTTCCTAAAGCCCCTAAAGAGCGGAAGGAAGCTGTTTTCGATTCTCCTTTATAGAGTTACCCAGGAGGCCCATTTGTACCTTCTTACTTCATATATATGTCGATCATGCTGCTAGGCATGTATGGGAAGGGGATGTATATTTATTTTCTTTTTAATTCATATGTTTTCAACTAACTAAATTGATGTTGATGTTGATATTTTCTTTTGACAAGAGCCTACATGTTTGAAATCTATAAACCACGACGGGAAGATATTGGACCTGACACAACCCACTGTTGCTTGGTTCATTGATGTTATTAGTTATTCCGGTCTTGCCGGTCTATGTTCTTCTACTTATATGACCATAAAATATAGCATGCAGATGACTTTTGCTGAGAGGTGACATTCAGAGATGTCATCTTTCCACCTTCATATAGGTGAGATGAACATCACATGGGATGACATCCCATGCCTCATGCTTCCTTCAGGGGGAGATTACTTGGACACAAGAGGATGGGGCAAGAGATGAAGTTGTCGATATGATGGTCACCCATTTGTGTGCTAAGCCAGGTAAGGCCGCCAGGGAGGAAACTTACACTAGAGGTGCTCATGCTAGGTTTAGTTTTTTGGAAAAGACTTATAACAACCACAAACAGTGTGCATTGAGGTGTTACCTCTTGTTCCTGGTTGGCACATCCATTTTTATGGACAAAAATGAAACCTATGTCGGTGTGGTGTACCTTAATTACTTTATCGACCTGACTTCGATTCACGAGTACAACTAGGGGTTGCCTGTTTGGTCTACCTGTACTCGAAGCAGGGCGAGGGTTGTCTTTGGAAGACAAAGCAAATGATAGGGAGTTGCACGCTGCTTACTGTATTTTCTTATTACTAATATTTTCATAATTCATTTGTTACACTAGTTATTAATATTGTATCCGAACCATTTTCAGGGATGGATAATCTCCTGCTTCCCTCGCATCATTGGGCGGGAAGTTGCGCCTTCCTACGATAAGGACTGGTCACATGTAACCGCTTTTGTTTCGTACATGAGAATAGTGTGGTCGAGTCATTCAGAGTGTATCTTGACCATCATGTACCAGATGACGTTTTCTTATGCCCATACGAGCGTAACTGGGGTCGTGTGAGTTTCACGTCATTTCCTTATACTCCGGGTGGTTGACATGTGGGTCATCTCTTATGTATCATTATCTTCTCGAGCGAGTGATGAGCCAATTTGGCTACTTGAAGATTATTCCGAGACCTCCGTATGAATCCGCTCCTTCTCGCGTCCGCCGCAGAGTTCTTGGTACGATACTGGATGATTTAGAGAGTCACTTGGTACAAAAGGAGTATCGTAAGGTGCCAGTTTCTGTACACTAGGTTGTTGCTAACGACTACATGACCTGGTTCTATAGGGTGACACACCCTATCATGACACCATACGCTCCTAGAATACCACCTAAGTCAACTAACCATGAGGTACTTGAGGCTCAGGATGACTAGGCCGATAGCGTGACGATGATCTGCCGACTTATTATGGAGATGGGTAGATTAGACATAAAGTCAGGACTCTTTGAGAATGAAATTCTCCAGTTGGCCCTCGTGGAGAGCATGATTGTCGGGTTACGAAATGTCGTGTAGTACAGTTGGAGGAGGAGAAGTCAGGAGGGGGTTCGACATACGTAATAGTTTATGTTTGGATGCATTATTTTTTTGTATTTTTTGACAAATATTATGTATGGTGTTGCATTTTTTAATTGATTTATGACTTTTTACTTTAATTTACCTTTAATTAAACTTGATTTTACTGCGATTTTACGTTAATATAACTTAGCCTTAAAAAGTTATAATGTTGGAACAATGATGTTGTTCTGAAACCATTCAAAGGGGGTTCTAGAGACACATATTCGAAGTAATTCCCTTTTGCAATTACCACGCTTCTAATATTTGTAAAAGGACTTCATGGACATTTCAGAGACGCGTCTCAGGATGCATCCGAATAGTACACGAGATGCATCTCTGAACCATATTTTATTCAAAAGAGGGTGGATCTCAAAATATCGTATTTTAGTGTGGTTTGGGTACGTCCGAAGATGCATCTTTGGATGCATGAAGGGCAATTTTGGATTTTCAAGGGTGTGAAAGGCACCACTAAAAATGGAATAAGCATCTCTATTGTTTTTATTCATAACATCAAAAACCCTCTAATTTGTATTGGATAAGGGTTTGGAGTGCTTAAACAAATTGTTCAAATATAATTTTTGTTGTTATAATATTTAAAAAATTAAAAATATATTAATGATAAACATTATTTTATCATTCTAAATAAAATATTTTTTTCAAAAAATATTAAAGATTTCTCTATATTAAAAATAAAACATTATTCGAAACCCTTCATTCCCCTCTCCTTCAAACTCCAAAACAAATCCTAAGGGTATGTTTGAGAGTTAATTTTTGGATGATTTTGAAGGGATGGGCTTTGGAGAGTTGCGTCTATATTTTTAAATGTATTTTTATATTTTTAAATTTTTTTAAAAATAATATAATACATTAGAATATAAAATCACATTGTTTCTTAAACTTTTTTAAAATATCACACACATATTAAAATATAAATGCAACCCTCCAAAATATTTCTCTCCAAAACCTTCGGAAAAATCAATTCGTAAACAAACCCTAAATTTTTTACATAAAAGAAAAATAACTATTTGAGATAGCAGGGGACTTTCATAGATGTTAAGTCACATACAGTCACTTTGATATGATATTATGTTTATTATATAGCGTTGTTTCAGTACGAGAGATCTTAATTTTAACTAATGATAATGTTGAAGAGAGTTTATTGAGGAATGCGTAGCTAATTCTTATTTTGTACTCGCTACCAATTTGTATACTTCCTATATTTTCCAGGATGGATTAAGAAACTTTCATGTTTATATATCTAGGTTGTTAATCTTAGAAAGTGACGCGTTGGGATGGAATAGGTCATACCAGTTTACAGGAGCCTATAACTTAGTTTATTTAAAGTCAGACCATACCTATTTAATAAATAGACTAGGCTTAAACTTTCTTAAA
The DNA here is from genome assembly GCF_024323335.1 of Lathyrus oleraceus. NCBI lineage: Eukaryota > Viridiplantae > Streptophyta > Magnoliopsida > Fabales > Fabaceae > Lathyrus > Lathyrus oleraceus. The sequence goes on from NC_066582.1 coordinate 225,302,273, forward strand.
AGTCTATTTAATTAAATATGTCAAACATATGATTTAAAAAAATCCTTTAAAGCTTTATAAGCAAGTCTATATATATATATATATATATATATATATATATATATATATATATATATATATATATATATATATATATATATATATATATATATATATATATATATATATATATATATATATATATATATATATATATATATATATATATATATAGGATAAATAGGTTGACCTATATATACATATATATTATAAATTAGACTAAATAGATTTTCAGGCAAGACCGTGCTTTTAAAAAAGCCAGATCAGAAAAAAAAAGTATACAATAAATAGATCATATGACAAGCTCAGGTCATTTAAATTTATCGTAGACTAGGTTCAGGTCTTCTAAGACCTAATCTGACCTTACCTATTTTCTAAAAGGATGATTGTTTTATATATTATAAATGTCAAAGTGATGGCTATTTATAATACAGGGGTGAAACTGAAACTCCAAATATTAAGGGAGTTCTTCCTTGAGACTAGGGATGGATAATCCACAGCCAGTTCCTATTAGATAGGTAGCTAACTACTACTATTAAGCAATAATACAAATAAATACATTATTAGTTATAGCTATCTATTATGCCCCCGCAAAATTGGGTCACAGTCAACGACTCCAATTTTGTCTCTAAGATGTGTGAACCGACTACGATGTAACGGTTTTGTTGTGAGAGACTGTAAGTTTTCCATTTTGAACTTGTTGCCGCACAAAATGATAGTCAAGTGCGATGTGCTTCATTCTTGAATGAAAAACTGGATTAGAACATAGGTAAGTTGTACCAATATTATCACAGAAAATGGTAGGTATTTGAGATTGTATGCCAAGTTCACCCAAAAGATTTGAGAGCCACATAATTTCTGCTGTAGAATTGGCAGCAGACCTGTATTCTGCTTCTGTTGAGGATCTCGCGACTGTTCGTTGTCGTTTTGATAACCAAGAAACAGGATTACCACCGAGATAAATTATGTAGGCTGAAGTTGATGTTTTGTCATCATGATTACCACCTCAATCCGCATCGGTATATGCTTGTAATTTCAGATGAATTGGCTTCGTAAGTTTCAAGCCATGATTGATAGTGAACTTGAGATACCGTAATACTCTTTTAAGTTGCTGAACATGCAATTCAGTTGGTTGATGCATGAATTGTGACAGTTTATTTACGGCAAACGATAGATCTGGCCTGGTTAATGTGATGTATTGAAGAGCTCCAATGATGCTACGAAATATTTTTGAGTCAGCAGGAGCTGATCCATCCTCTAACTTGAGGGGTGTAGTCATACACAATGGAGTTGTTGTAGTTTTAGCTCCTGCCATATTGAACTTATGCAATAGGTCTCTGATGTAACCATGTTGTGACAGAAACAAGCCAGTTTTGATTGGAATAAGTTCTATGCCATGTGGAAACCCAAGTTGATTAAGAGAATTTTTTTTCGAAAGCTCTGTCATGAACTGATTTAAGAATGAAGTGTTGTTACCTGTCAGCAGTAGATCATCAACATAGACGAGTAAGAAAGCACGGACACCGTATTTATTGTAGATGAACAATGAGGGATCACTTAAGCTTGTGGAGAAACCAACTGAAATCACAAAGTTCTTAAGCGATTCATGCCACGCACGAGGAGCTTGTCTCAAACCATAAATGGCTTTTTGAAGTTTGCAAACATGATTTGGAAATTCTGAATGGATGAAAACAGGAGGTTGTTGCATGTATACATTTTCAAATAATTTGCCTTGCAGAAACGCATTGTTAACATCCATTTGATGTAAACTTCACCCTTGTCCGAGTGCGATCGTGAGGACTACTTTAATTGTTTGAGGTTTTACAACGGGAGCAAAGGTTTCTTTGAAATCAAGACCCGGTGTTTGAGTGAATCTCTTTGCTACTAACCTGGCCTTATATCGTGCCACACTTCCATCCGGATTTCTTTTAATTCTGAACAACCACTTGCAGCCGACCAAATTGGTATGTGTGTCTCGTGGAACTAAGGTCCAAGTGCCATTATTCATTAGTGCATTAAATTCTGCTGAGCATGCATCTCTCCAGTGTGATATTTTAAGAGCTTGAGTGATGGTGGACGGTTCAAGATTTTCTTGTAACTCATGTTTGGTGGCAACAAATGTTTTCTTTGGTTTGAAGATATTATGGTGAGACCTTGTAACAATAGGATCACGAACTGTAGGTTTAATGCATTCCGTATTAGGTGCATCATAGTTGTTGTTGGTGATAGAACATGTTTGTAAATTAGACTCTAATCGTGGAAGCTCACTGACCGGTACAGACGCTGAAGTTGACTCAGAAACAGATGACTGGATTGGTGATTGTGACTCGAGCATAGATGGTGCAGGTGTGGGGAATGGACTCGGAGCATTTTCCAACGACAATACAGGTGACTCAGGGAGCTGACAGCATGTGGGAGTTTGAGTTGGAACAGGTACAGTAGAGCGACTTGAACCAACTTGATCTTGTAGAGATGTTACTGGAGCAGTATTTGTGGGTTCACGTGGAACATTTATAATAATGTGAATGGGAGAATCAAATGTTGGAAGTGTTTGGACAGGTGATGGTGTTACTATCGATCGATAAGGAAATGAATTTTCCACAAACTTAACATGCCTAGAGACATAGACCCTATTTGACAATGGTTCTAGGCAGATGTAGGCATGTTGAGACATAGAGTATCCTAGGAATATACAAGGTTTTGACCTAGGTTGGAGTTTATTTTGCATGTATGGTTTTAACCATGGATAGAACAAGCATCCAAATGAGTGAAGTTTGCTATAGTCCGGTTTTAGATGAAACAAGAGTTCAAAGGGAGAGTTCATCTCAATGATTGGTTTTGGCATTCTGTTGATGAGGTAAACTGCAGTAGTGAATGCAAATGACCAGAATTCAGGTGGTAGGTTAGCATGATGCAAGAGAGCACGGCCTGTTTCAACAACATGTCGGTGTCTCCTTTCAGCTGTACCATTTACCTCGGGTGTGTGTGGTGGTGTGGTTAAGTGAGAAATACCTTTGTTAGCCAGAAAAGATTTCAATTTGATAAATTCTCCACCATTATCAGAGAAAAGAGAGACAATAGGCAAGTTAAACTTTTTTTCAACAATGGACTTAAATTGAACAAAAATGGTAAATACATCTGATTTATGTTTCATTGGATACAACCAAACATATTTGGAAAAATGATCTACAATGATTAAATAGTACAAATAACCATCTAACGATCTAACAGGAGCCGATCCCCAAACATCAGATTACAAAAGTTCCAATGGTTTGCTACTTGTGAGATGATGATTTGAGAAAGGCAGTTTGTGACTTTTGGCACAATGACATGAACTACACTCATGAGATGTTGGAAGCTTTATTGGTAGATGATGACCGTCAATCAGATGCTTTATTATTTTGAAAGAAGGATGACCTAACTTATGATGCCATGTAGATGCAAAATGGATGCTTGTATGCAATGCATGAGGTGTACGTGAAGGAATGATAGCTGCGGGTAAATGATATAGATTTTGTTTAAGAGGACCTTGGAGTAGAGCCTGACCCGAATTCAAGTCCTTGACAACAAAATGGTTTGGAAAAAATTCAACAGAACAAGTATTAGATTGACATAGTTTTGAAATAGATAATAAATTAGACTGGATTTTAGGAACACACAAGACTTGTTTGAGATAAAGGGGTTTAACAGGGGTGTGAATGATAGAGTTACCAGTATGAGTAATTTTCAAACCTGTTCCATCGCCGACAACGACCTGATCTGCTCCAGGATATGAATTTGCTAACGTAAGTTGTTGCAGATCTTGTGAAATATGATGAGATGCTCCTGTATCCATTATCCAGCTGGGACTCTGGGTGGCAGTCTGATTCTGAGCCAGGTTTGCAGTCGGTTTAATGCCACGCCTTTTCAGAAAGCCCTTAATTCGGTAGCAGTTCTTCGCAACATGGCCTGGCTTGTCACAAAACTGACATACAAGTTTGCTTTCACCAGTTCGTTGAGTAGGGGAGGTTCCGCGGTTGTTGTTGTTCCTGTATCGATCCGCTTTATTTCTTGTGACAACATTAGCAGTGGAAACAATATCAGCTGTCTCTTGCGCTGCACGATGATGGATGGTTTCAAGTCCATAAGCTTTTCATGTAATTCAGCAAAGACAATTGGAGACTCTCTACTTCTAAGTGCAGCAAAAATTTCACGATACTCGTCGGTCAAGCCATTGAGTGTGTGAATCACAAGATCAGTTTCATCAAGGGGGTGATCTATGATTGATAATTCATCTGAGATGGCTTTAATTCCTTGAAGGTATTTAGCCATGGATTGATTTCCTTTTTTGAAATTGGAAATTTTTTGTTTGAGTGTCATTACACGCACACGAGAGCGGCCAGCATACATGGTTTTCAGAATCTCCCATGCTTGATTGGAGGTTTTGACAGTTGTCGCACCTCAAAAATGATGATAATGCGATCCCTCGCGATAGGACGCGGAAAAAATGTTGTTCGAAACAGAGTCGCCACCGAACTTTATTTATCCCAATGAAGGGATAGGAAAATATCGAGAAAACCTCTATAGATAAGAACAATGGTCGTCGCAACCATATTCGGGTTCGGGAGTCGATTACATAAGGGGAAGGTATTAGCACCCCTTACGTCCGTTGTACTCAACGGGAACCTCTTTGTCTGATTTTGCTATTTGACTGTTATTTGACTGTTTATTTGCTTGCTTCGAGTGTTTAGAATTGATGATAGATATGGATGAAGACCTCAGGAGGGGGAAATGGGAGGTTTTTTATTAGTGTGCTCGCGAAGATACAGCAATCTCCTGCCTACGTATCCTTATAGTGCAATAAGGAAATCAGAGCATTCGTAGTTCGGGCTACTACGAATATTTGGTGGGTTTTTGTTTTGATGAACGACTGTGTTGGTCGGCGTTCTAATGGCTAAACGCTGGCGTTGTCTACTCTCGGGGGAGGCTTAAGCACTGGTTTGTTGTGCGCATTAGAAAGGATTAACAGTGTTCTTTTTGAAAGGGTTTTGGTCACGCGGGGGTGACAGGTTGAATTGATGTGTTTGGGTTTGATTGGTTTCGATCGCTCGGGGGCGAGAAGGTTGATTTGATTTGTTTGAGATGTTTTGGAAGAACGACGAAAGGTTGAGCAATGTGGTGTACACCAATCGTCCAATTCTCTCGAGGAGTAATAAGGCGTCCGCCTTTTATTCCTTTTTCATTCAGATTATTTTGAAAGTTTGTTTATGGATGTTGAATATGCACGGTAGTGAGGCGTACGCCCCCTACTTGCTTATTCAAGGAATAACAAGGCGTACGCCACCTATTCCCTTATCCAAGTTTATTTAGCGTGTTTTAGTCGGAAGTCGATAATTTGTGCAATATGGCGTACGCCAATTATCCAAATAATCGAGAGATGGTGAGGCGTACGCCTCCCCTCTTTTATCATCCGAGGTTTAAATTGTAAAAGATATGTTTAGATGTTGTATTGGATTTGCGAGAATAGTTTGAATTTTGGTAGGTTTGGATTTGTCGATGATTTGAGCTTACTCGTTTGTGATTTAAGTTTGATGACGAAGATTCGAGCAATGTGGCGTACGCCAATTATTCGAATAATCGAGAGATAATGAAGCGGATGCTCACTATTCTCCTTTTCATCTGAAATATAGAATTAAACGTTTGTAGGATTTGTAATTGATTTAGAAAATATGATTTGAATGTATATGATTAAGGTTTTAATTTGATGACGAAGATTCGAGCAATGTGGCGTACGCCAATTATTCGAATAATCGAAAGATAGTGAGGCGTACGCCTCCTATCCTCTTTTCATCTGAAATATGGAATTAAAAGGATTTGGAATTTGTAGAAATGTTTTGAAATATTATGATTTGAAGTGTTAATCGGGTGACAAGAACTCGCGCAATATGGCGTACGCCAATTATTCGAGTGCTTGAGAAATAGTGAAGCGTACGCTTCCTATCTCCTTTTCATCCCAAGTTATATTTAAAAGAGAAAAAATCTTTTGAAATTATATTTGATTTTGAAAAGTGATTTGAAATTGTGTTTAAGGATTTAATCGGATGACAAGAACTCGCGCAATATGGCGTACGCCAATTATTCGAGTACTTGAGAAATAGTGAAGCGTACGCTTCCTATCTCCTTTTCATCCTAAGTTTATGTTTAAGAGAAAATTCTTTTGAAATTGATTTGATTTGGAAAATGGTTTGAGTTCATATAATGAAATGAATTTTGTTTAGTGTATTATTTAATCTACTCGATTAATCAATAACCAAGTAGGCTTCATTGTAAGAAAGCCCAAGAGTAAGCTATGTGAGGTCGATGGCGATGCTTTAAAAGCAATCGACTTACAAGGGTGTTTTGAAATGGGACTCGATTTTTAAATCGAGAATTGTGATTTGTGCTTTTTGAAATTGGTTTGAATTGATGAAAAATTAAAATTGAATTTGTTTATAATTCATGAAGTGATGATGAATTGAAATGAAATTGAATTTGTTATTATGGAAATGTGGTGGAAAAGAAACTTAATCAAAATTTGTTTAACAAAACTTTTGATTTAATTATTTCAATTAAACTTAATAATTATCATAATTACCTATTTAAAGTTAATACAACCAAATAATTAAATTGATTAAAAAAACCGATTTATTCGATTAATGTAATGAAACTCGGACGGCGTAAAGGCATGAGATTGTCAAATCCGCATAAGAATTCGATTTAATTGCAATGGAATCCAAACCGCCATTCAACATTATTTTCACAAAGGTAAAGTAGGAGTAACTCGGGACTATCTATATGATGTACAAATTAATTACAGAATGAAAGAATAGAAAACTCCGAACAAAACATTATCCTTAACCCAATTCCATTTAATCCAAGTAAACCCAAGAGTCGGAAAAATTTACTTGTGCCGATTTAATCATTCGAAAATAGAAATGGTAAAATCCATGAACATCAAACAGTCGGCATTCATCCAGCGTATCGATTTCTTAGGAAAAACTATGAAATTTAACCCCATTTTTAGTCCAGAATATCAAAACAGTAAGCAGCTAAACTGTAAAATTTAAACCCATATTCAGTCCAAAATCAATAAGCAGCAAAAACTACACAATCTAAACCCAATGTACTTACTACCTATCATAACCGCATGCAAGAATAAAAACAAAACAATAAACAACAACAATCTAAAACTCAGATTCAACTCAAGCCAAAGATGAAACTACCGAAAATCAAACAACACTAAATCAGTGGCATAACGCAATCCGCAGCTGCTTGCAACATCGTCTTAACCTGAATGATAACCCGGCTGCCTTTTGGATTCTCTCTCTGTTCTTACTTGGTTCTGGAAATCGCTATTACTCCGAAGCTCCCTGCGAAATCCAAACACTTAACAGCAACCAACTTTAAACAGCAATTGTAACAAGATTTAGGGTTTGTTTAAAGGAATGGTTGAGGAACTGAAAGGAAAACGCGTGGGGTGAGTGAGTTGCGGGTGGAAGCTGTGGATCCGTGGGTTTTGGGGTTTCGCCGATTTGGTGGTTCAAGAGGCGACGGTGATTGTTGATGAAAGGGTTTTAGCGAGGGTTTGTTGGTGGTTTGTTGGTGGTGTTTGGGTGGCGGCGTTTAGGGTTTTGGACGGTAGCGGCGAGATGAAGGTTGATGGAAGAAGGATGGAGGTTACGGCTGATTAGGTGGTGTTGATGGAGAGCGATTAACGGTGGTTCACGGCGATGATGATGCGATTTGAAGCGGAGGCGAGATGGAGATGGTGAGATAGAGGTCGCGGTTGTGAGCGGAGGTTTGAGCGTGGTGGTTGAGAAACGATGAAGGGTTTAGCGGTTTAATGGAGGTGACGGCGGGAGCTAGCGGCGAGGGTTGAGAGACGACGAAGGGTTTTTTGTTGTGGTGAGGGCGAGAGAGTGAATGAAGGAGGGTTTTCGTGTGAGCTGGATTTTTCTGAGAGAGGGAGGGAGAGTGATTTCGTGTGTGTGGTTTTGTGAGAGTCTTCTGTGTGGATTTTCTGAGAGAGAGAGCCGAGTGAATAGTGAGTGAGAGAGGAACAGGTTTTTGTATTGTTGAGGGAGTGAGAGCGTGAGAGAGATTGTGAGGAAGATTTTTTGTTTTTTCTGCTGAATGTTTGTTGGGAGTGGAGAGGTAGTGGGAGTGGAGAGTTAGTGGGCTCAGAGACGTTAGGATTGAGTGAACCTTTTTTTTGTTTTTTTCGTGGATTGGAATCCAATGTAGAATATATATACTTATTATTTACAATAAATCAAAAAACTAACTAATAATTATTTTTAAACTAACTAATATCTAAACTAATTATTATATAATTAAATAATTAATATGAAAAACTAAAAAAATCTAACTAATATATTTTTTTTAAAAGACAACTAACTAATGTTAAAAAACTAACTAATATTTTAAGAAATCTAACTAATATTCAATTAAATTCACTCTAATTATTTTAATTAAATATCTAAACAAAAAAAAATGACCAATTAAAAATAGAAATTAAGTACAAATTATTCGGAAAATTAAATAAATCATACCAAAATTATCAGCACAAAACACATTATTTGAAAAATACACTGCTTCCTTAAATTTTGACAATTCAACCGATTTTTTGGTATTCTCAAATAAATTCATTCTGACTGAGATTTCAGGTGTTTATTCATGATGCAAATGTATGTCATGCTATGCATATGATGCTAAATTAAAAATGAAATTAATTCTACGAAAAATTAAAAATGCCCGGACAAAATTGGGGTACGACAGCTGCCCCTATTTAATTATCTTGAATTAGAAGGTAAGAATGACAATGTCATCATACATTCGTGGTGGAAGGTAATTAAATACGAAAGGATCCAAATTTTGTCCTTTGAAATGCAATGCAGGTGAAAATGCAATGGATGCCAGGGTAGTAGGGGTAGGATGTAACATCAATGCCAACCCTCGAGTCGACACTCAAATCTTGCAAAGGTCGTTTCTGATGTGAGACACAAACTGTACATGTTTTCTGGCACCAAAAGGATGACAATAGATTTAACTGCTATCACCAAAAGGGTGACAGTAATTCACTATGATTTCCAGGATTGTCATCACCAAAAGGATGATGGAAAGATCCGAGCTTCAAAAGTAGTTATCACCAAAAGGATGATGGTTACAGTGGCTACAACAAAGATCGCCATCACCAAAAGGATGAAAGCTAGACACAATCCAAAGATTCCCACCACTAAAGGATGACGTCCGTCATCAAAAGTATGATGGTTATTCTGATAAAGTTTCCCATTATAGAGAGTATAATATCAAGGCTATCACCAAAAGGATGATAGTTGACTCATCAACTTCAAAAGATCACGGTCACCAAAAGGATGAAGGTAAGATCTAACAACAAAGCTTGCTATCACCAAAAGGATGATAATAAGTCAAATAACTTCAATGATCACCATCACCAAAAGGATGAAGGTATAGTCACACAACAAACTTGTTATCACCAAAAGGATGATAATAAGTCGACAACTCAAAGGATCCCCATCACCAAAAGGATGAAGGTAAGATCAAGACACAAACTTGTTACCACCAAAAGGATGATAATAAGTCAACAATCACCATCACCAAAAGGATGAAGGTATTGTTAAAAGACACAACTTGTTACCACCAAAAGGATGATAAGAAGCACACACGCAATTGATCACCATCACCAAAAGGATGAAGGTAAGATCAAGACACAAACTTGTTATCACCAAAAGGATGACAATAAGTCAACAATCACCATCACCAAAAGGATGAAGGTATTGTCAAACAACAAAACTTGTTACCACCAAAAGGATGATAATAAGTACACAACGCAATTGATCACCATCACCAAAAGGATGAAGGTAGGATCAAGACACAAACTTGTTATCACCAAAAGGATGACAATAAGTCAACAATCACCATCACCAAAAGGATGAAGGTATTGTTAAAAGACACAACTTGTTACCACCAAAAGGATGATAAGAAGCACACAACGCAATTGATCACCATCACCAAAAGGATGAAGGTAGGATCAAGACACAAACTTGTTATCACCAAAAGGATGACAATAAGTCAACAATCACCATCACCAAAAGGATGAAGGTATTGTTAAAAGACACAACTTGTTACCACCAAAAGGATGATAATAAGCACACACGCAATTGATCACCATCACCAAAAGGATGAAGGTAGGATCAAGACACAAACTTGTTATCACCAAAAGGATGATAATAAGTTAACAATCACCATCACCAAAAGGATGAAGGTATTGTCAGACGACAAAACTCGTTACCACCAAAAGGATGATAATAAGTCAATAACCTTAAATATCACTGACACCAAAAGGATGACAGTAAGATCAAACAAGCAGAACTTGTTATCATCAAAAGGATGATAATAAGGACAGAACTTCAAAACTTGTTATCACCAAAAGGATGATAATAAGCTGAAACATACTCAATGATCTCCATCACCAAAAGGATGAGGGTAAGATCAAAACAGAACTCGTTATCACCACAAGGATGATAATGAGCCCATAACTCAAATGGTCACCGTCACCAAAAGGATGAAGGTAAGGCCAATAACAAAACTTGTTATCACCAAAAGGATGATAATAAGTCAATAGTCACCATCACCAAAAGGATGAAGGTACTACAAACAACAGAACTCGTTATCACCAAAAGGATGATAATGAATCAGCAAACACCATCACCAAAAGGATGAAGGTGAGATCATAACTTCAAAACTTGTTACCACCAAAAGGATGATAATAAGTTATAATAACTTCAAATATTACTGACACCAAAAGGATGACAGTGGGATTGGACTTTCCAAATGTTACCATCACCAAAAGGATGATAGCTTAAACTGAACTCCATAGTCTCTATCACCAAAAGGATGATATTAGATTGAACTAGACGTTATCACCAAAAGGATGATGATTGAACCAAAATGACAAGGATCCTTATCACCACAAGGATCGCCGACACCAAAAGGATGACGGTAGGCTGTAATAATTGCAAAGGTCGCCATTCACCAAAAGGATGAAGGTTGAACCAAAACTTCAAGGATCTTCGACACCAAAAGGATGACAGTAAGATCACAAATGTCAAGGATTTACCATTACCAAAAGGATAACGGTGATCATAAACAGGGTGATGATTAGTATTATTCCTCAATGGACTTTCACCAAAAGAATGATAGCGAGAAAAATATTGGACAAACAAGACTACTGTCAAAGTTCAGTAAACCTGATTTGCTGGGTAGTGTTGGAACATTACTGGGTAAGACTTGCTTGGGGTATCAACAACAAAAGGTTGCAGAACCGATGTTCTCTGGGGAGGTGTAGTTTCCGTCAACAAAAGGTTACAGGAAACGACTCATCGAGGGACGCTCAACACGGAACAAGGTAAGTGTTTGGAGAAACATTATTTGACTAAGCTGAGGATAACATCTTATCAATAAACGGTTGAAAGATGTAACTCAATGGGGAACACCCTATGGTAGGGTAGGAACTCACTCAGAGAAAAACAATGACTCAACTGAGGGTTGGCCTGGATGCCTACGACTAAACCTTGGATTTTGACTTGTGTTATATGCATGAATGATATGTATGCGTTATGTATGAGGTGATGCATGTGATGCATGTTTGAATGCAAAGACCGACTGGCTTGTTTGGGATTGGCCCCCCTTTCAAAGGCAATGTATTTTATGGAAACCAACGTTGGTAGTATTTGTTTTTGTGAAGGTGCCACCAAGGTGGGCTTTGGTTTTTTCTGGTAGTTGTCAATGTGGATTGAACTATTGGTCAGTAAAGGATCTGACTTTCCGACACTCGGTAGTTGATGATGTGACGAACATGCAATAGATGCGGATACTCATGGTGCCCCAAGTTTGATCTCTTGCTGATATGTTGTGTATTTGTCTTTGAGAAGATCTCGACCTCTTCTTCTGAAGTGTCTGGCTAACCTGTGACTGAGCATAGCGATGTGATCAACGCATGTTGGTTGTGCTTTTGATGTGCCCCAAGGGTTCTTGTCAAGATGTGATATTGTACTTGTATGGACTTTCGACATCTTGGTTGTGAATTCAAGCAGTCACTACTGTCTGATGCAATCTGCTTGACTGACTTGAAGATATGAAGGGAAACTGCCCCTTGCAACTTGTCTTGCCCCTGACTGTAGGGTGTTCAAAAGTATTCTCCTTGAAAGGAAACCTTAGGAGTGATTATCCTATGACATGGTCTGAGTTTGTTTTCTGATGTCCAAATCTGGCTATGGTCTGCCCCTGATTAGCCTTTGAGAGACCCACCTCAGCCGAACTGAGTTTTTGAAGTGTTTCTCCTCCCTGATCAACCGATGCTTGGAGATTTGCCTTATACTGACTGCTTTTTATGTCAACATGATCAGAAGATGCCATGCCTCTGATTCACAGGATGGTCTGGATTCGTGTCAGCACCAACAATCAAGTGCCTCTTGAATTGCCCCTTGTTGGACTTTCCTCGATGTCAAGTACTGACTGACAATTAAGAATTGTTATTCAAGAAATGGTGATTTTAATGCAACAATTATGCAAGTTTTGAAAAACAATCATTCATTTGGAGTGTTGTGGTAGTGTGTGGCGAGTGGATCATGAGTCCAAACGCGGTGCTGATTTAGCTAGCGTGTGAGTGATATAGTGGGAAGAGAATATTAGCAAATATTTAGGAGTCAGTTTACTCAACCTTGCTACAGTATGCTTTCAGAACAAACCTTACTTCAATTAGGTCTTTTGAGGGTTGTAACGTGGCTTGGTTCACGGTTTTTGAAACAAAAGGATATAAGGCTCAAAGTTTATTTTAACCCACCCCTTCTTCATGATGATCTCCAATCCTACGTTCAGTTAACTCATACACATTCGTCTTTTGTAAGTGTAAGGATAAAGATGGTGATTCAAGGTCTCTTGGAATGGCAGCCACCTTTTTTCGTTTTTTGGACGTCAGTGACCCTTTGATTTTGGTATGGTGGTCACTGAATCTTGTTTTATTTTGTTGGAGACTTTCATTGTCTCTTTCGATTTTTATTTTGATCCCTAACTTTTGCATGGACTGCTTGTTGAAGCTTTAATCCATCGGGATTGCCCCAGTTTTTTGCCTAAGTCTCCTTTTAGGGTGGTGGACTTAGCGGGCTCTTTTTTGTTTTTGATTTTTTTTTTTGAAATTGTGACTGCCAAGTCATTGGTTATTGAAGAACAACCGACATAGATTTTGTATTTGTATGGTTCCTTCGACACTTCAAGATGTGTGCGAAGAATGTCATGTGGTTGATCCTTGTATGGGATATTTCATCTTTGTAATTTGGATGTGAAGTCAGATTAACTGAACACTACCCTGTCCCAGGTTAAGCGTAAGGGTTGTTTAGATCCGAAAGAAACTCCTACTTCTAGGCTCGAAGTGGTTGACTAGGGATTAACTCCTTATCTCTCCGGTGTTTGGGGATTTGAAACAATGCCTGTACATCATTAGCAGGATTTTATCCGAAAGCATTCGATCAACAATTATGAGTATTGTGTTTTCGTCATCCTCCTTCCAACATTTACTAACAATAGTGTGATGAAAGAAAGTGAGGTGAAAAAGTATGTGTTTGTGCTTTGCAAATGTGATAGATGAGTGAATATGAAAGATTGATTCAAAGCATGCATAATCATCCCATTAATAAAACCAAATACAAATAACAATGTTTAAAGCATACAGTACTTAGACAAACAAGATCAAATTACAAGAATGCAAAATGGTAAAAATGGCATCAGGATTGCCTTCATTCAAAGCAACAGACTTCATCTCTTGATTCTTCGTCAGAATTTTCTCTACTTGTTCAGGCCGGTGGGGGACATTATCTTCGAGCTTCACTCGACTCTGCATGCGCCGGCATGGGGTTTGTTGCAACGTTTGGCCTCACTGGCGTGAATGTAAGTGTCTTACTATCAACCAGGTCCTGGACCTTGTGCTTGAAAGCCTTACAGTTCTCTATCGTGTGCCCTGGGGCACCCATGTGATACTCACAGTGAGCATTGGCATCGTAGCCTGGAGGGTAAGGTGGAGTTACAGGTGTTAGCTCCTTCAAAACAACTGATCCATCCTTTAACAGGTAGGGGAGGATCTTGCTATATGATACTGGCAAAGGATCGAAATGCCTTTCTGGCCTCCTTGCCCTCTGCTGATTAGGTTGACGTTGTTGAGCACGTTGTTGTTGATTCTGATGCGGCTGCTGGTAAGCCGGCTGTTGATAAGGCTGTTGATATGGTCGCTGATGTGGAGGTTGATACGGTGGCTGATATGGTGTCGGGACGACAGCGACAACCTGATCATAAGGCATAGGAGCATATGGAGGTGCCCTATATCCTCCTCCTCCCATTACAGCATTGGTTTGCCCCTCTGGCTTCTTTGGGAGATTGGGATATGGTTTCTTCATCCCACTTGAAGCATTAGCAGTGCAAGGTAGTTTCCCCTTCTTGATCTGGCTCTCAATCCGTTCTCCCACGGAGACGACCTCAGCGAAAGTTGGAAAACTGGATCCTACCATCTTCTCCATGTATTGGGTATGCAGAGTTCCCATAAACATGTCAATTAGCTCTTTGTCAAGGAGAGGAGGTTGGACACGAGCTGCAAGCTCTCTCCACCGTTGTGCGTATTCCTTGAATGACTCATTGTTGCGTTGAGTCATGTCTTGCAGTTGTGTGCGATTGGGCGCTAGATCAGTGTTATACTGATAATGCCTGAGGAATGCTTCAGCAAGGTCTCTCCATGACTGGACCTGACCTCTCTCTAGTTGCATGTACCACTCCAAGGATGCCCCACTGAGACTATCTTGGAAGTAATGAATCAGGAGTTGATCATTACTGATGTGGGCAGCCATTTTGCGACAGTAGGCTCTGAGGTGAGTTCTCGGGCAACTAATCCCTTTGTACTTGTCAAAGTCTGGGACTTTGAATTTTTGTGGAATCACCAAACCTGGCACCAGGCACATATCAACGGCGTCTAAACCAGGAGTATTGTGAACCTCCAAGGACTTAAACTTTTCCTCCAAAGCATGGAGTCTATCAACAGCTGGGTCTGGGAGACCTCCAACAACAAGTTTGGCGGGTTGTGGCATGAAGAAGGCGTCGAATGGATCTTCATCACCCATCAAGGATCCATGGCGAGCAGATGTAGCAGAATGCTCATGGGGGTTCAGGTTGACCATGGGAACAGGAATATGGATGGGTCCTCCTTCAGGATGGGCAGGATTACCATCAAGGTTAGTTACTCCAGGGACGCTAAGTGATGGCGATCCAAACTCGGCAGCAACTTTCCTAGCTTCAGCGTTAGTCTCAGCATCCTTCTCCTTTTGGGCCAAGAGTAACATGGTTTCCAGCAAGCGATCCATCTTTGCCTGCATGGAGTCAATGTCTGTTCTCATTGAAACCTAGTTCGCTTCAAGTTGTTCGAGTGTCATCCTGTAGTTGCGGCGTGTCTCGTACCGGTGTCGAGTAGTCAGCGTTTACTGGACAAAGGGTAAAACATGGTGTGAGATTTTTGTTTCTGGAAGATGATATGCAATGCATGTTTATGATATGCAAATGCATGAAATTGTGCCATGTTCTTCGGAAAGGAATACAGACTCGAGATTATTCACATGTCGAGTACATCAGTATAACAGGAAGAAGTACGGGTTTGTCTGATTACTAGAAATTCCCAAAGGTAGGTTCTAAAGTTATGTTTTCAAGGGAGGAACTTAGACTCACGGATCAAGTTCAAAACTTCCTCGCAATGGTGGGCTGGCCACATTGTGATGGGAGTTCTAAAATGATCTAATCTGAGTGGGATTCTCGTATTGTACGAACAGGGTGTACACCCTTCGGTTCAATACTACATAATCACCGATTATGAAAACAAAACTTGGTTTAAGGCGAGGTCCCTAGAGTCACGGATCGTGTTTAGAACCTCCACCGCAATGATGGGCTAGCCATATTGTGATAGGAACTCCAAACAGATCTACTCTAGGTGGAGTCTTCGTATTGTCCCAATAGGCGTACGCCCCTCGGTTCAATACTACACAACTCCAGGTTCTAAGTTTTTCTCGAAGCTCGGGTATGGAGCTTATCTCACAGCAAACATCAAGTCCCACATCAAAGTATCAAGGAAAATTATATACAACATAAGCAATATAAAATATAGAGAGATAAACATGGAAAGAAAGAAAATCTTCCAACAGTCATAGCAAAATCAGACTAAGTTAGGCTAGACTCTCTCTTGCTTGGAGCAGGGTCCCCAGCAGAGTCGCCAGTCTGTCGCACCTCAAAAATGAGTGATAATGCGATCCCTCGCGATAGGACGCGGAAAAAATGTTGTTCGAAACAGAGTCGCCACCGAACTTTATTTATCCCAATGAAGGGATAGGAAAATATCGAGAAAACCTCTATAGATAAGAACAATGGTCGTCGCAACCATATTCGGGTTCGGGAGTCGATTACATAAGGGGAAGGTATTAGCACCCCTTACGTCCGTTGTACTCAACGGGAACCTCTTTGTCTGATTTTGCTATTTGACTGTTATTTGACTGTTTATTTACTTGCTTCGAGTGTTTAGAATTGATGATAGATATGGATGAAGACCTCAGGAGGGGGAAATGGGAGGTTTTTTATTAGTGTGCTCGCGAAGATACAGCAATCTCCTGCCTACGTATCCTTATAGTGCAATAAGGAAATCAGAGCATTCGTAGTTCGGGCTACTACGAATATTTGGTGGGTTTTTGTTTTGATGAACGACTGTGTTGGTCGGCGTTCTAATGGCTAAACGCTGGCGTTGTCTACTCTCGGGGGAGGCTTAAGCACTGGTTTGTTGTGCGCATTAGAAAGGATTAACAGTGTTCTTTTTGAAAGGGTTTTGGTCACGCGGGGGTGACAGGTTGAATTGATGTGTTTGGGTTTGATTGGTTTCGATCGCTCGGGGGCGAGAAGGTTGATTTGATTTGTTTGAGATGTTTTGGAAGAACGACGAAAGGTTGAGCAATGTGGTGTACACCAATCGTCCAATTCTCTCGAGGAGTAATAAGGCGTCCGCCTTTTATTCCTTTTTCATTCAGATTATTTTGAAAGTTTGTTTATGGATGTTGAATATGCACGGTAGTGAGGCGTACGCCCCCTACTTGCTTATTCAAGGAATAACAAGGCGTACGCCACCTATTCCCTTATCCAAGTTTATTTAGCGTGTTTTAGTCGGAAGTCGATAATTTGTGCAATATGGCGTACGCCAATTATCCAAATAATCGAGAGATGGTGAGGCGTACGCCTCCCCTCTTTTATCATCCGAGGTTTAAATTGTAAAAGATATGTTTAGATGTTGTATTGGATTTGCGAGAATAGTTTGAATTTTGGTAGGTTTGGATTTGTCGATGATTTGAGCTTACTCGTTTGTGATTTAAGTTTGATGACGAAGATTCGAGCAATGTGGCGTACGCCAATTATTCGAATAATCGAGAGATAATGAAGCGGATGCTCACTATTCTCCTTTTCATCTGAAATATAGAATTAAACGTTTGTAGGATTTGTAATTGATTTAGAAAATATGATTTGAATGTATATGATTAAGGTTTTAATTTGATGACGAAGATTCGAGCAATGTGGCGTACGCCAATTATTCGAATAATCGAAAGATAGTGAGGCGTACGCCTCCTATCCTCTTTTCATCTGAAATATGGAATTAAAAGGATTTGGAATTTGTAGAAATGTTTTGAAATATTATGATTTGAAGTGTTAATCGGGTGACAAGAACTCGCGCAATATGGCGTACGCCAATTATTCGAGTGCTTGAGAAATAGTGAAGCGTACGCTTCCTATCTCCTTTTCATCCCAAGTTATATTTAAAAGAGAAAAAATCTTTTGAAATTATATTTGATTTTGAAAAGTGATTTGAAATTGTGTTTAAGGATTTAATCGGATGACAAGAACTCGCGCAATATGGCGTACGCCAATTATTCGAGTACTTGAGAAATAGTGAAGCGTACGCTTCCTATCTCCTTTTCATCCTAAGTTTATGTTTAAGAGAAAATTCTTTTGAAATTGATTTGATTTGGAAAATGGTTTGAGTTCATATAATGAAATGAATTTTGTTTAGTGTATTATTTAATCTACTCGATTAATCAATAACCAAGTAGGCTTCATTGTAAGAAAGCCCAAGAGTAAGCTATGTGAGGTCGATGGCGATGCTTTAAAAGCAATCGACTTACAAGGGTGTTTTGAAATGGGACTCGATTTTTAAATCGAGAATTGTGATTTGTGCTTTTTGAAATTGGTTTGAATTGATGAAAAATTAAAATTGAATTTGTTTATAATTCATGAAGTGATGATGAATTGAAATGAAATTGAATTTGTTATTATGGAAATGTGGTGGAAAAGAAACTTAATCAAAATTTGTTTAACAAAACTTTTGATTTAATTATTTCAATTAAACTTAATAATTATCATAATTACCTATTTAAAGTTAAAGTTAATACAACCAAATAATTAAATTGATTAAAAAAAAACCGATTTATTCGATTAATGTAATGAAACTCGGACGGCGTAAAGGCATGAGATTGTCAAATCCGCATAAAAATTCGATTTAATTGCAATGGAATCCAAACCGCCATTCAACATTATTTTCACAAAGGTAAAGTAGGAGTAACTCGGGACTATCTATATGATGTACAAATTAATTACAGAATGAAAGAATAGAAAACTCCGAACAAAACATTATCCTTAACCCAATTCCATTTAATCCAAGTTAACCCAAGAGTCGGAAAAATTTACTTGTGCCGATTTAATCATTCGAAAATAGAAATGGTAAAATCCATGAACATCAAACAGTCGGCATTCATCCAGCGTATCGATTTCTTAGGAAAAACTATGAAATTTAACCCCATTTTTAGTCCAGAATATCAAAACAGTAAGCAGCTAAACTGTAAAATTTAAACCCATATTCAGTCCAAAATCCATAAGCAGCAAAAACTACACAATCTAAACCCAATGTACTTACTACCTATCATAACCGCATGCCAGAATAAAAACAAAACAATAAACAGCAACAATCTAAAACTCAGATTCAACTCAAGCCAAAGATGAAATTACCGAAAATCAAACAACACTAAATCAGTGGCATAACGCAATCCGCAGCTGCTTGCAACATCGTCTTAACCTGAATGATAACCCGGCTGCCTTTTGGATTCTCTCTCTGTTCTTACTTGGTTCTGGAAATCGCTATTACTCCGAAGCTCCCTGCGAAATCCAAACACTTAACAGCAACCAACTTTAAACAGCAATTGTAACAAGATTTAGGGTTTGTTTAAAGGAATGGTTGAGGAACTGAAAGGAAAACGCGTGGGGTGAGTGAGTTGCGGGTGGAAGCTGTGGATCCGTGGGTTTTGGGGTTTCGCCGATTTGGTGGTTCAAGAGGCGACGGTGATTGTTGATGAAAGGGTTTTAGCGAGGGTTTGTTGGTGGTTTGTTGGTGGTGTTTGGGTGGCGGCGTTTAGGGTTTTGGACGGTAGCGGCGAGATGAAGGTTGATGGAAGAAGGATGGAGGTTACGGCTGATTAGGTGGTGTTGATGGAGAGCGATTAACGGTGGTTCGCGGCGATGATGATGCGATTTGAAGCGGAGGCGAGATGGAGATGGTGAGATAGAGGTCGCGGTTGTGAGCGGAGGTTTGAGCGTGGTGGTTGAGAAACGATGAAGGGTTTAGCGGTTTAATGGAGGTGACGGCGGGAGCTAGCGGCGAGGGTTGAGAGACGACGAAGGGTTTTTTGTTGTGGTGAGGGCGAGAGAGTGAATGAAGGAGGGTTTTCGTGTGAGCTGGATTTTTCTGAGAGAGGGAGGGAGAGTGATTTCGTGTGTGTGGTTTTGTGAGAGTCTTCTGTGTGGATTTTCTGAGAGAGAGAGCCGAGTGAATAGTGAGTGAGAGAGGAACAGGTTTTTGTATTGTTGAGGGAGTGAGAGCGTGAGAGAGATTGTGAGGAAGATTTTTTGTTTTTTCTGCTGAATGTTTGTTGGGAGTGGAGAGGTAGTGGGAGTGGAGAGTTAGTGGGCTCAGAGACGTTAGGATTGAGTGAACCTTTTTTTTGTTTTTTTCGTGGATTGGAATCCAATGTAGAATATATATACTTATTACTTACAATAAATCAAAAAACTAACTAATAATTATTTTTAAACTAACTAATATCTAAACTAATTATTATATAATTAAATAATTAATATGAAAAACTAAAAAAATCTAACTAATATATTTTT
Source organism: Lathyrus oleraceus (assembly GCF_024323335.1). Lineage (NCBI taxonomy): Eukaryota > Viridiplantae > Streptophyta > Magnoliopsida > Fabales > Fabaceae > Lathyrus > Lathyrus oleraceus. The sequence continues at coordinate 225,322,631 of NC_066582.1, forward strand.
TTTAAAAGACAACTAACTAATGTTAAAAAACTAACTAATATTTTAAGAAATCTAACTAATATTCAATTAAATTCACTCTAATTATTTTAATTAAATATCTAAACAAAAAAAAATGACCAATTAAAAATAGAAATTAAGTACAAATTATTCGGAAAATTAAATAAATCATACCAAAATTATCAGCACAAAACACATTATTTGAAAAATACACTGCTTCCTTAAATTTTGACAATTCAACCGATTTTTTGGTATTCTCAAATAAATTCATTCTGACTGAGATTTCAGGTGTTTATTCATGATGCAAATGTATGTCATGCTATGCATATGATGCTAAATTAAAAATGAAATTAATTCTACGAAAAATTAAAAATGCCCGGACAAAATTGGGGTACGACAACAGTGCCTAAGTGTGTGACCACTGTTGCAGCCACAGAGGAAATGATGCTATGTAGAATGAGTTGATCTTGTCGAATCCAATGTGTAAAGACTGGATTAACAGTCGTAGTATTGTTCTCCAACACTTTTGATGGACATGGTTTACTTCCATCAATATAGCCCATGAGATCATAGCCTGTTAAGAGAGCCATGAACTGAATTCTCCAAGCGGGATAATTGTCTTCATCAAGCTTGATGCAGAGTTGAGATCCGGCATTCAAAACAATTAACTTGTCAGCCGGTGATGACATAATGGGTGTCCCTTGGGGAGTTTCAACATCAGAATCTGGTGATGCCATGAATGAAGGATCGAGAGAAAAAAACTTTTAAGTTAATTTGCTCTAATACCATAAAAGGGATGATTGTTTTATATATTGTAATTGCCAAAATGATGGCTATTTATAATACAGGGGTGAAACTGAAACTCCAAATATTAAGGGAGTTCTTCCTTGAGACTAGGGATGGATAATCCACAGTCAGTTCCTATTAGATAGGTAGCTAACTACTACTATTAAGCAATAATACAAATAAATACAATATTAGTTATAGCTATCTATTATTTTCATCCCTAGTGGCGCGTAGTGTCGAACCTTCAAAACACTAGTGGCATAGTAGATAATTGGATGACCGCTATTATGAACTTTAAAAGCCATGGTAGATACTTAACATGAATTTACAAATACTTAAAATAACTTCCAACAACATATATAATGTCTTAAAAGTAGAAGTTGCAACAACATATATAAATTTCAACAAGACCATCAATATAAGTTCCCATCAAAATCAAATTATAAATGTACTCAAAATGTCTAAACAAATTCTTAACATACACAAACATAAAAAAAGAGACTAAATCACATCCGCCTCATCTTCACTTTTAAGTTCCACCACATTAATATCATATTTCTCATCACTTGATTCAAACTCTTCTTCTTTCATCTCCAACTCCTCATCTCCATTAAACACTAATGTAACAAGTCTAGAGTGATGTCTAGTAACTCTTGCTGGTTCATCAACCCTCTTCTCCCAAAATCATATCATTTTTCAATATTTCATTTTCATCCTCGTTTTGTTGCAACCATTCATAACATTCATCAATAATGTTGAGGAGAATAGGATCAATTAAATCATTATTATTGAAGCGTTCTATAAGAGCTTGGTTGTACTTCACAAAATTCAAATCTCGTAGCTTTTGATGCTCTAGCTTGCTTATCTTCTTAGAATGAATCTATATTACAATCTTTTATAGATAATTAATTTAAAATCTCACAAAGCTCAAATCTAACTACATAAAAAACTATTAATTTTTAACTTATTTGCTCAGAAGTACTCCAAATACGCTCACATCCTGATCCTGATGAGTTGCATGTTAGGCTTAACACTTTATTGAAATTGATTGCAAATGAGAACAATAGTTTGATACATGGTCCACCACTCAACTGTAAATTGTAATGCAATAACTACTTAGTATTGAGTATGTCTTTCTAAATTAACAAAATAATTGCAGAAGGTATGCCATATGTATCGTGCTCCTTCCGATACATAGCAATGTGCCGCACAAAGAGTCCAATATAAGGTCCATTTGTTTTGCCTTTTTTTTAAAATGATTTTTATAGTGTTATATATTTTAGTGTAAAAAAAATTTACAAAGAAACTTTTATAAAAAGTTTCAAATGAAAATTTGGTTTGAATAGTTATTCTTAAAATGTTATTTTAGGTATTTCATCATTTTATCGAAAAAAAATTTGGATATCAAATTTTCAAAAAATCACTTAATTTTGAAGCTATTTCAAATAGTTTTTCATAAAAATCATTTTTAAGATACAACTTTTTTTTAAAATTGTGATTTTGACAATGTTTTGATCTTCAATAATGTATATTTATGTTATAGAATGAACAATTCAATATTTCAATTTATAAAAAATAAATTTAAAAAAATTTATAATATTTTGAAAAACATTTTTGTAGAATCCATTTTTAAAAATACAAAGAAAAAATCCATTTTTTTAAAGTTAAAACAAACTGACCCTCTAGGATATTTGTCTTCTAAATATTTACTAAAATCAAAAGAAATGAGCTAGTAACCAATGATACTTATCAAATTATTAGAAAGCCTCAATGTAAAACATTCTTACTTACCAAGAGATAATTTCTACCATTGTCACTCAGAACCTGCACGACATTTCCTTTTCCAATCTCTTGAACAAATAAGTTCAACAAATCAAATATCTCCAATCCAGTCTTCATGTAGCTCGAAGCATCAATACTTCTTCCAAACATACTCTCACTTGGAGTATTGACCATAAAATTGATCAATGCCCAAGACTTACTGTTTGTTCATGCATCCGACATAATATGCATCACTAGCCACTTGTTTTTTTTTTATCATAACTCCTACAATTTTTTTTATGTCAGCTGACATTTTTCTACAAAGCTCTAACTTCTCCCTTTATCCCTAACAGATACTTCTTAACTCATCTTATTCCTCCCGTTAAAGGTGCCCACCAAAATTGCAAACAATAGTTTTTTTTGCTTTGGTTTTTATAGGAGTGTCAATGCCATCTTATGTAAATATTGTCAGCAATATATTAGAAAAATCTTTGTTGTTAGAAGTATGTATTAGACATCCCAAATAATTTATCTTTCTTTGTATTATATGTATCCGATACATTTTGAATTTAATTTAATTAATGTATGAGTCTTTTTACTTATGTATATTATATTTGAATCAATTTATGACACATATACAGTTGTATGATAAAAATTAATCTAAAATGACCTAAAATATAAATTGACATAAAAAAAAAGTCAAAGTTAAAACAATATTACTGTCTAAAATACATTCAGAAGATTTTTTTTTAAAAATACATCTCTGAAATATATCTGTCATGTGCAATAAACACATTTCCAATAACTTACGATGAATTTAGAAAGTTTTTCGAAGATGCATCTTCGAAATAATCCTTGAAAATATATAAAAACAAATCTCCAAACTAGATTTTGATAAAAATGAATTGTGTGGCTAAATTACAAAACTCGTGCGATTTTAAGTTTGTCCAGTGTTGCATCGCAAATTTCAATAAAAATATTTTTAGATTTTTAAATCGGAGCATTTCGCTTAAAATATTTCATATACAGATGTAATTGCAAAAATTGAGTATTTTAATTATTAGGAATTTCTCTATTTTGTATTTATTTATTTGATAAGTTGTGCGAGCAACATTAGTCCAGATGAAGGAATTGATAATCTTCAAAAGAAAATGAATCATGAACCGAAGAATTAAGAAACGGATACATTTTAAAGACTTCCTTTAGATTTAATACATTTGTTTGTGTTAAAAGCTACATTTAAAAATAGGAGTTTTACAAATAAATATTTTTATGTCAACGAATACTTTTTATTGAAATTTGTCCACCTTATGTTTACTTTCAATTTTCAAAAAGACTGTTTTCAAAATAAACAAAAATTAACTAATTTTAAGGTTGAAATTTTGGCCAAATTTATACACAATTTAATAAATTGAAGCTTGTCTAACAAGTTCAAAATCACTTTCCGTTGCAAAATACAGAAATCACAAGACCAATAGTAACAAACAAAAATATCAGAATCAACTACATTATCTTCAATCATTTCAGTAACCTCTACAAAATCCATAAATCACAAGACCAATAGTAACAAGCAAAATGTCAGAATCAACTGCATTATCTTCAACTGTCTCAGTTTAACAGGGAAAAACAATAATAGATAAACCAAAAAAGCTGCTGAGTTACCCTCCTGAGTGTATTTTCTCAAATTAGCTGATGCTGGTCAAGGATGTTCAACTCAGCGGAAGATTATGTCCGATTACTCGAAACAGTAACTAGATGCTGAAAAGTTATGTTGTTAATTGTTATCAAGCAATCAATGCAACTTATCAAGGCTAAAGATAGATAACATCTTAAACTCAATGCTTAGAAACAAATGACAGGACCTTAGCACCTTAAACATAGATGTAGGCAAATGACATAAGTATCACACGCGCAAAATGAGCGACTTACTAGAGGGAAAAACTAATGGCTTCACATACATCATGTTTTTCCAACTATTTTATTAAAAGAAAAATTTTATAAATAAAACCTCACATGTACAGTCGACAATTTGAGAAAATAAGTTACATGGACTTCTCAATCTTCGTCATCAGAGCTTGCCTCATCACTACTATAATCACTGCTATCAGTTCCTCCAAGATCCAAATTAACATGCTGCACTTGAATAATTTCAGGCTGCTTGGGCTGAGGGATGTGAGGGGGTATTTTCGGTTCCTTTGGTTCCGGAAGTGAGTCAGTAGGAGGCAATGCCACAGGATCCCCTGGTTTCCACCCAGGTGGGGGCTTAATTGGCATATCAATAGGCAATTGTACAGGCATTCCAGGTTTCCAACCAGGCGGAATAGAAAAATTGGGAGGAAGCATCCCTTGAATTGCAGACAAATTCGCAAGTGGATTATTATTATCCACGGTCTGTAAAGGTGGAGGCTCAATAATAGCCTCAACTGTTTTCTCCTTATTTTCAAGTGCTTTAGGCAACCCAATATCAAGATCTGCAAAGTTATATAGCTGCGAAGCTCTCATTTGTTCCTCTTGTGGTGCAGGTGGCATTGCACCGCGAAGAGGAGCCGTTCCTGCTCCGAATTCCGGTGGTGCAAAGGTTGTATAACTGATTCGATGAGCATATGATAATATATCTGACAGTTTCAGCTGATATGAGACAGTTGAGGTGGTTAAAGAATCATCTTCACTACCATCTCCTGATTTCAATCTCTTGATGTTGCGGCGATAATCAGAGTAATCATCAACAAGAATGTCGAGTTCCCTCTCAGCATCTTTGAGTTTGTTGGCAAATGCAAGAAGTGCTGAATCTTTTGGCCTAATTTCCCCGTCAATCTTCTTCTTAGCATCTTGTAGATCAATAATTTCTTGGAGTTCAGAGACAGATTCAAAGATTTGGGTTTGAAGGGAGGTGAAAAGTGAAATAATTTCTTTAGTGGAGGAAGGAGAAGACGACTCAAGCGAGGAAGATGAATGTGATTGTGTTTGGGTTTGGGAAGAAAGGAATGTTGGGAGTGATCCACGGAATGCAGTGAGCCAAACAGATCTGTTGGGTGATACTTCAAAGAGTTTTGAAGCTAAGGTAGCCATTTGAGAAAGAAGTGCCTGTGCTCTGGGAAGAGGTGGTAAAAGAGAGAGTAAAGCCGCTGAAGGAGACACAGAATGGTGGTTTTGGTGATGATGGGTCTGGGAAGGAGGTAGCTTTTGAGGGTTGGGGTTCAAAAGTGATGGTGAGTTAGGGTTTGTAAGGCCTAGCCTAGCAGGGGACGGCACGGTTTGGTGTTGAAGCATTATGTATCAGCTGTGTGACAGAAGAACAAAATAACAATTGTTGAGTAAAATAGTAACATAAAAAATAAAAGTAGCTTAACACAGCAAGTTCAATAGTTTTACTATTCATCAACACTTCAAGTCTGCACCTTCCAGTGTTACCGATGGCGGATAGCAGAGAGCCTAAAATCCGACATATGGCATTGCCATCCTTCACAAATTTGGCCATGATAGAGAGCCAAAAAGCCACCAGCAATGTGCGCCATGGTGCCGCATGGCCGATCTGTGAAAATACCGACACCTTACCCTCAACTTATAGTCATTCGCTTCTTTTAGACCTGGTCATTTTGCTATAAAATTCAGTTTTCTTCTCATTTCGTATTTGCGGCTCTGTTCAAATTTCGTCTCCACCAAAATCCTCTGTTCCCTCCACCTATACCCTAAACATTGTGTCTCCTCTCATTACTTAAGAAATTGCATTAACTACAAATAACCAAACTAACAACTTTCAAAATTTCAGACACATCAATAGCTACTTCTAATTTCACTCCAAAATAATTCTTTGGGAATTCATACAAACCATGAGAGCAATACTCGACCAGAAAAAATATATATTTTTTAAGCCAAATAAAAAAACAGAAAATCCAATACCTTAAATATGCGACGTGATTTCTTCTAACCTCGTAAAACCCTCACTGCCGAATGATAAATCACATGGAACATTACGATTTAAAGGAGAGAAAGTAAAATAAGGAAGATGCCAAAGCTGGTTAGAATAATGAATAGAGATACTATAGAGACTTTGGGAAGGGATCGACTGCCTTTCACATCTCATATCCGACGCCTTTGTAATTTTGGTTCTATATATACCTTAACTTTCTTTCTCTTTCATATGATTATTATTTTAATGATATAGTATTTATCTTGTAAAATACACACGTAAGACTAAGGTTTGTTTGGTCGGGGGTAAAGGTAGGGGAGGAGAGAGAGGGAATGGAGAGAATATTTAATAATTTATGACATATGTCTAGTTCAAATTTTTATAAGGGTGAAAAGGTAGATGGAGAAGATCAAATCTCGGTTGAAACATTTTTTACTTTTTTTTTAATTTTATTTTATTTTATTTTATTTTATTTTTATTTTTATTTATTTATTTGAATATAAGTTTAATTAATTAAAATGTTAAAAGTTCTATTTTGAACAAATTTTATTTATTTTTATATATTTTTTATATTTTTATATCTTCATCTTATTATTATTATATGTGTTTAAATTTTCTTTTTAATATTATTTTTTAATTATCGTAGTATTTTTATTTATAATAATTTTATTAGATTTTATTGTATTTGATAAAAAAATTAAAATTATATATTATAATCGCTAAGCTTTTATAAAATCTTCTATGATGTTGTTTGATTGAATACTTATATTTCGTCAATAAATTTATATTTGAATTATAAATAGTAAATGTCATGAGTCATATGGTAAAATTATAAGGATAAAAAAGTAAATTAGATTTAAAATACCTCTCCTCCCTTAGTGAACCAAACATCTACTTTTAATATATAAAAATTAATTACCACCACAATTACTTAATTACCCTAATTACAATCCATAATACAGCTACTTTCATGTTCCTATAAGTAATTTCGTACTAAACTCTATTTATACTACTAAAAAATATTACCGTTATTTTATTGTTGTTGCAATCTTATCATTCCAAAATGAAATCAATATTCTGAAATCAAATTAATTATTATTAAAAAATTATAGGTAAAGTTGTTCCCAATTAAATGCAGTAATGAATATAAAAAATATTTAAATTTTTTATTATTACCATTACAACTAAAAATTGAAAAACTAATTGACGTCTATTACATTTTACTTTTGACTAATCATCTGTAATTTAATTTAATTTTTAATTTTTATTCACAACAAATTTACAACTATTTATTTTCTAATGACAATATAAAATTGTAACATTCATATGTGAACTAAATTGAAATATTTATTAACAATAAAAATTTAATAAAAAATTTAATCAAATTATAATAAAACAATACTGATTTTTTAAGTGGTCTTTCTGAGATGTCAAACCGAGAATATGAAAAGAGGGAGAAGTAATATGAAACGGTTTGATGAAAATTAGGGTTTTATTTAATTGAATAAATTGATATTATTATTATTATTATTATTAATATTGTTATTTATTAATATTTATTATCATCATTATTAATCCCATTTACCCACTTAATAACTCAAAATATTCCAAAACCACTGTTCCAAAACCACGGACAATATTATATCATTTTAAATGTAATGGATACAAATATGCAACTTCCAATACACGTGTTTCAACCCTAAAAAATCAGTATATCCACACCTTTCACTTCAATATTTTTTGTTTATATTTGAAGCAAACTTTCCCAAAAGTAACCATCATTAATGCTCTACTTTAACATCACATCAAACCTATATCTATCATACTTTTCAATAAAGATAGAAACCAAATTTGAATAATATAATATTAATTTTTTTGAAATCTAACAAATTTATTTCATTCCCCTATAAGATTACTAAAATACAATTTTAAATTAATTCCAGGTACAATATTCTGTTTAGATTCATATATATATTTTTTAAAAAAATCATTATGTAATTGCAATTTTTATAAATTCATTTTGTACATTGACAATATTTTTTCTTAATACTGTTTTTTTCTTACATTGACAATATTTTTTCTTACCTATTTATACTACTAAAAAATATTACCGTTATTTTATTGTTGTTGCAATCTTATCATTCCAAAACGAAATCAATATCCTGAAATCAAATTAATTATTATTGTAGTTTTTTTGCCAAATATTATCGTTGCTTGATTTTCTTTAAATGACAAAATGAATTTTTTTAATAATAAATATTACCGTTATTTTATTGTTGTTGCAATCTTATCATCCAAAATTAAATCAATATCCTGAAATCAAATTAATTATTATTGTATTTTTTTTGCCAAATATTATCGTCGTTTGATTTTCTTTGAATGACAAATTGAATTTTTTTAATAATAAATATGAACCACTTAAATTGTAGGAGCGTGTGTTTCTTTATGGACATTGCAAATGAGAGAACGTTGGAAAATCTCAAATATCCAAATGCTTCTGACACAGCAACATCGGTAAATGTGTAGGAACTTGGGAAAACTATAGATAAACATGCTCTAATGAAATCCCTTTAGATTTTACGGCTATATTAATACATAGGCTGATGAAAAACTTTTCATTTCCCTATATTACACATATCCACATGTTACGTAATTGCCAATTATTTTGGAGGGAACAGACGAATTTTCGTACCAAATATATATATATATATATATATATATATATATATATATATATATATATATATATATATATATATATATATATATATTATATATATATATATATATATATATATATATATATATATATATATATATATATATAATGAAAATGATCCATTCTTAACATGTACCTTATATATTATATATTAGCATTTCAAGTATTGTTCCAAACTCAAGAAATGAACTTATCATGTTGAATGAGCAAAAGCTGTAAGAAAACTTTATTCAAATAAAGCCATGGCAATGTAAGTTATGTTTTTTATCAGGTGAACATTTGATATTTTTATTCACTATAAAATTATATATCTTTTGTTTTTAGATGTATGATCAAGTATGATCATTTTGAATTATAGAGCCTGAGTGAGTACTATAATAGAAAATATTCAAAATGGTAGATGAAGAATTACATTTTAAAACTATTTTGAGGAGGAAGAATGCTGCAAAAGCCAGAATTTATAGAAAGAGTGTTATTGATGACAAGAAATCTAAGAGGTTGAAAACTGCTCTAAAAGAAAACGGTACATTTGATAAAAGACGCGGCAATGACTCAACAGCTTTGAGGATACCACTATCAGAACTTTCGCCAAACATACTAAATGACGGTCGTGGTATAGCCAACGTTGAAGTAAGTCGTCAACTTCATTCGTCCTTAAAGACTAAGCCAAGTACCAATAATAATATCAGATCAAAAAGGATATCAAGCAGAAACATTACCAAATTAGGAGTTAACTTATCTAAGAGGTTTGACAATACATTTGCTGCAACAATATCAAACCAAGATCCAATACCAGAATTGCAACTCAATGAGCTTTTTGCATCTGATAGTGGAGACGATAATATGAATGATGAATTTGACGGTATATTCTTAATTATTTTTCATTTGAGTTAATTTGTTTATGATATATCATAGAATATTACAATATTCTTAACACAATAAATGTTATGTCAAAAGGTTACAGTTCAACAACAAATTCAAGTTTTGATGAAGATGAAATGTCTAATGGAACAGATGCTATGGAAACTTTTGAAATTACATCAGGTATTTTAAAATGATTTACTATAAATAATATTTTATTATTATGAAATACAACTCATTTAACATATGAATTAAATACTATTGATGATCAGGAGGGTATTATGATATAGGGGATCCTGCCATGGAATGTCAATATTGTGGTGCAAATATGTGGTATTCGGAAAGGAAAAACAAATGTCGTCATCCGTCCAATCCTAAATTTTCCATGTGTTGTGGATCAGGAAAAGTTCAGTTACCTCTGTTAAAACCCGGTCCTAAAGTTCTACAACATCTGTTGTTTGACAACGAATCATGTGAATCAAAAAATTTCCAACAACAAATTCGAATGTACAACGTTATGTTTGCATTTACATCTCCCGGTGCGAAAGTGGACAATCGATTTAACAACGGTAGATGCCCTCCCAATTTTCGTATCCAAGGTCAATCATGTCACCGAATAGGAAGCATGTTACCGATGCCAGGTCAAAATCCACGATTTGCACAACTATATGTTTATGACACTGAGAATGAAATTGAAAATAGAATGCATGGATTCAGGTAGATATCTATTATTTTCCAAACTTTAAATTTATTTATTTAAGAAACTTGCAATAAACTGTTTCAACTCTTTTCATTATAGGTCAAAAAGTGGAGTTGATGTTAATATTGTGAGAAAACTATCTGAAATGTTATATGAACATAATGTTCATGCACAATCATTTCGCATGGCAAGGGACAGACTTTGTGAAGAAGGTGTTTCTGATTTAAAACTTCGTTTAATATCTGAACGAAGAAATGATGGAAGGATATATAATCAACCAACTGTATCCGAAGTAGCTGCTTTAATTGTTGGAGATGTCGACACTGCAGAAAAAAGAGACATTATAGTGCAAAAACAATGTGGCAAACTTCAAAGGATAGATGAGTATCATACCAGTTATTTAGGATATCAGTACCCATTATTATTTCCATATGGTGAGGATGGATATAGACCTAATGTGAGACACCGTGATAAAGGGACAAATATTCGCCACTTCACAGACATAACACAGTCAGAACAGAATAATAAAAATATTCCTTGGGAAGAAGCAACAAAGCGAAATCGACTTACAATAAGAAAGTGGTTGGCCTTTAGAATTCAATCAAGATCTAATGAAGCACAAACATTGTTGCGATCAAGGAGACTTTATCAACAATTTTTGGTAGATGGTTTTACAATGATGGAATCAGAAAGACTTAGGTGGCTTCGAAAGAATCAGTCAAAACTGAGGGTTGGCAAGTATCACAATTTGAATGAATATAATTCAAATGGAGAAACGCACGGGTCAAACACAGGTAAGAGGGTTGTGCTACCTTCTTCATACGTTGGTAGTCGTAGATATATGGATCAACTATACTTTGACGGAATGGCAATATGCAGCTATGTCGGATTTCTAGATCTTTTCATTACATTCACATGTAACCCCAACTGGCCTGAAATTCAGCGTTTGCTTGGTTCTGTTCATCTAAAAGCATCATATCGTCCTGACATCATTTCAAGAGTCTTTAAAATGAAATTTGATGAACTTTTGTCTGATCTCACAAAGAAAAGTCTATTGGGGAAAGTTCTTGCATGTGAGTAACTTATTCCATATTCAATTAATCGTATTGTTATTTTCAAATTTATCATTCGTGTGCTGACTATTGTATATATTTTATATATTTATTTTTATAGATATGTATACAATTGAGTTTCAAAAGAGAGGATTACCACATGCTCACATCTTAATTTTCCTCCATCCATCTAACAAATATCCAACTCCAAGTGATATTGATTGCATTATTTCAGCTGAAATACCTGACCAAGATACCAATGAAGAGTTGTATAATTTGGTTAAAACTCACATGATTCATGGCCCGTGTGGATTTGCAAATCGATCTTCACCGTGCATGAAAGATGGAAAATGTTCTAAATATTTTCCAAAACAGTTTCAGCCCAAAACAATTGTTGATCAAGATGGGTTTCCGGTATATAGAAGAAGAGACAATGGACATACAGTTCTTAAGAATGGAATTCAAGTCGATAACCAGAATGTTGTTCCATACAATGCAAAGTTGTTGACAAAGTACCAAGCTCACATAAACATGGAATGGTGCAATCAAAGTACATCGATTAAGTACTTATTCAAGTACATCAACAAAGGTTACGACAGAATCACCGCTGCCATTGTACCGAATGATGATGGAACTTCCAACCAGCCGCAGAATGTTGATGACATCAAACAGTATATTGATTGTAGGTACGTTTCTAATATATCACTTGAAATATGATGTCATGCAATTTATCTATTTCAACTAAAAGTGTGCAATTTTTCTTTACATGCATGGTGTAGAAAATTTTATATGTACACTATTTTGACTATATGTGTTATAATAAAATTTATATATTCTGTCTACAATAATCATTCTATTAATTTTAAATCCATTGCCTTTCATTATATTATTTGTAGGTACGTTTCTCCGAGTGAAGCATCTTGGAGGATATTCTCCTTTCCAATCCATGGTAGAAAACCAGCTGTTGAGAGACTGTACTTTCATTGTGAAGGTCAAAATTCGGTATATTACACTGATTTTGATCGTATCAATACAGTTCTGGAAAAACCAAGTGTAACTGAATCGATGTTTACATCATGGTTCGAAGCAAATTGCAAGTATCCTAAAGCACAAAATTTAACTTACAGCAAGTTTGTTTCAAAATTTGTTTATGTTAAGAAAAAAAGAGAATGGAAACCCCGTCAAAAAGGTTACACAATTGGTAGGCTTATATGGGTTCCTCCAACAACTGGCGAATTGTACTATCTTAGATTGATGCCCACACATGTCAAAGCCCCCCGCAGTTATAATGATATAAAAATAGTGAATAACGTAAAATATGATACTTTCTGGGATGCCTGTTTTGCTATGGGTTTTATCGGCGATGATAGAGAATTCATTGCAGCTATTAAAGAGGCAAATCATTGGGGTTCAAGTCAATATTTGAGATTACTATTTGTTCACATGTTATTATCAGGCAGCATTAACAGGCCAAGACATGTATGGAGTAAAACATGTCATCTCTTAGCTGATGGAATATTATATGCTCAACAGCGAATTGCAAACAATAGAGGTATTATTTTTCCTATATTGTGAATTTTTATTATATTTATTTGTTTGATTCTTAAAAGTAAATTTGTTTTATAGTTTACACTTATAATTACTATTGTATAAAGGTTTGAGGTTGTCGGATGAAGAGATAATGAATTTAACATTAATTGAGATTGAACGAAATCTTCAAAGGAAGAGCCGAAGTCTAAAGGAATTTGCTGGAATGCCTTATCCAAGTGGATATGTGGTTGAGCAGTTGGGAAATAAGCTCATATACGAAGAGCGGAGTTACAATCCAGCCGAACAATTGCAAGAATACAATAATTTATTCTTAAATCTTACAGGTAAATATGTTAAATGTTTGTAAGTTTTGTCATAATTTTATAAAGTTAAATTTTAAAGTATGATTTTATCTTACAATTTTTTTAATGTATAATTAATTTATTCACTGCATGTTTGCTATGTATTTTTTTTAAATTAGATGAGCAAAGAGGTGTATTCAAGCGAATAATGGAAGCAGTAAACAATCAACAAGGAGACGTATTTTTTTTGTATGGATACGGTGGCACAGGGAAAACCTACATGTGGAGAACTCTAGCTTCCTACATAAGATCAAAGAAACAAATTTGTTTAACTGTTGCTTCATCGGGCATAGCTTCACTACTACTTCCAGGAGGTCGAACGGCTCATTCAATGTTCAAGATTCCAATACCTACAATGGAGTCTTCTACATGTAATATCGACAAAGGTAGTGATCGTGCAAAGCTACTAAAAATGGCAAAGTTGATAATTTGGGATGAAGCTCCAATGGCACACAGATTTTGTTTTGAAGCGTTTGATAAAACCCTTAAAGACATAATGGGGCGTTCCAATTGTTCTGACAAATTATTCGGAGGGAAAGTAATTGTATTTGGTGGAGAATTTCGGCAAATATTACCAGTTGTACCAAGGGGCAGCCGTTCAGATATAATACATTCTACAATAAATTTATCATACATCTGGGATCATTGTGTTGTGCTGAAGCTTACAAAGAACATGCGACTCCAACAAGCCGGCAATACTTCAAGTACATCTGAATTAGAATTGTTTTCTAATTGGATATTAAAAGTTGGCGATGGGAAATTGGAAGAACCTAACGATGGTTACACGGATATTCCTATTCCAAATGATTTCTTAATTTCTAACTATGATGATCCACTAGAAGTCATTGTTAGTGAAACATATCCGAATTTTCTTAACAATTACAAGAATCCAGAATTTTTGCAATCAAGAGCTATATTGGCAGGAACAATTGAAACGGTTGACATCATAAATCAATACGTTTTGGGATTCATACCAGGTATGCGTTATCCATTGTAAACATATTTATAGATACATTCATATATTTATATGTACTAACATAGATTTATAATAATAAAATTTCAAAATTTTTCCCAAAGGTGAAGAAAAGGAATATTTAAGTTCAGATTCTGTAGACACTTTTGACGGTGAAGGAAATGAAGCTTTTGATGTTTTGACCCCGAAATTTTTTAATACACTTACAACTTCCGGTCTACCTAACCACAAGATTAAATTGAAGATTGGGACCTCTATTATGTTGCTTCAAAACATTGATCAACCTGAAGGTCTCTGCAATGGAACAAGGCTTATAGTTACAAGATTGGCAAACCACGTTATCGAGGCAAAGATTATATCTGGAAAGAATATTGGAGGGGTTATCTATATTCCAAGAATGGATATGACTCCAACACAATCTCCGTGGCCATTCAAAATGACTAGAAGGCAATTTTCCATAACTATATGTTATGCTATGACAATTAACAAATCTCAAGGTCAGTCATTGGATTATGTTGGATTGTATTTGCCTAGAAGTGTATTTAGTCATGGTCAATTATATGTTGCAATATCAAGGGTCAAAAGCAAAAAAGGGCTTAAGATATTAATCCATGACAAGGATAACCATCCATTGAATTCTACAACAAACGTCGTGTTCAAAGAAGTTTTTGAAAACTTATAGAACGTAAGTTTTTCATTAGTTATATTATATCAAGAAATGTCGTTGTTTATTATTAGAATTTTATTGAAGGAGTTGTATAAAATATACATTATGTTTTAACATTTGTTTATATGGATGTAATTGTTTTTTATAGGGTAATGAATCATCACTTCCTAAAAGGTTGCGGGCAGGTTTTGTATAAACCCAGTTTTTTAAGGACCAAAGAATTGTACGAAGTTAAATCATTTTTGTTGCTGGACTTATTTCTCACAATTTTAACTAAAATTGTGAACCTTTTGTTTCAATATCTTTTGTTGCATTAAACCTTACTGTATCAATTGCAATTAATTTCAACATTTGGTAGTATTCATTACTATATTTTAAAACAAATGAGGTTCTGGTATTTTTTTTACATGGTTTATGTATTTTGGTTAAATAATCATTTATTATGAAGGTTAATATTTGCGCTTTTATACCTCAAATTAGTAATAGATTGGAAAATTTCATCCATTACTAAATAAATATATTTTAATTTTTTAAAAATAAATTATTGCACTTGCGCGACCCGTGCGAACGCACGGGTCCTTTACTAGTTTATAAATAAAATGATCATCCTCCCCTCCCCTTTCATATTTTGAATTTCCTTTCATATTTTGAACCAAACATGTATGTAATTAAAATTTATCCTCTCACCTCCTCTTGATAAAAAAATTTCTCCTTCCCTCCCCTCGATTAAACCAAATAGACCCCAAGGTACCAAAGGTATCTAAAGAAATGACACCAACTTTTACACCACGTATTTCATTGTTTATTAGGGGTGTTCGTGGTGCGGTTTGAGCAGTTTTGATAATAAAAATTATTTGAACCGTAAAAGAAAATAGCATGCGGTTCAGTTTAGTTCGGTTGACTTTTAGAAATAAAATCGAACCAAACCAACAAACAAATGTGGTTTGGGTTGACTCGATTAATTTGATTTTTTACAAGATTTTTATTGAGGCATATATACACCTATAAAGAACAACAGAACTTTGTATTTAGTCATTCATATATTATTAAATAACATCAAAATTCATCATATTTAAACAAAATAATCTCATTCAATATACAAAAATCAGACTAGACAAAAGTAGAATAAAAAATATAAAATAATAGCATAAAATAATATCAAAGACATCATAATAAAACATAAAAATAGATGGGAAGAGAGATTAGATAAGAAGAAAAAGAAAGAACATAAGAGATCGATACAATATTAGAGAAGAAAAGTGCGATAGAAACGTAATTTGAATGGAATACAGTAATATAAAAATGAGAGGATGAAAGAGAAAGAACATAAGAGAGGAGATACTAGAGTAGAAGAGACGAGACGTGCATGACAAAAAAGATGAGAAAAATGTGTGATACTACTATGAGAGATTTGAGAAGGTTGAAACTGAAACCCTAAATATGAGTAAGAGAAAATCGTTCGTAATTGTAAGGTTAAGACATAATAAGTTTGAGTTTTAGGTTGGATGTGGGATAAATGAAGTTTGAGTTGTAACATAATGCGGTTTTGTTTGATTTAGTTCGATTTGCAAAATACAAATCGCAAGCAAAACTGAACCTCAGAGTTTTGTTAAAAAATAGTTCAAACACATTTCAACCAAATGCGATTTGTTGCAGTTTCGGTTTGCTTTATGGTTTTCTATTGAGTTGGTTCAGTTTTGGATACTCATATTGTTTACAAATACAATGAACAATGAAATATTATAATAATAAATATATTTTTTTAATATAACTTTTTTTTTATTTTAGATTAAGGGGTGTCTATATAAAATTTTAAAATTACATAATTTCATTAACCAACATCTTACATTTCATTAACCAACTTTATTTTACTACTAAAAATTATTTTTAATATTTGAGAGTTTATTAACCAACTTCATCACTTCATTAACCAACTTTTTACTTTTCATTAACTGCATTTGTTTTACTACTAAAGATTATTTTTAATATTTGGACTTTTATTAACCGACTTCATCACTTTATTAACTTACTTTTTACATTTCATTAACCAACTTTATTTTATTATTAAAAGTCATTATTCATACACTATTCACGCGCATGTATTGTGCACCGTCATTGTTCATGCGCATGTACTATACACAATCATTGTTCATGCATTGTTTATGACATTGTTCACTGTATTTGTGAATAGTGAATACGGTGTAGGTGTAAGAAATGTTATAAGAATAGCATTGTTGAATAGTAAAGGTAGATAATCCTACCCAAGAGAGTTTGTACTTTTTTTTATAAAAGAAATTATATTTTTGTTTTTAATAAGAGATATATTTTTGTTTCGCGATAGAAAAAACAATAACATTGTCGAAATCTATAATATAAGAAGATTTGTTGTTCCAAAAACTTCATTTTTATTCCTTCTTTGATTTTTGACAGGTCTTAAAAGTAAGGGCATTTGTTGTCCAAAAATTTCATAACTTAACTAAATTTTCTTTTATAATTTATATCCAACTCTTGGTTTTAACTTTTCGTGTTGTTTTCTTCCCATCACTATTCATTATGTTTGTATTAAGAGACACCTCAAAATTATTTGGAATTGGAACCTTGGAAATTATACTGGTTCCAGCCATAAAAAAGGAACTGACATTAAAATCTTAGTAACTTTTCCTAATAAGATTCCGACGAAATTTAAGTATAAAGTTGACGGATCTTGCTCGAATAACTAGGTTGAATACAAGGCTTTAATAGCTGACCTTGAAATCTTGTTGGATTTGGGGGGCAAGAAGAGTCGAAGTCAGAGGTGACTCTGAGTTGGTTGTTAAGCAAATAACAAAAGAGTACATGTGTATTAAAGAGAATTTGATAATGTACTTTGTTATAGTAAACTGACTTATTAAGAGTTTCGATTATGTTGACATTCGACATGTCCCTTGACTTGAATATCAAGAGGCAAATGATCTAGCGCAAATTTCCTCAGGATACAAAGTATCGAAATTGAAGTTAGAAGAGTTAATTGATGTCCGAGGAAGAGTAAAATCGACGAGGCTATCTCCGTCGGATTTGTTGATGACAAATTTGGGATATGCAGAACTTGAGAACTTTGATATTTTTTCCATTGATGATTTGACTGATATTGATTGGCGGAAACCAATAGTGGAATATCTAGAGAACCCAACAGAACCGACTGAATAAAAGGTGAAATATAGGTTTTTAAGTTATATTATCTTAGGGAACAAATTGTTCAAAAAGACATTTGGAGGTATCTTGCTAAAATTTCTTAGGGAAGGTGAGGCATACTTGGCAGTGTCGAATGTCCATAGTGAGGCATGTGGCACCCATCAAATCGGACACAAAATGAAATGGTTGTTAGTCCGACAAGGTGTTTATTGGCCAATAATTCTAAAGGATTATATTGAATTCGCCAAGGGGTGTTAAGAGTTTCAAATACATGCGGGCATTCAACATGTTCCTGCAAGCGAGTTACATGCAATTATGAAACCATGGACGTTCAGAGGTCGGACTTTGGATTTGGTTGATGATATTTGACCAGCATCGTCCAAGATTTAGAAGTACATCTTAGTTGGTATTTATTATTTTAATAAGTGGATTGAAGCAATACCCTTAGTCAATGTCGACCAGGATGCAGTAATAGATTTTATCCAAAGACATATTAGTTATATATTTAGAATTCCTGAGAGCATTACGACTGATCAAGGATCAATGTTTACTGGTCAAAAGCTGCAAGAGTTTGCTTCAGGGACATAAATCAAGTTATTAACGTCCACACCTTACTATCCCAAGAAAATGGCCAGGTCGAGACAGTCAATATAATCATCATTGGTCTAATCGAGAAGAATGTGGGAAAAAAGTCAAAGAATTAGCATAAAACTTTGGACCAAGTCTTAGGGGCATGTCAAACATCCCCAAAGGAAGTGATGGATGTTACTCCTTTTCGACTGACCTACGAACATGATATGGTTTTGCCCGTCGAAATATATTTGCAATCGATTTTGATTCAAAGGCAAAGTGAGATTTCATTCGAACATTTATTGGAGTATGATGTTGGATGAGTTGATCGATTTGGATGAGGAAAAGTTAGTTGCTTTAGATGTTTTGATAAGGAAGAAAGAGCTAGTAGTTAAGGCCTATAATAAAAAGGATAAGGTCAAAACATTTTTAACTGGAGATTATGCGTGGAAATTTATTTTGCCTATGGATCAAAGGGATAAGACTTTAGGCAAATGGTCCCCTAATGTGAAAGGCCCATTTCGAATCATTTAAGTAGTTTCAAATAATGCATATGAGATCGAAGAGTTAGTATCTAATCATAGAATCCTAAGAGTAAATGATAAATATATGAAAAGATATAAACTTATGCTACAGGAAATTCAAATTTTAATAGAATAATTTGCATAAAGATGAAACGCCAAAATGGTATTCAAAAAGTGCCAAAATGACAAGTCATTACAAACCATCACAAAATAAAGACAGAATGTAAAATACACATTTAAGCGGAAATTTAATTTTGAAGTCTTCAAGATTGAGCTTGGAAAATGCAATTCTCGTGTTCAGATAGTCGCTAGCCTCTTCTAAGGAATCGACTTTTGTTCCTATTCGAATAGCACCTTCACCGTGTTCGATACCTTTGGTCACCTCTTGATCAATGATTTCTCTAATGGCCATCGACTTTTCCTATGAAAGGCCAGCTTTTTACTTTTCTAAATTGTCAATTTCTTTGGTCAGTTCAGCAATCCAGGTGCGACGATTTGAAATTTTTTCGTCAAGTGAAGCTTTCTAGTCTAAGTATTCTTGAAGTTGATTTTCAAGCCTATTGACCTCCTTTTCAAAAGCACCACTTAAGTCCCACTCCACAATCATTTCTTCTCTTGTTTGCTGGAGTCAGGCATTGTAGGTCTTCTTAAGGTTGATATCTCGACAAACTTGGTCGAAATAGGTTTCAAATTCAAACAAGAATTAGACGATAGAGTCTGAGACCCTTTGTTTGTTAAGCTCAACCAATAACTTTTGAATGTCGATGCCAAGTTGAGCGTCTTCTTTGATAAAATTGAGGAGATCAACTTCAAGGATGTTAACTTTCAGTTGTTGAATCAAGAGGTTCACCGAACCTTCACTTACATCACCTAACAAAGCACCAGAAGAATTGGAAGATCTAGTGTCGGTCGAAAGCTTGCACAGTTTTTGAATTCTCCTCAAGGCCTCTCTCAGATTTCTTCCTTTTAATGGCTAAATTTCTTCTTGGCTCAGCAAAGTGTTGGATGGTGAATCATGACTAGTATGCTTAGCCTGGTTCTCTCCGGCAGTGATGGGCCGACCTTTTTCTTTTGTTGGAACATTCTACTTGGAGCAGGTTTCTCTTCATCTTTTTTCTTAGAATTCTTAATTTTTGGATCTTCTTGAGACAAGTTATCATGGACAGACGCCACGGTGTCGGAATATTCTTTAGTTTGCTAGGGAGATGGTAGGTTGACGTCAACTTTTGCTGCATGATTCAGATTTATAGAAGCACCCATATCTTCACTGATTGGTTTATTCTCTGGATGAACAGACGAAAGACTGAAATTAATAAAATCTGACCAGTGAATGTGAGAAATAGTTCAGTGGGAATTTAACATGGGATACATGTCAATTCGTCTACCATATTCTCTTCCAACTGTAGCGGTCCCAAAAAAGTAAAAGAATGATTAATCGAAGTTGGGTACAATTGAGAAATCAAATTTTCTTAAAATCATCGTCTAGAGTAATACCTTGGGTTCATTAAGTTCTTTTTCTTTAACTGAAAGATCCTTAGGTTGTTCATCATGTACTTTGGCATCAAGAGTAGACAAATTTTCTCCTTTATCAAAAAGACCAGCAATCGAGGTTGTTGTTTCCTTTGGGGGATTTATTTTTCGAATGGCGCCTTTCGTCCTATTGACGCCTGGTTTGGGAGAAGCCTTAGGCTTAGGTCTCGAGAAGATCAAATTTCTTTCGCTATCTTCTGAACTCTCGACCTTGGCCAAGGTTTCTGTTGGTCTTGGTGCAACCTGAGAAGTTGATTGGTTTGTGTAACTGAATTATCGAAGCCATAAAATAAGGGAATCGAATGCATACCTATGTTGAGGTGGTTTTTTTTTGTATTTCTTCTTTTTCTTAAGTTTGGTAGTCGTTGGGGAGTCTGGATCACATTTTCGATTCTGAAGGAAAGGGGCATGTTAGACTCACGTCGAAATTAGATGTTGTATAAATAGAGAAAAGGTTTACCTTTTTATTTTGAGGTTCTTCTTTTTTCTTTACCTTGGGTGCATTTGAGGGGTCCTCGATATTGGTCTCGTCTTTTGTTTATGTTTCACCTACAACAAAAATATACATGAAGTCGAAGGAACGAAGAAGGGAGAAACAATAAAAATAGTAAGTGATTGGTATGTACCTACTTTATTCTCAGGATTTTATTGCAGGGGGGAGAAGGCGATCGATAGTCTTTTTTGAAAGTTTTCTTTAGAAAACTACTTTGAAAGTGGTTCGACCACCAACCATTGAACTCCACTATGGAGTAGAAGGAGGGTTGGTATTGAAATGTAGGAATTTCTAGGACTTGTTCTCGAGTGAACGCCATGCAATCCCTATACTCTAGAGCAGGAAGTTTCCTTTCCGGACAACAGATGTCTTTCTCCCAAGTATAGAGCGACCTTGGCAACATTTGTATGAGCCAAATTGCCTAGCCATTAAATTGGGTTGGTAGCCAATGAATCCAAATCCAGTAATCCCCGTTTCAATTTGAGTGGAGAGAAGTGTAGGAGTTAAAAAAAGCTGCTCAAACAGAGTTCCACATCGTAACAGCTTATGGAGTTACGCAAAGAAATATCTTTTGAAACCAAGTTGGGCTAATGCATATATCCACAAAAGGGGCCATGGTCGAAATGAAGGTTTTTGATTCAAGGAACATGTTAATGTACTTCATGAAAGTTATTTATGAAGGAGTATCATATGGGGTAGTTAAAGCAAGTCTAGTGCCTTCGATGCTCCTGCAGTCATTCTCTTCCATCAAGGCTTTCGACATGGTTATCTAGAGCTTTGGTTCGAATGTGGCATTCAACCAAAACTGCAAAATCCAGAAGGGACCAGAAAGAAGGTATTTTTTTATTAGTTTCAGGGATATGTTTGAGTTTGTAGGAAGCGTTACCTATATATTGATACAAAGTGACTAAGAGTAACTTACTAAGGGAGATCCTTCGACCCTCATGGAGTTGGATTCCTAAAGGGGAATATTTTTTGGCTATTTGTAATGAATTAGAACAAAAGAAAAAGTAAGAAAGCAAAAGAGTCAGAAAAGCTATGTGTTCTTGGTCGGAGACCTCTTCAATCTTTTTCTTATGATGATCGAAGATGTGGTTTTTAAAGCTAGAAAGTTCGAAGATGAACTCATTATCAGTTTCTATTATGGGGGTGAAGGTTTCACCTATAGGGTTAAGCCTCGTGATAGCTTCTATGTCAAACAGAGTCGGTGTAAGCATTCCACAAGGAAATTAAAATGTGTTGGTCGAACCTTCCCAAAAGAAGATCGACACAAGCAACATGGAAGGGTTATACTTAGGGCTAGTTCTAGAAATTTGGATAACATTGAAGATGCGTAGGTCTTCCCATTGTTTTTTCCTACAATTTTGGACCATGTCGAGCCAAGTTATATACTCCTTATTTTGAGATGGGGGTGCTAATCCGAAAACATGCATAGGTGTTTCCGTGAAGGATAGGTCGAGGGAGCGTTCTTCAAACTCAGAAGGCATCACAACAAAGTAACATGGGAATAAGTCTTTTACCTTCCAAGGTTGTGACTTAGCCATTAAAAAAGGTCCTAAGAACGCCAAAAGTTTATCAGAAATGGAAGAGTATCTGTTTAGCCCAGATGGCAATTTTTTCTTTGGCCATTGGTGGTTCAGGTACAAAATCTCTTCCATTGTTATCTTCTAATGCCGGAATCATGAATACCAAAGGATTTTTGTCGGTGTCTAGTTTGGAGGATGAAATGGAAGTTGCCATTTCTTAGTTTAGGAAGCTTGATACGAGAAGTTCTTGCTATGTGTTAAAGTGATGAAAAGAGAGTGGAGAAGATGGAAAGAAAGTATAAAGTGAGCATTTATAGAAGTGGTGGAAACACATGTTTGAGGTAATCCATTTCATTTCTCAAGAAGTGGGAGAGTTGACAGAAGTTGAGAAGTTGGTGAAATCATGCAAACCTATGATCTCCTAGGAAATAGGAGTAATTATGGAATTCTGAGGAAATCTTTTGGAAAAAGACAACTTGCATTAAAGATGTAATGATGACAATTACATCAGCGAGGGGGTTTTGAACAATATCAAAAATAAAATAAAAAATGTGACTTTTTTCCTTTTGTTTAAAAGGAAAGTCGAAACATGGAATTTTGGGGGGCAAATTTGTTACCTCGAATTTTCAACACAAGCCTTCATCAAGATTTGATAGTTTTGAAGATTATTTAATAATTTAAGTCTTAACTTAGGTTTAAATGGTTATTCGACCATGCAGTCAGAATTAGCATTCTTCGGCGAGGCATCTTCATCGAATGACATTAATGACCTTGGTCGAGATTCCAACAATTAGTTAAAGATCAAAGATTGTTAGTTTTTAGACTTAGTGAATTTTAGAGTTCTAAAATGTCTATTCCCCTACGCAGTCGAATGAGGTGTACATGGATAAGATCGGTCATTTATTTGAGAACACATGGAAGCCTATCGAAGATGAAGGTTGAATGGAGACGAAGATATGGCATAATTTTCTTAGTCGGTCGTTGCAGGAGGTTAAGTTAGGACTAGTATATAAGTAGCAATCACTTATAGTTTTAAGGGTCTGCAATTGTACACAAATTCTGTAAACTCAAAGTATCTGTGTTTGGTGAGAAAAGAGTTGTGAGAATGTATGTAGTTGCGTTCCATTTTATGAATTAGTCTTTCTTTTCAAGCCACTTATTACGTTGCAAAGTTGTTTTTACGTTTCCTGTCAATTTTGACATTGATGTTAAATTCATTTTAAACTTATGATTTTCATACAATATGTCCTGGGATCTTTTCGAGTTTAATCCCTTAAGTGAAAGCAAACTTGTTTTTGTTTGTTATAATTGGAGAGAACCATAGAGAGAGAAGATGAAATAGAATAAAGAGAGAGAGAGAGAGTCTAACAAAATTGCATAACTGAATTATATATTCATATTTTGTTACATCAATTAGTATTTATAGTTTATTACACCTAACTAAACTTTACTAGCTCAGTTTATACAAGTTAGAGGGAAGGGATATTATATACTCTTAATACTCCCCCTTCAAAATTATGGTGGTTGATTAAGTTCAAGATTGTCAAGGACCTTAAGTTTGCTTTTGATAAACAGAAACCTAGTAGAAGAAAGAGGTTTTGTTAATACATCAACCCACTGGTCAGAAGCAGGAATATGAGAAACAATCAGATCCTTGTTGAGCACCTTCTCTCTCACAAAGAAAATGTTGAGTTCCATGTGTTTGGTTTTGGAATGCAGAACATGGTTGTGAGCAAGTGACACAACACTTAGGTTATCACATAGAACTGTAGGATTCTGATGCTCGATGTGCAGTTCCTACAATAATGACTGAAGCTAGAGAATTTTTGTTATAGCATTGTCCAGACTTCTATATTCAGCCTCAGCACTTGACCTAGCAACTAGAGTTTTCTTTTTATCCCACCAAGAGACTATATTTAGACCTAGGAAAATGTAGGCCCCAGAAGTGGAACGACTGTCATTTGGGTCAGAGGCCCAGTCTACATCACAAAAGCCTGTGATGGTAATAAGAGTGCTTCAATTTGCAGGGTTAAGAAGCAATCCATGAGAGGCAATGGCTTGAAGATATCTTAAGATTATTTTCACAGCTTTCCAATGATCTTTTAGTGGATTAGACAGGAACTGGAACACCTTGTTTACAGCAAAATAAGTCTCAGGTCTACTCATTATGGCATATTGAAGTGCCTCTACTACAGACCTGAAGTGTGTAGGATCAGAAACCTGAATTGAGCCAATTTTAGAAAGTTTTATACTAGAGGCCATAGGAGAATCTATACCCTTGACTGAGGCCATGTTGGTTTTGAGGAAGAGACCCCTTATGTATTTACCTTGAGAAAGCATAAGATAGCCATTAGAGAGATGAGTAAACTCAATGCCCACAAAATAGTCCAGTTGGCCAAGATCCTTGAGAGAAAATTCCATGTCGAGTTTAGTGATAAGTTATTGAATGAATGGTGTAGAGGGCCTAGTAATAATTATATCCTCAACATAGACCAACGCTAAAGTGGAGCATGTAGGTGTGAGTAACATGAATAAGGAGGGATCACATATACTAGTAGAGAAACCAAGCTGCAAAAGAGCATATTTAATTCTGTCAAACCATGCCATTGGGGATTGTTTAAGACCATATAAGGCCTTGTGAAGCTTGCACACCAAGCCTGATTCACCTTTCTCAAATTCTGGTGGTTACACCATGTAAACTTCCTCATTGACCTGTCCATTCAGAAACACATTATTCACATCCAGTTGTTGAATCACCCACTTATGAGATATAACTAAGGTTAAGACTATTCTCACAGTAACTGGCTTGACAACAGGTGAGAAAGTTTTTGTGTAGTCAAACCCTTTATCTTGATGGAACCCTTTAGCCACCAACTTGTCCTTGTATTTGTTGATAGAACCATAAGGGTTCTCCTTTACCCTAAATACCCATTTGCACCCAATAGGTTTTCTATGAGATGGTTTAGGGACCAAGGACCAAGTCTTGTTGCTTAAAAGGGCATCATATTCTGACTATATTGCAGCATGCCATACAATAGTATGATGGTTCAAGGTGAGTGAGAAGAATAGTATGTTGTAAATGAGGTTGGACAATACCATTTTTGGCTCTAGTAGTCATGGCATGAGTCTTGAGAGGATGAATAGATGGAGTAGGTATAGTTATGGCTTTGGAGGACGAAGGAGAATTTGTATCCTCAGAAACCAAAGGAGAAGACTCAGATGCAGAACTAGATAATACATGGGTTTGACTTAAGGAACTAGCATAAGGAGAATGAGATGTAGGAAGAAGAGAGTTTGATAGTATGTATGTGTTTGGCTCAAGAAGATCAGTTGGTGAGTGACTAGGTTGAGAGATTGCAACCTCATTTGAAGTGGAACTCACTCTGGTTGACAGTGAATCAGGACTAACAGGAACCTGAGTGGGAGGACTAGGACAAAATGAGGATATAGGGACAGGAAACCCAGAGGATATACCTGAGGGAATAGAAACATGTGTAGATTTTGAGGAAGGAAACATGATGGAGTAAGGGAATTTGCATTCATTGAACAAGATATCTTTTGAGATAAACACTCTGCCATTGGAATTAAGACACTTGTACCCTTTATGAGCGAGAGAGTAACCTAGAAAAAGATACTCTTTGGAGTGCATAACCAACTTGTTTGAATTATAAGGCCTAAGGTGAGGGAAACAGGAGCAACCAAACACTTCTAGAAATTTATAATCAGGGATTTTGAATAGAGAAATAAAAAGGGTGAGTTGTTGCCTAGAGTTGAAGAGGGGAGCTTGTTAATGAGATAGGTAGTTGTAATAAAGGCATGATCCCAAAACATGAAAAGAAAATTGGCTTGGTCTCAGAGTATTAAACCAATCTCTACAACATGTCTATGTTTTCTTTCGACTGAGCCATTTTGGTTATGAGTGTGAGGGCAAGTGATTCTATGGATAATACCATGTAAGGTCAGAAAGTGTGTGAGAGTTTGAACTCACCACCCCCATCAGTTTGAACTGATTTGGTTTTGAGGCCAAATTGTAATTCAACTAAGGCTTTGAACTGAACATATGTAGTGAGAGTGTGAGATTTTATTTTTAAAGTGTAAATCCATGTGTACCTACTGTAAACATATACAAATGTCAGGAAGTAAGTGTATCCAAAAGTAGATTGAATAGGGGAGGGTCCCCACAAATCACAGAAAATTAATTCAAGGGGGTTTGTGTAAATAGTAGTGGAAGAAGTAGAAGGCAATCTGTGAACCTTTCCCATACAATAAGTGTTACAAAATTCATCAATTTGCTTATTAGGAATTGAGACATTACACAATTTAAGAACATGTTTTAATACATCATGACTAGGATGGCCAAGTTTGTGATGCCATGGTTGATACACATTAGAAACTGAACCTATAGTTCTATTGTTATAAGAGGTAGTAAAACTATAGCTAGGACTGAAATCTGTAGACAGAGACTTGAGATTTGAAGAGGTGTTGACAATGTTGAGGGCTTGAGGAGATAATGGTGGTGGAATGCAATCAAACTTGTATATACCATGATGTCCAAGAGAGACACTCAAGAGTATCTTAGATGTAGCCTAACATTTGACAAAGCAAGAATTAGCATGGAATTCAAAAAAAGACAGAATTATCTTTTGCAAATTGGCTGACACTTAAGAGATTTTTGGTAATATTAGGAATAAGAAGCAGTTTATTTAATTTTAGAGATGTATGAGGACACAAATTTTAGGGAAATACCATTGAGCCAAGAGATGTAATGGATAAACCTTGACCATTACCAATTTGAACATGATATGTGCCAAGTAGAGAGATTGAATCTGTGAGGTGGGTGGCATCATGTGTGACATGATGAGAGGTTTCTAAATCAGGATACCAAGGTTGGTTGTAGAAAGAGGAAACTTCAGTACCAACTAGCAAGGCTTAAGGTCTTGGTCTAGATTACTGAGAGGAGAGGGAAAGACTCATATGTCGAGATTATTGTAGATTCAGTGGATTAGGTGCTATGTAACCAGGTTGTGTCCACACATTGGACTAATTTACTCCATAATTACCATAGGTTAGAGGTATACCATATTAGGTGTTAAAGGTGTAAAAAACACAAGAAAAGGGTGGGGTGGGGGTTGAGTTGGGTTTTAAAAGCAAAAGCTTTTTCCAAAACAAAAACTCTACTAACAAGTTAAATAATGAAGATATAAAAACAAAATGATTTTTATCCTGGTTCGCTTGAAACTCAAAGCTAATTCAGTCCACCCGCCAGGATGACTTGCCTTATACACAAGGACTTAATCTATTATAATCAACAAATTACAATAAACATAAAGAATACCCTTCTTTGTCTTCTCAAGGATCCAACTAAACCTTAGTCTCCTCAAGGATTCACAAAGAAAACCTTTATTTTTCTTCTCAAGGATAACCTCCTTAAGGAATCAAACAAATAGTTTGAATACAAGTTTATGTGTTACAAGATGCTTCTTCAAAAGCATATTATACACAAATGAGTAATAAATACTTAAAGAACACTGAATACAAAAGATGAGCTTTTCACAAAGAAAATTAGCTTGTGTAGTTCAGTAGCAAGAGGGCAAGCGAGAGTTCTTCAAGTCTCCAATGCATGCTTATATAGTGTAAGCATGTGACCGTTGGAGGGCAAAAAATGGGGAAAGCTCCTTGAGTGGTTTTCCACTGTTGGATGAGAAAGGAATGATACCACGTACATCCTTTCGTCCACAAATTTAGTGACATGTGTGATTAATATTACAATCCTTGCGCACGAAATCAGGTAGTGGAAAGGTTGTTCTATTTGTACTATGTACCTTGGATCATGTTCCTATTTGATCTTATCTTTAGATCCATTGGCTTCTGATAAAAGATGATTGAAGCATGAAGTGAAGAAATAGAGAGTTGGATTCAGAAACTTCAGAACCTTGACAACGTCAGTAGTATGACTTGAGTTCTTCAGAGTCTTCAGAATCTTCAGAGTCTTCAAAAACCTCAGTCAGAACCTTGATAACTTCAATCATATGTCTTGAGATCTTCAGAATCTTCAGCTACATAACACAACTTCAGAAGCTTGCCATTCTTCAGAAGCTTGTTAATCAGAGTCACGTCTCGAAGCAAAACAACTGAGAGAACATTGCAACAACAACATAGTGTCTCCTCAGAAGCTTCTGATGGGTGAGATAACGCAGAAGCAGAAAGAACATTGCAACAACAATATTGACGTCTTTCAGAACTTCTAATTGTAACGGAGAAGCGAATTTGGAACACAAAGCCCAGAAAAGGATTATGTTACACATCATATGATCAGAATCAAAACTGTTTGTTAGAGTTACACAATAACAAACCATTAGGGTGTCAAAATTGTTCTCACATAAATACAACGTTGTTATCATCAAAAATCAAGGTATAGATGTAGAACTAAATCTTATTCTAACAATCTCCCACTTTTTTATGATGACAAAACATGTATTTTGATGAACACTTTTATACAGGGTAATCACATAAGAATACATTTTACAGAAGCACAAACTCCCCCTGAGATGTATATTCCTATAAAGATAAACTCAGAATGAAAGAACACTTTCTCGATTTACCTATTGAAGTACTAGAATGAATGATTAGTCAAAATATGGTTTAACTTCAGAAGTTGATTGATGTTGTCCAGAACACTGGTTGATAACATCATTCTTTTGATAGACCTTCAGAAGGGATTTCTTCAGAAACTTCTTTTGAAGAGTCTTTCTTAAGAAACTTCTTTGAGGAATCATTCTGATTCTTAAGGCAAAAAGCTTTAACAAATCATTCAGAATCTTTTAACAAATCATTCTGAATCTTGAGAGTTAACCCTACAAAAACACTTAAGAAACTTTTCTCAAAGTATTTGTTAATAGAAACATTAAAACAATGTTTGGGTTTTTTACTTAGGAATTTAGATATCAAAATAAAATCTTAATTCTCCCCCTTTAGAAGGTTATGTTTTCTCCCCCTTTGTCATCAATCAAAAAGAATAAAAAGATAAAGTAAATAAAAAGAAACCAACAAAAAAATTCATTAAAACATGCCAAACTGGCAGTGCAGAGTACAGAAACAAAAGCAAAATACTTAACAAGAACTACAAACCGAATGCAGCAAAAAAAAACATAAAAGACATACAAACACACTTAGTTAAACAAATATAAGTGCTAAGACATTTTACAAAAACCAAGGGTTTTGGGGGGAAGGAGTAGGTGGAGAATCAACTGGGTAGTTATCCGGGAGATTTAGGGGATCTACCAAAGGATCAACACCATCTTCATGACAGATCTGCGTGTAGAGCGCCAAGACTTCAGGAGGATCAACCTTTATGAAGATAGGATAATTCTCCACCTGAGTAGTAATGCCATTTATTTCTTCCTTGACTGAAGAAGATCCTTCAACAGATATAAATCTCGTATGAGATCTAGTCTAATCTAATTGCAGTTGTTGAAGCTATTATTGAACACTTTGTTGCTGAGCATCCTTAGATCTACTTAGAAAGAGGTGTTGTTCAGCAGACTTTGCAGATTTTTGAGCCATTGAAGATTGTTGTTCATCCATTTGAGTGATGAAGATGAATATGGAGATGAATAAAATTTGAGAGATAGAGAGATAAAGAGAGTTTTGAGGTTTAAAAACTTGAAAGTGTAGGATAAATATGTGTGTAGTGTGAAAATGTGAGTGATGTGAGTCTAAATAGTCAACTTTAGAAATGATGACAAAATACGTGCACAAACATGGGGGGAAGTGTAAAGGTTTAGACCTAATTCTAAGAATTTTTAAACCCAATGTGTCACGCTTTAATCACACATGCTCAGAAAGTGGGACAGTTGTCTCCACTAAGAATCACATGAAATCAAACGATAAGACAACCGTTAAATTCTTCAACTGTTCAGAATCAAGAAGACAAATTTATAAGATTGCTTCTATTCAGAACATCTCTGATTCCTGAAAACTTTCTTGCTTCAGAAAGCTTCAAGTTTCTGAGTCAGAAAGAAAACAATCTCAGAGTCCAATCTAGAGTTCTGGAGACTTTACATTATGAATAACATCTTTTCATTCTGGACAAGGTTTCATAAATAGATTTTCCAGAAGGAATATGAATCTATCATCAGCAAGGGGTTTTGTAAAGATATCAGTCCATTGATGGTCTGTATCAACAAATTTTAAGTGAAAAAATCCCTTTTGAACATAGTTACGTAAAAAATGATGTTTTATTTCAATATGCTTAGCCCTAGAATGCAAGATAGGATTCTTAGATAAATATATAGCAAAAGTATTATCACAGAGAATATGACTGTTACTCTCAGATATCTGATAATATTCCAACTGACTCTTCATCCAAAGTATCTGAGTGCTGCATCCAGAAGCTACAATGTATTTAACTTCAGCTGTTGAAAGTGCAATTGTTGATTGTCTCTTGCTGGACCATGAAATTAATTTGTCTCCCAGAAATTGGCAACTTCCAAAAGTAATTTTTATTTCAATTTTATCTCCAGCGTAGTCAGCATCACAATAGCCTACTAATTTGTACTCACTTGATTTTATATAACATAAACCAAGATTAGTAGTACCTTTCAGATACCTAAAGGTTCTCTTAACAACAGTTGTGTGAGTTTCCCTAGGATCTGATTGGAAGCGAGCACATACGCATATACTAAATAAGATATCAGGTCTAGAAGATGTTAGATACAGAAAAGAACCTATCATACCTCTGAAAAGCTTCTGATTTACCATACTGCGTACCTCTTCTTTTTCCATAATGCGTGTAGGATGCATCAGAGTCTTTGCTAGCTTACATTTTGATAAGTTAAATTTCTTCAGAAGTTCCTTTGTATATTTTCTTTGATGAATATATGTGCCTTCTGGTCTTTGAGCAACTTGAATTCCCAAAAAGAATTTCAGTTCTCCCATCAGACTCATTTCAAATTCTGCCCGTATAGAGCAAAATCCTTGCACAACAGCACATTACCAGAACCAAAAATAATATCATCAACATATATTTGCACAACCAGAATGTCATTCTTGAAGGTTTTTCAAAAGAGAGTTGTGTCCACTTTTCCTCCGGTAAAATTATTTTCCAACAAAAAGTTGCTTAGTCTATCATACCAAGCTCTTGGAGTTTGCTTTAGACCATACAAAGATTTTTTTAGCTTAAAAAAAAATCTGGATTTTGAGAACTTTCAAAACCAGGAGGTTGATGCATATAAACTTCTTCAGAAATATAACCATTCAGGAATGCACTCTTAACATCCATATGATAAAGTATGATGTTATGGTTGATTGCAAAAGAAATTAAAAGAAGAATAGACTCTAACCTGGAAACTGGAGCAAAGGTTTATGTATAGTCTATACCTTCTTACTAACTATAACCTTGAGCTACCAATCGAGCTTTGTTTCTGACAACTTCGCCTTTCTCATTCATCTTGTTTATGAAAACCCACCTGGTTCCAATGACATGGAAGCCTTTTGGTTTCTGAACAAGATCCCAAACATCATTTCTGGTGAATTGGTTTAGTTCATCTTGCATGGCCAGAATCCATTCACTATCCAGAAGAGCTTCATCAATTGAAGAGGGCTCCATCAGAGACACCAAACCTAGAAGAGTTTCTTCAGAGGGTCTGAATGAAGATCTAGTTCTGACTGGGGCATTCTTGTCTCCTAGAATTAGTTCTTCGAAATGAGAAGTTCTTGATATACTCTTCTTATGATGAGTTGGATCAATGATTGCTTCTGGTTGAGTTGTTTCTTCAGATTCTTTAGCCTTACCTTCCGAGTCTTTTTCTTCAGAGACAATTTCTTTGGATTCTGAAAGATTAATCTTCAGATCTGCAAATTTCTCAACTAGCTTTGACTTTTCAGGGTCAAGCTTACCATTGATTCCTCAACAATTCGTGTTTCTGTATTAAAGATTTTGTAGCCTTTAGAGCGTTTAGAATATCCTAACAGTAAACACTTATGTGCCTTAGAGTCAAGCTTGCCAAGATTCTCTTTAGTGTTTAATATAAAAGCATTCACATCGAAAAGGATGAAATTAAGAAATGTTGGGCTTTCTGTTCTTCCACAATTCATAAGGATTCTTACTCATAATAGGTCGAATAGAAATCCTGTTCTGAATCTAACACACTGTATTGACTACTTCTTCCCGTAAATGCTTAGCCATATTAGTTTCTTGGATCATGGTGCGGACCATTTCTTGTCAAATCCTATTCTTCCTTTCGACAACTCCATTTTGATGTGGAGTTCTAGGACAGGAGAAATCATGGGAAATACCATTTGAGTCCAAAAGATTTTCAAAATGTTTATTTTCAAATTCGCCACCATGATCACTTCTGACTTTGACTATTTTGCAATTCATTTCTGTTTGCACTAGTGAGCAGAAGGTTGAGAAGACAGAGTGAGACTCATCCTTATGTTTAAATAACTTTACCCATGTCAAACGGTTGTAGTCATCAACAATAACTAATCCATACTTCTTTCCATTGATAGAAACAATTTTCACTAGTCCAAACAAATCAATATGCAGAAGTTTTAATGGTCTAGAGGTAGAAACACCAGTTTTAGCTTTGAAAGATGTTTTAGAAAACTTGCCTTTCTGACATGCTTCATAAAGAGAATCTGAAACGAACTTCAGTTTGGGTAGACCTATGACTAATTCAAGCTTATTTAGCTGAGAAATCCTTCTCATGATAACATGACTCGAACGTCTATGTCTGACCCATTGCTCTTTGTTAACAGACATTAGACATTTTACATTTTGATCTTCAAGATCAGAAAGTCTAATTTTATAAATGTTTTTTTTCCTCCTTCCATTAAAAAGGATTTTGTCATCTTTTTGACTAACAACCTTACAATACTTTTGATTGAAGATAATATCATAACCATTGTCACTAAGTTGGCTAATGGACAATAGATTATGCATTAGACCATCAACTAAAAGAACATTAGGAATAGAACGAAGTTTACTATTATCAATGGTTCCAAAGCCAATGATCTTTCCTTTCTAGTTTCCTCTAAAACTAAGAAAGCCTTCAGGCTTAAGTTTCAAATCTTTGAACATAGATCTTCTGCCTGTCATGTGTTGCGAGCATCCATTGTCCAGATTGTAAGACCCCAATTTTGTCCCTAAGATCCCTCATGGCATCATATCATATCATATCATTGCCTCAAGGATCATTGTGCACCTTGCCTTCCTCCTTGTGGGTGGGTCATCTTTTGAGAGTGGTTGTTGATCACCAAGCATGTTTAGCACTTGTATATCATTGCTTTTCATTTGTTTACTAACCCAAAAGTACAAAAATATTGTCATCTAACCTTGTTACTTGCAGATGAAGAAATTCTAGGTCAAGCCAGTCGAAGGCATTCATGAGCAATAGATGGTGGCCATTATGAAGAATTTGGGCACCATGATCATTCATCAAGAGTTCATATGAGTTGTGATATCATTTGGAATCAAGATCTCAAGTGGTAGAGGCTTGAAATTCATCAAGGCATTGTTCAGTCAACCAAAACCCTAGCAAAGTCAACTGTGGTCAACTGTGCATAAAATCAGGGATTTGATGGTGATAGATGGTTGGAAAGGTCTCACTCATGTCCATACAAGTCTCATTTGACATGTCAAACATCATCATGGAAGAATTTGAGGTCAGACAAGAAGTTTCCAAAAATAGTAAGTGACCTGTAATTTCAAACTGCCAAAAATGGAAAGGTCTTCTCCTCAAATTTACATCATCAATCAAGCTTCAAATCAAATTTTGTCCAACATGAAAGTTGAAGATCTTGCTCTCACCTTTCCAAAGAGTCCAAGAACATCCATTTCTCATTTGTGGTTGGCAAGTTATGATCAAATCATTGTCAATGGATTTTGAACTTCAAC
This sequence comes from Lathyrus oleraceus, assembly GCF_024323335.1. Taxonomy (NCBI): domain Eukaryota; kingdom Viridiplantae; phylum Streptophyta; class Magnoliopsida; order Fabales; family Fabaceae; genus Lathyrus; species Lathyrus oleraceus. The sequence goes on from NC_066582.1 coordinate 225,357,662, forward strand.
AAGGCATAACTTTTGCATCAAAAGGCCAATTCATGTGGTTTTTTTTGGAGCAATTTTCTCTTGATGTGCATTATCATAATCATGCATCATATTTCATTAAAACTCATCACAAAAATATTTCATTTTTCACTTGAATTAATTTGAATTTTTGGAGGGAAAATATCCATTTGAAAAATATGCATTATTTTCACTTCAAAGCAATTTCATATGCATCAAAACAGATTTTGCAATGCATTTCCAAGCCAAATTCGTGCACTATTCATGCCATGCACATGCATAAGGGTGGTTTTGTCAATTTGCCCCAAACATTTGGTTTTCACTAATTCTCCATTACCAATTGATTAATCATGATTAAGCTTGGTTAATTAGAGGTATATAAGTGAAATCATAACAGAAAAACCCTAAGCACAATTCATTTTTTCAGATCTAGAATTTTTGCTCTCACTTTTCTCAAAATTTTTCTCTCATTTTCTTCAAACAATCGGTATTGTTCTTGCTCTGTTCATCATCAAGCATCATTGCTGAGCAACATTCAAGCAAGGTTCAATTGAATTTCGTGCAAAGTGAAGCTCCTCCAAGCAAGAATGTCAACAATGGTGAAGTCTTGAAACTGTAGAATCGTGCCAAGCTGAGCTTCGATCTTCCTTCTAAACATCTCCATAAGCATTGTAGAAGATTCTCCAAGCACCACAAGGCTCATTTCCAGCTGAATCCACTTCTGTTGCTACAAGAGGTCACAAACTAGTTCTCATAATCTTGCTTGTTCTTATGTTAATGTTATAGATCTTTGATTGCTGAGTTGAATGAGCTTTGAATTGTGTTAAACCATGCCAAAATGAGAGAGAACGGTTGATTTGAATATTTCATGATGATTCTTGAGTTGCTCGATTCATGCTTGATGTAGTGTTTTTGGACGTGTTAATTGTTGATTATTCATGCCTAATGTTAGATCTTTGAGATGCAATGCGTAATTTACGTTTCTGGAACCTTCCATTTTTTTTGGAAAAATTGTTTATGAAGATCATGAAGATCTTCATGTGTTCTTGACCGCTGGAGATTTCCTGCGGATTTACTTGCAGCCTTCATCGCGCTAGCTGCGCTTTTACCTGCGGATCCACATGCGTTACCTGCGGATTCACGTGCTACAGCATGCATACATGCGCCTAGGGTTAGTCCTAAACGACTGTGTTTAGGTAGCGCGCGCTGGATATTCAAATTCGAGCACGGTTCGATTTCGGCTCCAGGCATTGTCCTTTTTGGCTTTTGCATTATTTTCCTCTTGTATGCATACATGTTCATGCTTTCATTCATTCTTTTTTTAATTTTTCACTTCATTAAAAAAATCATAACTCTCACAATAATAATCCAATTCACATGAGATTTTTTCCACAATGTTTCTTGTAATGTCTACTTTTTTATGGATATTTTTCCAGATTTTGTGCTCGGTTGGATTTAAAAATTGCCTAGGGTTTGTTCATGTATGTCATTTCTTGCACAATGCTTGCCATTTCTTTTATGAAATCATGATGCTTGATCCAATGAAGCTGAAAATTTACATGCATAATCTAGACACTTGGATGAGCATTTTGGCTTTGAGTTTTCTATTTTTGCATTTCTGGTTTGTGAGATATGATATGATCATTGGAGGTGTGACAATGTGTGTCACACCATTTCTTGTCCAACTTGCTGATTTTATTTACCATGCCTATTGAATGCCAATTAATCTTTTTTTTTGCATGTTGATTCTTCTGGATGTTAAGTTTGATCATGATTTTTTGTGGTTTTTTTGAAGGCATTTCCAATTTGTTTAAGATTTTCTCTTCTGGCTTGTCATGTTTGGACTTTGGATGAGTGTTGAACTTCCATGATTTGTGAAATTCTTATGCCCTATCATATGAGCTTGAAATTTTGTACATTGATTTTTAACATGTTGAAGTTCATTTTGGCTTTGGTTTGGTTCATTTATCTTATGTCATTTCTGTTTTAGGATTGCCTTAAGTTGGTGCACCATTTGTGGTCTTGTTTGAACTTGTTTGTGCATACCTTGACTTGTTGATTTTAATTGACATGCTTCCACTTATCCAAATGCCATGATTTTTGGTGTGTTAATCCTTTGATGTGTTCTGTTTAGGCATGAATTTTCTTGGAATTTATTGAGCCATTTTTGATTTGATTTGAATTGGTTCATTCTGTTTGCTCCAATGTGTTTCAACTTGCACACTTTGACATGATTTGCTTATGAAATGGATTTGGTGCATAGTTTTGATATGAGACCAATTGGACTTTGTTCTTAATTGATTAATCTTGATTTTGGTAAATTTTCATGTTCTGTTTTAAATTCTTTCCTCATATTTGACCCTAGGCTTTGGCCTAAGGGTTTACCTCTCATGTTTGAAGTTTTGTTTCAGGTTGCACATGCAAGTTACACAATTGATGATGCATCATCTTGAGAGCATTTGATATTTGCTTTTGATTACTAATGTGTGTTTTGTAGGTTGAAGTTGATTCAATTGGGATTGACTTGTGGCTTATGCCTTTGCCTATATTGGTTGTCTGTTGCATTAACTGTTGGTTGATTGTCTGTATAGCATACTGATTTGTTTGATGTTTCTACAGGTACCTTAGTTGCTATAGTTCATTGTGAACTTGCTTTTGCTTTGCTTGATAGCTTAAGCATTGAGGTATAACATCTCTTCTTCATGTAGTCTGGAAGACCTGGTCTGTTACTTGGCCAGGCACCTGTCTGAAGTCCTCCTTAAGAGGCAATGTTTGTGATTGTTTTTGTCCCCAAGCAGGAAAAGTCCTTTTGATAAGGCAATTGGTAGATAGAAGAGATGTGTAGTCCATCTCCTACTATTCTGTGTGTCATCCCTTTGCTCACATTACATGTTGTAGCATTGTGGATCTTAACCCAAGATCTATCGAGTCATTAACTTGTGGAGAGAGTTCCAACTTTCTGAACTCCCACACCTTCTGATATTCAAAGCTCTCCCTGACCAGGGATAAGAGTGATGAGGCACACTCCTCATATCCTTTCATCTGCTTCACCTTAACTCTCAATGTTAAGGTTAAGAGCACCATTTCCCCCATTCCAGTTGACTTTAAAGTCTAACTCTTACTTGAGCCTAATTGCTTGGATATAGTGTGTGCTAAATGACTTTGTTTGATTGATTGCTTGATTCATCTGTACATGTTTGCTTGTTTGCCTTTGTGCATTTATCATCATTAATTGTTCATTATTGCATGATCATAATTTCATATCCTTGTGATTTGTTTGAGTTTGCCCATTGAGGACAACTGTAAGTCCACTCATTGGCCATTGTTCCTATGATTTGGAAGGGATTGAGTATAAGACCATTTCATTGGCCACTTATGTCCTCTTTGCTTATTGCTTGTGTGTTTGTTGTATGTGAGGATGCAATTGTAAGACCATGTTGTTGGTATTTGTTATTCCTATGATCATCCTTTGGAGGTTAGAGTAAGTCCAGATAGATTGGCATCTGACATCCATGTTTTGTTTTGATAGGAGATTAGAGTAAGCCCAACAATTGGCATCTGATATCTAGGTTTTGTTTTGCTTTAGGAGGTTGGAATAAGTCCATTTATTGGCATCTGACATCCTTGTTTGTTTTAGGAGACTGGTGTAAATCCATTTATTGGTATCCGGTATCCACCTTTGTTTGTGAGATTGGAGTAAGCCCAGCAATTGGCCTCCGGTATCATTTGTTGTGCTTGTTTGTTATTGCTCTTTTGCCTATTCCTAAGGACACACTTGAATCATCTTCTATATGATTTCAAGAGGTGAACCTTTCTAAGAAGTTTTACACTCCATTATCCATTCACCCCTCTTTGTCCTAAACCTTTTCACATGTTGCTCTAAAACTTTGACTTGTTGTGCAAACATCTTCATGCCCTTTTCAAATTAGAAACCTGGACCCTAAGTCCTTGACTTTTCAAACTCCATTTCATAACACTTCTTTCTGAATTGAATCTTAATCATACTTTGACCATATTTTGTGAATATTCCTAATCAATTAACTTCACCCATTCAATTGTTTTGTGGCTTTGTCCATTGTTAATATGTTTTCATACATTAGCCATAGGTTTCAATTACCATAGTGGTTGATGTAAATCTTACCTTGTCCTTAGTGAGTTGATTGTAAGTCTTCCATACTTATTATAGGGTTAACCCCTCACTAGTATGTTGAAGCCGTCCTCGCATGGTGGATTGTTGATTCGGGTTGAGTTTTCTCCCATTGGTAATGAAAAGCCTTAGTGCTCTTGTTTTAAAATGAACTCACTAATTTTTGGAAATCTTTTAGCCGAACTACGGTGTTTTGATCCTTACCTTTCATGGAAGGTACGTAGGCAATGGGTTCATCCGTTCAAACACAAAAACAATAAAAATTGTATATTCTTTTCTCATCATCCCATTCATGTTTGCACAATATGTCATAACAAATAAACTTTTTCTTATACAACAAGTGTGAAAAGGGTTCCCTAGGAGTACCTAGGACGTTTTGGGTGCCTAACACCTTCCCATTGCGTAATTTACCCCTTATCCAGATTCTCTGATCTTTTCATTGGTTTTCTACGTGTAAAACTTCTTAGGCTTTTGTTCGCTTTTTAGCCATTCCTTAGGATAAATAAAAGTGCGGTGGCGACTCGATTCTTTGTATGCTTTGCTTTTGGTTTAATCAATAAATCATAAAGTGACGAATACACCGCTACAGAAAAGTGGCGACTCTGCTGGGGAATAACATTAGACCTTCCCTGGTGGTATTGCCTACTTTTCACCCTTGTTGTATGATATTTGTTTATCTGTTATTTGACATATTTTTGTACAATTTGGGATAACTGTATTGATTGTAATGTTTGAATTGCTTGATATACAATTGCTGTTTGCTTTGGTGATCTCTGTGAGATGAGTTCTATACCCGAACTCGAGTGCACTCTAGGATAGGAGAATGGCGTAGTCTTGTTGACTGGTGTGGAGTATTCCTTAGCCAGTTGACTTGCGAGTCCATTCACTTGGTGGAGGTCATGTTGGATTAATAATGTCACACAAGTTATTTGTGGTTAGACATTATTCTTTCAATCATGTGCCTTAGAAGCCAAGGACTTTAGTTTACCAAGCCCATCTTGGCCTATTTTTAGGACGTAGTGCGGAGGTCGTTCAGATGTCAGATCTGATGCGATTGTTACGCGATACTACACTCATAAGAGTCTCTCTTGAGAATATTTTTGGAATACGAGTATTCGTTCCTCCGATAATATCCGAAAGATGGGACGATGATTATGGGAACTTCTGGTAGAACATGTCTGGCAGGTTTAAACCCTAGTACACTCCCTTTGGGTGGTTCTTAACCGAGACTCCATGCTCGTGACTATCAGCAAACCCGTGATTCGTGGTTGAGTCGTTCAAATAACCTTAATATCAATGGAACTTGGGCGTCGATAAGGTGTAAACCATAATCCGCCAAAATGGATGGTTGATATTAAGGATGTCTGAGCCGGTTCATGTACCGTTAATATCAATGGAACTTGGGTGTCGATAAGGTGAAAACCTAAATCCACCAAAATGGATGATTGATATTAGGGATACAATGAGCTTTCCCATGACCTTTGTTTGGTGTGACTTGCTTGATCCTTGAGTGTGATTGTTGCATTCATGCATTCATGCATTCATCTGCATTCATGTCATCAGAAAAAAGAAAATTTTCAAGGAACTTAAAGGGTTTATTTGCAAAATTTTCAGACATGGAAAAACCAAAAAGGCATACAAAGAAGTACAGCTTTAGACAGCCTGATGTGAAAGAGTTAAGGAATCTGACATCTTATGTATTAGATCCCTTGGGTTTCAAGGCTCGTTATGGGAAGCTTCTGCCTCTGTTGACTACTCAGGTTGATGAGGGACTGATGAGTACTTTGGCTCAGTTTTATGATCCTCTGTATCACTGCTTCTCTTTTCCGGACTTCCAGCTGTTGCCTACGTTGGAGGAGTATTCTCATCTTATTGGGATCCCGATTCTGGATCAGGTGCCATTCAGTGGCTTGGAGAGTATTCCGACCGCTCGAGAGATTGCAGACTTATTGCACATAGATGAATCCTTGATTAAAGCTAATATGACTACCAAAGGTGGAATTCAGGGTCTTCCTTCTGAGTTCCTCATCGCTCAAGCTACCGTTTATGGGAAGGCCATGAGTGAGGATGCCTTTGAGGCTTTATTTGTGTTGCTCATCTATGGGTTGGTCTTGTTCCCCAACATCGACAAATTTGTGGATGTGAACGCCATTAGGATCTTCTCAGTTCTTAATCCCGTTCCGACTCTGTTGGGTGATGCCTATTTCTCTTTGCATCTGAGGAATGCAAAGGGTGGATGAGTTATTGTATGTTGTCTGCCTCTGCTGTATAAGTGGTTTATTTCGCACTTGCCGCAGACAGTTGCCTTCAAGGAGAACAAGGGATGTCTACGGTGGTCTCAGAGACTCATGTCTCTCACTAATGACGATATCTCTTGGTATGATCGTGCGTATGATACTGTGCAGATTATTGACTATTGTGGTGAATTCCCTAATGTGCCTCTTCTTGGTACATGTGGTGGGATCAGCTAAAATCCTCTTCTAGCACGTCGTCAGCTTGGGTTCCCCCTAAAGGATAAACCTCATAACATTCTGTTAGAAGGTGTGTTCTTTCAGGAGGGTAAAGATCCCCAAGGCCTGAAAGCCAGATTTGTCCGCGCTTGGCGCAAGATCTGCAAGAAGACTAGGAACGAGTTGGGTCCGAAGAATTGCATTGCTTTGGAGCCTTATACTTCTTGGGTCAGACAGAGAGCTGCCGTATACCTTATGCCGTATGATCATCCGAGACCTACACCTATGGATGTGGCTGGGCCTTCAACCCTCCCTAACCAAGATGTAGAGGAGTTGAGAGAAGAAGACCTTTCATGTGCCTGGATCCGTGAAAGAGAAGAGTTGCTTCATCAGCTGAAGGAGAAGGACGCTCTGATTGAGTTTCTCGAGCATCGGGTGATCGACGATCCGAATGATACTCGGACTTCTCTACTTCCTCAGTCTTCCAAATTCTGGAAGAGGAAGTATGATCGGCTTGCAAAGGAGAAAGCGGATATGGAAGCAGCCTATGAGAGAGAGATCAAGAAGCTGTGTGCATCTCGTCTTCCAGCATCCCGAGCTTCTAGGGATCCATAGGATGTCTATTTTCCTTTTCTCTTTGTAATGATCAAATGCTGTACTTCTTTGTTCAAAATATATTTGATGAGATATTTTCCATATGATATTAAATGCTTAAAAATTCAAAATTTGCAAATAAGAACCCTAAAAGTTCCTTGAAAATAAAAATAAAGCATATGCACGAACATTGCATGCATCATTTTGCATAAGCAGGTGTCGTTCTTGGTCTTCTTGTCTGTGGCCTAACTCTGTGCTCTTCATTTATTTTGAAGACAAGCTGACTCACCGGTATTATACAAGAGCCAATTCTGCCAGAGTAATGGATTAGTTGGAACAAGAGAACCGTGAACTGAAAGAAGAGGTCGCCAGACTTGGCGCTTTGATGAAGCAACTCCTTGCTGCTCAGAATCAACCTTCTCAACCGCCTGCAACTCCTGTCCAAAGGACGGTTATTTCAGAGATTGTAGCTCCGACTGTGCCAGCTGCTAGCGCCCATTTTGTGCCCAATGCCATGCCAGCCGGGTTTCCTTGGGGTATGCCTCCGGGTTTCATGCCGGATATTCCTGCTCCAACTTTTGCTTCTATGCCGGCATCTAGCCCGGTCCTTGCTGCTGCTCCTCCCGTCGTGCATACCATTCCCAGGGTAGACGACACCATCTATCATTCTGAGCCGTCTAAGGGCCCAGATGTTAATGAGAATATGGAGGCTATGAATGATCAATTCCTTGAGCTGCGAAAGGAGTTGAAGACTCTCAGAGGGAAGGATCTGTTTGGCAAGTCTGCTGCTGAGCTTTGCCTTGTTCCCGGTGTGAAAATTCCGATCAAATTCAAAGTGCCTGACTTTGAAAAATATAAAGGGAACACCTGCCCTCTTGCTCATCTGGTCATGTACGCCAGAAAGATGTCTACGCAAACAGATAATGATCAGTTTCTGATCCATTATTTCCAGGATAGTTTGTCCGGAGCGGCTCTTCGCTGGTATATGAGCCTTGATAGTGCAAACATCCGGTCCTTCAACGATCTTGGTGAAGCCTTCGTCAAGCAGTACAAGTACAATGTTGATATGGCGCCTGAACGTGATCAACTCAGGGCCATGTCCCAGAAGGATAAAGAGACATTCAAGGAGTACGCCCAGAGGTGGCGAGAGTTGGCTGCTCAGATTACTCCTCCGCTGGAAGAGAAAGAGATGACTAAGATCTTTTTGAAGACTCTTAGTTCTTTTTATTATGAGCGGATGGTAGCTAGTGCTCCCTCTGATTTCACCGAGATGGTGAACATGGGGATGCGTCTTGAGGAAGGAGTCCGTGAAGGACGTTTGGCTAAAGACGAGAGCTCTTCTAAACGGTATGGGGCGTTTAAGAAGAAGGATGGGGAAGCACATGTTGTGAAATCCCATGCTAAATCCAGAAGACCCTCTATTCAGAGGAAGCCAACAAGCCGTGCAAATAATCAGCACCAGGTGGCTCATATAGCACCTGTTTTCAGAGATAGTGCTCAATATCAACAGCCTCAGCAGCATCAGCATCAACAACCGCAGTATCAGCAACAACACCGTCCACAGCAACAGGCTTACCAGCCTCGTGGCAGCACAACCAACCAGGCTAATTTGAGTTATGATAGGAAGAAGATCAGCTTCGATCCGATTCCTATGTCATACGCCGAGCTGTATCCTTCCTTGTTGGAAAGGAAGTTGGTTAGTCCCAAGGATCCTCCTGCCATGCCTGCAAATCCTCAGTGGTGGTACAAGCCAGACCAACACTGTGTTTATCATTCCGGTGCTCCGGGTCACAACATCGAAAACTGCTTTCTGTTGAAGACCAAAGTGCAAGACCTTATGCGGTGCGGTATTCTGAGTTTCGAAGACTCAGGCCCCAATGTTACAAAGAACCCATTGCCCGCGCATGGGAAATTTGTGAACATGGTCCAGGGGTGCCCTGGGAAATATAAAGTCAAATATGTCAGTCATATTAGACAGTCATTGGTCGAATTACATCGTTTGTGTGTCAATACAGCCATATGGAGCATGACCATGACAGATGCCGCATTTGTTCCGTTAACCGTTTGGGGTGTCGCCAAGTGCGAAGAGAACTTCAAGAGTTGCTAGATGAGGGAACTATTGAGATTCTTCAGAACAGAAATGTTGATGAAGACGAACCAGAGGTAAATGTTATATCTCCTGTGTTCAAGCTACCCGAGCCTGTTGTTATCCGATATGATAGCAGCAAGCCGAAGGTCTCTCCTTCACTAGTCATCAAGCCTGCAGGCCCAGTGCCTTATTCTTCTGACCGAGCGGTGCCGTTCAGATACAACCCCGTTGCTGTTGAAGATGGGAGAGAAGTGCCGTTGCCTTCAACCTCTGTAACCAACATTGTTGATGTGAGCGGGTTGACCCGGAGTGGTCGTGTATTTTCTGCGCCTAAGCCTCAGGCTAAGGCTGTTGCTTCTGACACTGTTGAGCGTCCGGTGGGGACGGCTGTGAATGTTCAGAATCCGGCACCTATTGCCAAACCCTCCTCTGTACAAAAGACTCCTGATTCTTCTGTTGGCCCGAGTGGCATTGTGAACGAAGAATGCGATGAGATGCTGAGGCTCATCAAAAAGAGCGAGTACAATGTTGTAGACCAGCTTCTACAAACGCCATCCAAAATTTCCGTTTTATCTCTGCTTCTGAACTCAGAACCTCATAGGGAGGCTCTGCAGAAGGTTTTGGATTTGGCTTATGTTGATCATGACGTCACTGTAGAACAGTTTGATGGTATAGTTGTAAACACTACTGCTTGCAACACGTTGAGTTTCTGTGACGCAGATCTCCCCGAGGAGGGAAGAGACCACAACATGGCTTTACACATCTCTATGAATTACAAATCTGATGCCATGTCCAACGTGCTGGTGGACACTGGATCATCTTTGAATGTATTGCCAAAATCCACTCTTTCGAAGTTGTCATATCAAGGTCCTCCCATGAGGCAGAGTGGTGTTGTTGTGAAAGCGTTTGATGGGTCGCGTAAGACTGTGATTGGGGAAGTTGATCTCCCAATCAAGATTGGACCAAGTGATTTCCAGGTTACCTTCCAGGTAATGGATATCCACCCATCATATAGCTGTCTCCTTGGTAGACCATGGATTCATGAGGCTGGCGCCGTGACATCCACCCTACACCAGAAGCTGAATTTGTTAAGAACAAGAAACTGGTTGTGGTAGGGGGAGAAAAGGCTCTCCTGGTTAGCCACTTGTCTTCTTTCTCGTATATTGACGCTGAGGATGAAGTTGGAACTCCTTTCCAAGCTTTATCTATTGATGAACCAATTGAGAAGAAGTCTCTTTCATTTGCTTCCTACCGTGATGCAAAACTGGCCATTGAATGTGGTGCAGTTGCTGGTTTGGGAAAGATGATTGAGCTTGAAGACAATAGATCCCGGGCTGGCATTGGTTATTCCTCTGGGGCATTCAACGAGCTAGGGTTGTTCAAGAGTGGAGGATTCATCCATGCTGATCAACCTGAAGAGGCTGCTGCTATCTTGGAAGAGGATGCAGAGGATCTGAACAATTTCATCATACCTGGTGGTGTCTGCCACAATTGGGTCGCTGTAGATGTTCCTACAGTCATCCATAGATCAGAGTAATCGTTCACTTTGTTTAAAACCCTTCTCCCATGCCAAAAGGAGAAGTGATGACATTGTTGGCAGCATATACGCAATGATGTTTTCATTCAATTAATGCATTGTTAAACATTTGTTTTTCCATTTGTTTTCACTTTTTGTTTTTTGCATGAAATCAGTGATCACAAAAAACCCATAAAAACAAGAATAAAAACAAACATTTTTTCATCTGCATAATGATTTGCTTGTTTAAATTCTAAAGTTTTTTATTATCCAAAATCATTATGCAGGTTGATCCTAAAACCCATTGAACATAATGATCCAACGCCATCTCCCAATTTTGAATTCCCTGTATTCGAGGCAGAGGAAGATGATGTTGAAGGGATTCCTGATGAGATCACCCGTCTCCTTGAGCACGAGAAGAAGATCATTCAGCCGCATCTTGAAGATCTGGAAACAGTCAACTTGGGGTCTGAGGATTGTGTTCGTATGGTGAAGATTGGGGCACTTCTTGAAGAGTTTGTCAAGAAGGGGTTGATCAGTTTGCTACGAGAATATTCAGATATCTTCGCTTGGTCGTATGAAAACATGTCGGGTCTAGATACAGATATTGTGCAACATTTCCTGCCTTTGAAGCCTGAGTGCGTTCCTGTGAAGCAGAAGCTCAGAAGAACTCATCCAGATATGGCAGTGAAGATCAAAGAGGAAGTTCAGAAGCAAATTGATGCGGGGTTTCTGGTGACTTCTACATATCCTCAATGGGTGGCCAATATTGTGCCTGTGCCTAAGAAGGACGGAAAAGTCCGCATGTGTGTTGATTACAGAGATTTGAATAAAGCTAGTCCAAAAGATGATTTCCCTCTACCACACATTGATATGTTGGTAGACAATACAGCTAAATTCAAAGTCTTTTCCTTTATGGACGGATTTTCCGGTTATAATCAGATCAAGATGGCACCCGAAGATATGGAGAAGACAACATTCATCACACCTTGGGGAACATTCTGTTATCGAGTGATGCCCTTCGGTTTGAAGAACGCCGGAGCCACGTATCAACGAGCTATGACTACCTTGTTTCATGATATGATGCACAAGGAGATAGAGGTCTATGTTGATGATATGATTGCGAAGTCCCGAACGGAAGTTGAACATGTTGAGCATTTGTTGAAGCTTTTTCAGCGTCTGAGGAAGTTCAGACTTCGCCTGAATCCGAACAAATGTACATTTGGAGTCCGTTCCGGCAAGTTGTTGGGTTTTGTAGTCAGCGAGAGAGGTATTGAAGTTGATCCTGCCAAGGTCAAAGCAATACAAGAGATGCCTGCACCCAAAACTGAGAAGCAAGTCCGAGGTTTCTTGGCCGCTTGAACTATATTTCCAGATTTATATCCCACATGACTGCCACATGTGCGCCGATATTCAAGCTCCTTCGGAAAGATCAGTCTCATGATTGGACCGAGGATTGCCAGAAAGCTTTCGACAGTATTAAAGAATATCTATCTGAACCTCCGATCTTGTCTCCGCCTGTGGAAGGAAGACCTCTGATTATGTATTTGACTGTTCTTGAGGACTCAATGGGTTGCGTACTCGGTCAGCAAGATGAATCAGGGAAGAAAGAATCTGCTATATACTACCTCAGTAAGAAGTTTACTGATTGTGAGTCTCGATACTTTATGCTTGAGAAGACGTGTTGTGCTTTGGCTTGGGATGCTAAGCGTTTGCGCCAGTACATGATAAATCATACAACTTGGTTGATATCCAGAATGGATCTAATCAAATATATTTTCGAGAAGCCTGCTTTAACTGGGAGGATTGCCCGTTGGCAGATGTTGTTGTCTGAGTATGATATCGAGTATCGAGCTCAGAAAGCTATCAAAGGTAGTATCTTGGCTGACCATTTAGCGCACCAGCCGATTGAAGATCATCAGTCTGTTCAGTACGACTTCCCAGATGAGGAGATTCTGTATTTGAAAATGAAAGATTGTGATGAGCCTACACTTGATGAAGGTCCGGAACCTGGTTCCAGATGGACGATGGTGTTTGATGGCGCTGTGAATCAGTACGGAAATGGTATTGGGGCAGTAATCATTACTCCTCATGGTACACATATTCCGTTTACAGCAAGGCTAACTTTCAAATGCACGAATAATATGGCAGAGTATGAAGCATATATTATGGGACTAGAAGAATGTATTGATTTGAGAATCAAACATCTTGATGTGTATGGTGATTCGGCCCTAGTTGTTAATCAGATCAAGGGTGAATGGGAGACGAATCAGCCAGGTCTCATTCCTTATAGAGATTATGCAAGAAGGATTTCAACGTTCTTCACAGAAGTTGATTTTCATCATATTCCTCGAGAGGATAATTGGATGGCAGATGCGCTTGCTACGCTTGCTTCCATGATTGTTGTGAAGTATTGGAATGAAGTTCCCAACATTGCCGTGATGCGCTTGGATAGACCAACTCACGTGTTTGCAGTGGAAGAAGTGAATGATGACAAGCCTTGGTATTTTGATATCAAGAATTTCCTCCAGAACCAGGTCTACCCGCCTGGGGCATCTGTGAAAGATAGGAAAACTTTGAGAAGGCTGTCAGGCAGTTTCTACCTCAGTGGTGAAGTGTTGTATAAGAGAAATTTTGACATGGTTTTGCTCAGATGCGTGGATAGACACGAAGCAAACCTGTTAATGACTGAGGTCCATGAGGGTTCATTTGGTACTCATTCCAATGGACATGCCATGGCTAGAAAGATGTTGAGAGCAGGCTACTATTGGCTGACAATGGAGTCTGACTGCTGCAAATATGTGAAGAAATGTCACAAGTGTCAGATTTATGCGGATAAGATTCATATTCCTCCAACACTTCTGAATGTGATTTCGTCACCATGGCCTTTCTCTATGTGGGGAATTGACATGATCGGCATGATTGAACCGAAAGCGTCCAATGGGCACAAGTTTATTCTCGTAGCAATTGATTACTTCACCAAATGGGTTGAAGCCGCTTCGTATGCGAATGTGACCAGGCAGGTGGTTGTGAAGTTTATCAAGAACCAGCTGATTTGCCATTATGGTGTGCCAGATAAGATCATTACTGATAATGGATCTAATCTGAATAATAAGATGATGGATGAGTTGTGCGCTGAATTCAAGATTGCACACCATAATTCCTCTCCTTACAGACCCAAGATGAATGGGGCTGTTGAAGCTGCTAATAAGAATATCAAGAAGATTATCCAGAAGATGACAGTTACATACAAAGATTGGCATGAGATGTTGCCATTTGCTTTGCATGGTTATCGTACGTCTGTCCGCACTTCAACAGGGGCAACCCCTTTCTCTCTTGTTTATGGCATAGAGGCTGTTCTCCCAGTAGAGGTGGAGATCCCATCAATGAGAGTCTTGATGGAAGCCAAGTTGACTGATGCTGAATGGATTCAGAGTCGTTACGACCAGCTGAATTTGATGGAAGAGAAGCGATTGACTGCTATGTGTCATGGTCAGTTATATCAGCAGAGAATGAAGAAAGCATTCGATAAGAAGGTCAAGCCTCGTGTGTTCCGAGAAGGTGACCTCGTGCTCAAGAAAGTCTTGTCTTTCGTGCCCGATTCCAGGGGCAAGTGGACTCCAAACTACGAGGGTCCATATGTTGTTAAGAGAGCCTTTTCAGGCGGTGCTTTGATGCTTACAACAATGGATGGGGAGGATTTCGCTCGTCCTGTGAATTCAGATGCAGTCAAGAAATACTTTGCCTAAAAAAAAAGTATATGCAAATGAAAAACAGAATAGCTCGCTAAGTTGAAAACCCGAAAGGGCGGCTTAGGCAAAAATGAGCGTCTCGGTGGAGAACCCGCAAGGGTGATCCAGGCAAAAATTAGAGACTTGAAAAAATGATATTCGCATCCCGCTAGATTGAGTACCTCACCCTGGGGCAATCTAGGCAAAAATTAGGGATTTTGGCAAGTAACTGCATCCTGACAAGACTTTCTGTTCTACAGCTGTCTTTTCGTCAGAGATTCTCGATTCGTCATCAACTGAAGCTTCGAATACATCGAGATTCAAATTGGTAGAGAAAGGATCATTATGTTCAATGTAGCCCTCTTCCAATATATATCACTGATTTCAAATTTGTACAGATCTATGGGGTCTCGCCATTTGCAGGCTACCATTCCATCAAATCAATTTGAGCTTTTTATCCAATTATTGGCACTCTTATTTGTTTCAATTCAACAAATGTTTTGCATGTTTTAATTGATAAAATGTCATTGTTTTAAACAAATAAATTTTTAAAAAATTATTGTTTTAAACAAAGTGAACATTCACAATGATGAAAGGATACTTAGGAATTTCTCAGTGCTCTCCCAAGGGTGGCATGATTTCCAACAGGTAAGACATTTGTTCATATTCCTGGCATGGTTGTATCCTCTTTATCTTGCTTTGTTGTTAGGGGTTGTTCCTCAAGCAGAGTTGTTGTTGGGGTTGTTCCCCTAAGCAGAGTGTTGTTGAAGACTTCGTTTTCTTCTCCAGCAGTTTCCTCTCCCTAGCATGGGTGTTTTCCATTTGGAAGTTTCGGTAGTGGGTGGTTTGAGACCCCGGTACCCTGTCACTCTCCCCAGTGCAGTCGCCAGCGGAGTTGTGGTTTTTTCTCCTCAGCATGGATGCTTTCCCTTTGAAGATTCAATGGTTGGTGGATTGATATCCCGGTACTTTACCGCTTTCCCCAGCATTGTCGCAAGCAGGGTTGTTGCTATCTTTCCTCAGCACAGTTGCTAGCGGAATCTGTGATATATCCCCAAAGTAGAGAACTTGTGGAAGATGTCGTTTGTTCCGGCAGTACCCTCTTCCCTACCAAGTTGCCAGCGGAGTTGCTAGCTTCCCATCAGTGCGCTTATCCCATCAGCAGGGCAGTGATTGTGTTCCTCCTCAGCAGTTGTGGATGTTCTCCTCAGAAGAGTCAACATTTGGTGGTTGATCCCCAACTCTCTTCCATATCCCCAGTGGATTCTTCAGTGGTTTCCCCAGTGGAGCCGTCAGTAGATCTGTGGTTTGGTGGATTGTATTTGTGCAAAATCCCCATTGGAGTTGGTATCTCCAACAGAGTCAGGATTGCTTCTGCAATATTCCCCTCAGAGTCTCCGTCAGAGCTGATATCCTCAACAAAATTGCTTTTGTGGCAGTTTCTGCCTGTTGAAACCTCTGTTGCCCCAGTAGGTTGGGTTGGTGGTCTATCATCCAAAGATTGGGTTGATTTCCTGAATGGTTGATCCTCAGTAGAATGGTTTGTTGCAGAATCTACTTGTGTGATCTGTTTTTCCTTCAGTGGGTGTATTCCCGATGGAATGGCTTTGTTTTCCCCATGTAGAGTTGCTTGTGCAGAAGATTCTACATGGATGATTTGTTCTCCCTTAGTGGGTTGTTCCCAATGGAGTTTTTGTGTGGAGTTACTCTCATGGCAATGCTCGCTTATGCAATGAATTTTTGATACTGAGGATTCCCCTGCTGATATCCGGGGATTTCTCCTGTTTCCCCAACAGATTTGTCTTTGTGGCTGTTTATGCCTGTTGTGACTTTCTGTGCTCTAGTTGGGTTGTTTGTTGATCCATTACTCAGAGATTTGGTGATGTATCTGATCTTTTGCCTCCCCGCAGATCTTTGCTTTTGTAGCTTAAAGATCTCCAGCAGATTTGGCTTTCCAGTTGGATTTTTTCCCCTGGAAGTATAGTACCGGGCGTTTGATTCCTGGACCCTGTTTGTGTTAGAAATGTCTGTTTTGTCAGCATTCATCAAACATAAAATACGCATATTCATGCATAATCATAAACATTCAGATATTCATGTTGCATTTTTTGCCATATATCTTTTGTTTGTTGTCTCCTGCTATGGGTGATGTAGATCTCTTTATAGATCTTCCCAAGCGGATGTCGGGTGTTTAAATCTCTCCATATAGAGTCAGCCCCATAAGCAGAAAGTGTCTGTCTTTCCTTCTGCAGTTCCCCACTGAGATTATCCTCGTGGATGACGGTTTCTTCATTTTTCTCCCAACATATATATTGGGATGGATGTTCCTATTGAGCTATATCCTCATTAGGATGCGTTTTGATTCAGTCTATCTTTTCAGTTTGATTCTGAATTGGCTATTTATCAGCTGTTTCTTGTGCTTCCCTGTGGAATAAATGAATGATTGTCCAGTAACCGGCATTAATTCTTTTATCCCCAGCGAAACCTTTTTTGGGCCTCTACCCAGTAACCGGTAGTTGTAAGTCCTGTATTCCCTCCTCTCGGCGGAATTTGTGGTTATATACCTTTTATTCCTCGGCGAGATTTGATTTGGTTTTCTACCTAATTCTTGGTAGTCGTAAATCCTATTTTCTTGCTCTCCAGCAGAGTTTGTGGTTTGTTATAAACCCTATTTTTTGTTCCCGTGCGGATTTGTGATTCTTTCATTCCCACGCGGAGTTGGTGGTTTTCTACCCAGTAGTCGGTAGATGTAAACCCTAATTCGTGTTTATCCCCACCAGAGTATGGCTACTACCCCGTATTCGGTAGTTTGTAAGTCCTATCTCTCTTCCCCTAGCAGCGGTAACCTTTGTGGTTCGGTCTGGTTGATGGTGGATTTTTGGCTGTTGTAGTTTTGTCGCCAATAGAGTTGGAGTCTCCCTGTGGAATAAGTTGAATAGATTGCTCAATATTTGGCATTCGTTCATCCTATCCCCAGTTGAGTCTGTGGTCTTCTACCCCGTATTCGGTAGTTGTAAATCCCATGTTGTGTTTTTCTCCTTAGCGGAGTTTGTGCCTCGTGGTACAGGTGGATAGTTGTCGTATGCTAGCAATTTTATCCCCAGCCAGAGTTTGGTATTCTACCCCGTATTCGGTAGTTGTAAACCCTAATTTCTCCCCTTTGCAGAGTTAACCTTGTGGCTCATCCTAACCGATGAGGGTTACTCTTTGTGGTTATCTTCATTCGTTGTTCGATGTTGATATTCCCTTTGCTTGTGGAAAATTGTCGGTTGCTCGCAATTGTATCCCCAGCAAGTCTTCTGGATAATCGCCGTATGCTTGCAATTTTATCCCTTTTGAAGTCGCCAGTGGGTCCTTTCACCGTTTGCTAGTGATTTGTTCCCCGGATCATTGATTGTTTATCAATGTATCCCCAGCTAGTCCTTGTGGGTAATTGTCGGATGCTTGCAATTCATCCCCAGTGAGTCTTCTTTCATCTACCCATTTGCTTGGTAATGATTGTTGCTCCTTTGATTGGTCATCATTATATACCTAGTTTGGTATCCCGATGCCTTTCTTTTCGGTCGATTTATCCTTTGTTAACCCAATAACCGGTTGTGGATAATCTTCCATGCGAGTATGTTATCCACGTTCTGACGGTAATGGATAATATATCTCATGCACTCTTCAGTCGAAGCCTTTTGTGTTTCCCCAGTCGAGTAAGATTCGTTATTTCCCTTTTGCGGAGTCGAATATTTGTTGTTTCGGATAATTGCCGGATGCTTGCAATTTATCCTTTTGAGTTGTCTTTCGTTTACCCGTATGCTTGGTAACGTTTGTCTCTTTTTGGTTAGTCACCTATTATATGCCCTAACCGGTATCTCTGGTGTCTTTTTTCCTTTCGAGTATATTATTCACGTTCTGACGGTAATGAATAATATATCTCTTTCACTCTTTGGTTGGAGTCCTTTGTTGATCTTCCCCAGTAGAGTAAGATTCGTATTCTTTGTAGAATCGAATATCCATCCTTTAACCAGTTTGTGTTTTGGATGATGAGTGTTTTGGCAATAAAAACCAATCCACGTTTTCGGTGATCACCTATTATATACCCAGTAACCAGTATCCTTGGTGTTTCTTACCATGCGAGTATATTATCTACGTTCTGACGGTAATAGATAATACATCTCATGCGAGTATTTTATCCACGTTTTGACGGTAATGGACATTATATCTCATGCACTCTTTGGGTTTGTGTCCCCAGTTGAGTAAGATTCGTCTTCCCGTTGTGGATTCGAATGTCCATCCTGTAAGTCGATTTGCTTTTTCAAGCCCTGCTTCCGGATGATGAGTGTTTTGGCAGTAAAAACCAATTCACGCTTCGGTCGGTCACCTATTATATACCTCGGTATCCCTGGTGTTCCTTCCTTTCTGCTCCCTATCATGACC
Organism: Lathyrus oleraceus; assembly: GCF_024323335.1. NCBI lineage: Eukaryota > Viridiplantae > Streptophyta > Magnoliopsida > Fabales > Fabaceae > Lathyrus > Lathyrus oleraceus. Next base: position 225,376,611 of record NC_066582.1, read on the forward strand.
TTGGTCCCCTGTGGAGTCAGATTTTCCTGAGTTGATGTACCTTTTTCAGGTCTTTCTCAGATATTTGGTTGATTGATATCTCTCACCCTTATACCGGTCTTAGATATTCATTCTTCCTGAGTTTGTTGCCTTTATACCGGTAACTCCTCATTGCCTTGTTGCTTTTCCCCGTGAGAGTCTCTTTGTTAGACACTTCTCCAGTGGAATTCTTGTGGTGATTTTTACCCTTGCTATATTGGCGTGTTCCCTAATATATGCAATTTCCCCGGCAGGGAGATTCTTTGTGAATCGTTCCTTGGTCTGAGTCCGGATTTTTATCCGAGGTATCCTTTGTGGATAGTTTGAGTCAGCTTGTGTCCTTCCAATGGATGTTTTGTCCTTTGGAATTCTCCTTTCCCCAGTATGAGTCCTTCACTCCCCAGTGAGGTCTCTGGTCCAGTCGTGTCTCATTCACGCAGTGTCAGTTTTCCCCAAATCAGAGTCATGTCCTGCTCATGCATTCTTTTCTTTTCTATCCCCAATAAGAATCCCCATGAGAGTCCTGTTAGAGTCTCTGTTCCTGGTGAGTGCGTTACTCCGATGGATCGTCCTTTCTTCTGTGTGAACCATATCCCCACAGAGTTTGTGTCTTTTACATGCATACATTTGCATCATGAGGTCTCTTAGGGACCAAAATTTGTCTCATTACTGTTATTTAAGCCCATTATACCGCGTCGATATGAAGATTTCTAAACTTCATTTCTCCGGGTAGAATGACCTTAAATAGGGGCATCTGTAAGACCCCAATTTTGTCCCTAAGATCCCTCATGGCAACATATCATATCATATCATTACCTAAAGGATCATTGTGCACCTTGCCTTCCTCCTTGTGGGTGGGTCATATTTTGAGAGTGGTTCTTGATCACCAAGCATGTTTATCACTTGTATATCATTGCTTTTCATTTGTTTACTAACCCAAAAGTACAAAAATATTGTCATCTAACCTTGTTACTTGCAGATGAAGAAATTCTAGGTCAAGCCAGTCGAAGGCATTCATGAGCAATAGATGGTGGCCATTCTGAAGAACTTGGGCACCATGATCATTCATCAAGAGTTCATATGAGTTGTGATATCATTTGGAATCAAGATCTCAAGTGGTAGAGGCTTGAAATTCATCAAGGCATTGTTCAGTCAACCAAAACCCTAGCAAAGTCAACTGTGGTCAACTGTGCATAAAATCAGGGATTTGATGGTGATAGATGGTTGGAAAGGTCTCACTCATGTCCATACAAGTCTCATTTGACATGTCAAACATCATCATGGAAGAATTTGAGGTCAGACAAGAAGTTTCCAGAAATAGTAAGTGACTTGTAATTTCAAACTGCCAAAAATGGAAAGGTCTTCTCCTCAAATTTACATCATCAAGCAAGCTTCAAATCAAATTTTGTCCAACATGAAAGTTGAAGATCTTGCTCTCACCTTTCCAAAAAGTCCAAGAACATCCATTTCTCATTTGTGGTTGGCAAGTTATGATCAAATCATTGTCAATGGATTTTGAACTTCAACAAGGCATAACTTTTGCATCAAAAAGCCAATTCATGTGGTTTTTTTTGGAGCAATTTTCTCTTGATGTGCACTATCATAATCATGCATCACATTTCATTAAAACTCATCACAAAAATATTTCATTTTTCACTTGAATTAATTTGAATTTTTGGAGGGAAAATATCCATTTGAAAAATATGCATTATTTTCACTTCAAAGCAATTTCATATGCATCAAAACAGATTTTGCAATGCATTTCCAAGCCAAATTTATGCACTATTCATGCCATGCACATGCATAAGGGTGGTTTTGTCAATTTGCCCCGAACATTTGGTTTTCACTAATTCTCCATTACCAATTGATTAATCATGATTAAGCTTGGTTAATTAGAGGTATATAAGTGAAATCATAACAGAAAAACCCTAAGCACAATTCATTTTTTCAGATCTAGAATTTTTGCTCTCACTTTTCTCAAAATTTTTCTCTCATTTTCTTCAAACAATCGGTATTGTTCTTGCTCTGTTCATCATCAAGCATCATTGCTGAGCAACATTCAAGCAAGGTTCAATTGAATTTCGTGCAAAGTGAAGCTCCTCCAAGCAAGAATGTCAACAATGGTGAAGTCTTGAAACTGTATAATCGTGCCAAGCTGAGCTTCGATCTTCCTTCTAAACATCTCCATAAGCATTGTAGAAGATTCTCCAAGCATCACAAGGCTCATTTCCAGCTGAATCCACTTCTGTTGCTACAAGAGGTCACAAACTAATTCTCATAATCTTGCTTGTTCTTATGTTAATGTTATAGATCTTTGATTGCTGAGTTGAATGAGCTTTGAATCGTGTTAAACCATGCCAAAATGAGAGAGAACGGTTGATTTGAACATTTCATGATGATTCTTGAGTTGCTCGATTCATGCTTGATGTAGTGTTTTTGGACGTGTTAATTGTTGATTATTCATGCCTAATGTTAGATCTTTGAGATGCAATGCGTAATTTACGTTTCTGGAACCTTCCATTTTTTCTGGAAAAATCGTGTATGAAGATCATGAAGATCTTCATGTGTTCTTGACCACTGGAGATTTCCTGCGGATTTACTTGCAGCCTTCATCGCGCTAGCTGCGCTTTTACCTGCGGATCCACATACGTTACCTGCGGATTCACGTGCTACAGCATGCATGCATGCGCCTAGGGTTAGTCCTAAACGACTGCGTTTAGGTAGCGCGCGCTGGATATTCAAATTTGAGCATGGTTTGATTTCGGCTCCAGGCATTGTCCTTTTTGGCTTTTGCATTATTTTCCTCTTGTATGCATACATGTTCATGCTTTCATTCATTCTTTTTTTAATTTTTCACTTCATTAAAAAAATCATAACTCTCACAATAATAATCCAATTCACATGAGATTTTTTCCACAATGTTTCTTGTAATGTCTACTTTTTTATGGATATTTTTCCAGATTTTGTGCTCGGTTGGATTTAAAAATTGCCTAGGGTTTGTTCATGTATGTCATTTCTTGCACAATGCTTGCCATTTCTTTTATGAAATCATGATGCTTGATCCAATGAAGCTGAAAATTTACATGCATAATCTAGACACTTGGATGAGCATTTTGGCTTTGAGTTTGCTATTTTTGCATTTCTGGTTTGTGAGATATGATATGATCATTGGAGGTGTGATAATGTGTGTCACACCATTTCTTGTCCAACTTGCTGATTTTATTTACCATGCCTATTGAATGCCAATTAATCTTTTTCTTTGCATGTTGATTCTTCTGGATGTTAAGTTTGATCATGATTTTTTGTGGTTTTTTTTTAAGGCATTTCCAATTTGTTTAAGATTTTCTCTTCTGGCTTGTCATGTTTGGACTTTGGATGAGTGTTGAACTTCCATGATTTGTGAAATTCTTATGCCCTATCATATGAGCTTGAAATTTTGTAAATTGATTCTTAACATGTTGAAGTTCATTTTGGCTTTGGTTTGGTTCATTTATCTTATGTCATTTCTGTTTTAGGATTGCCTTAAGTTGGTGCACCATTTGTGGTCTTGTTTGAACTTGTTTGTGCATACCTTGACTTGTTGATTTTAATTGACATGCTTCCACTTATCCAAATACCATGATTTTTGGTGTGTTAATCCTTTGATGTGTTCTGTTTAGGCATGATTTTTCTTGGAATTTATTGAGCCATTGTTGATTTGATTTGAATTGGTTCATTCTGTTTGCTCCAATGTGTTTCAACTTGCACACTTTGACATGATTTGCTTATGAAATGGATTTGGTGCATAGTTTTGATATGAGACCAATTGGACTTTGTTCTTAATTGATTAATCTTGATTTTGGTCAATTTTCATGTTCTGTTTTAAATTTTTTCCTCATATTTGACCCTAGGCTTTGGCCTAAGGGTTTACCTCTCATGTTTGAAGTTTTGTTTCAGGTTGCACATGCAAGTTACACAATTGATGATGCCTCATCTTGAGAGCATTTGATATTTGCTTTTGATTACTAATGTGTGTTTTGTAGGTTGAAGTTGATTCAATTGGGATTGACTTGTGGCTTATGCCTTTGCCTATATTGGTTGTCTGTTGCATTAACTGTTGGTTGATTGTCTGTATAGCATACTGATTTGTTTGATGTTTCTACAGGTACCTTAGTTGCTATAGTTCATTGTGAACTTGATTTTGCTTTGCTTGATAGCTTAAGCATTGAGGTATAACATCTCTTCTTCATGTAGTCTGGAAGACCTGGTCTGTTACTTGGCCAGGCACCTGTCTGAAGTCCTCCTTAAGAGGCAATGTTTGTGATTGTTTTTGTCCCCAAGCAGGAAAAGTCCTTTTGATAAGGCAATTGGTAGATAGAAGAGATGTGTAGTCCATCTCCTACTATTCTGTGTGTCATCCCTTTTCTCACATTACAAGTTGTAGCATTGTGGATCTTAACCCAAGATCTATCGAGTCATTAACTTGTGGAGAGAGTTCCAACTTTCTGAACTCCCGCACCTTTTGATATTCAAAGCTCTCCCTGACCAGGGATAAGAGTGATGAGGCACACCCCTCATATCCTTTCATCTGCTTCACCTTAACTCTCAATGTTAAGGTTAAGAGCACCATTTCCCTCATTCCAGATGACTTTAAAGTCTAACCCTTGCTTGAGCCTAATTGCTTGGATATAGTGTGTGCTAAATGACTTTGTTTGATTGATTGCTTGATTCATCTGTACATGTTTGCTTGTTTGCCTTTGTGCATTTATCATCATTAATTGTTCATTATTGCATGATCATAATTTCATATCCTTGTGATTTGTTTGAGTTTGCCCATTGAGGACAACTGTAAGTCCACTAATTGGCCATTGTTCCTATGATTTGGAAGGGATTGAGTATAAGACCATTTCATTGGCCACTTATGTCCTCTTTGCTTATTGCTTGTGTGTTTGTTGTATGTGAGGATGCAATTGTAAGACCATGTTGTTGGCATTTGTTATTCCTATGATCATCCTTTGGAGGTTAGAGTAAGTCCAGATAGATTGGCATCTGACATCCATGTTTTGTTTTGATAGGAGATTAGAGTAAGCCCAACAATTGGCATCTGACATCCATGTTTTGTTTTGATAGGAGATTAGAGTAAGCCCAGCAATTGGCATCTGATATCCAGGTTTTGTTTTGCTTTAGGAGGTTGGAATAAGTCCATTTATTGGCATCTGACATCCTTGTTTGTTTTAGGAGACTGGTGTAAATCCATTTATTGGTATCCGGTATCCACCTTTGTTTGTGAGATTGGAGTAAGCCCAGCAATTGGCCTCCGGTATCATTTGTTGTGCTTGTTTGTTATTGCTCTTTTGCCTATTCCTAAGGACACACTTGAATCATCTTTTATATGGTTTCAAGAGGTGAACCTTTCTAAGAAGTTTTGCACTCCATTATCCATTCACCCCTCTTTGTCCTAAACCTTTTCACATGTTGCTCTAAAACTTTGACTTGTTGTGCAAACATCTTCATGCCCTTTTCAAATTAGAAACCTGGACCCTAAGTCCTTGACTTTTCAAACTCCATTTCATAACACTTCTTTCTGAATTGAATCTTAATCATACTTTGACCATATTTTGTGAATATTCCTAATCAATTAACTTCACCCATTCAATTGTTTTGTGGCTTTGTCCATTGTTAATATGTTTTCATACATTAGCCATAGGTTTCAATTACCATAGTGGTTGATGTAAATCTTACCTTGTCCTTAGTGAGTTGATTGTAAGTCTTCCATACTTATTATAGGGTTAACCCCTCACTAGTATGTTGAAACCGTCCTCGCATGGTGGATTGTTGATTCGGGTTGAGTTTTCTCCCATTGGTAATGAAAAGCCTTAGTGCTCTTGTTTTAAAATGAACTCACTAATTTTTGGAAATCTTTTAGCCGAACTACGGCGTTTTGATCCTTACCTTTCATGGAAGGTACGTAGGCAACGGGTTCATCCGTTCAAACACAAAAACAATAAAAATTGTATATTCTTTTCTCATCATCCCATTCATGTTTGCACAATATGTCATAACAAATAAACTTTTTCTTATACAACAAGTGTGAAAAGGGCTCCCTAGGAGTACCTAGGACGTTTTGGGTGCCTAACACCTTCCCATTGCGTAATTTACCCCTTATCCAGATTCTCTGATCTTTTCATTGGTTTTCTACGTGTAAAACTTCTTAGGCTTTTGTTCGCTTTTTAGCCATTCCTTAGGATAAATAAAAGTGCGGTGGCGACTCGATTCTTTGTATGCTTTGCTTTTGGTTTAATCAATAAATCATAAAGTGACGAATACACCGCTACACAGATACCATGATTGGTGCTTCAGCCGAGCTGTTAAAGATGTCTGCAACATAAATGATTTTATCCTTAGGTAACCACTTTCTGGGTCCTCTTTTCTTAGTTTTCCAAAAGTTTCTTACAACTTTGGGTCTTTTAGCAGCAAGATAATCATGAGAAATTTATGCATGATACTTAGGTTTCAGAACCCAGTTCTTATCCTTTATATGCTTTTGTGTTTGTGCAGTAATATCAGTCTCAGTGCTAGTAGGCACAAAATGCACATAGAGAGGTTTTGGTTTAACCTTCTGACTTTTGTCAGGTTTTGTAGTTTCTATACAACCTAAACCTTTCCTACCATTTCTGCTAACTCCATAGATCAAGGAAGCCATTTTGCCTCTATCTACGCTTTTAGCCAAAAAAAAGTATTTGAATGCTTTGTCATATCTGATGACGCAATTAGTATCAGAAGCTTCTGAAGTTATTTCCTCCTCTCAAGCTCTTTCTGACTTTCAGAAGCAGTTACTTGGACTTTTTTAAGGTCCTTGTATTTGCTTTAAAGACTCTGGTACTTTTCCAGCATTTTAGAAAGACAAATTTCAATATCATAACGAGATAGATTAGAAAATACCTCTTCAGAATCAGAGTCTGATTCTGATTCAGACAGAAGCTTGTCTTTTGGTTCCTTAGAGCTTATGGGATCCTCAATAGTTTCCATTAGTGCAACATTAGCTTTTTCTTCGTCAGAATCTTCTTCTTCAAATTTTGAGTCATCCCAGGTATCCATCAACCCTTTCTTGACTTTGGAGAAGTTCTTTTTGGGCTTTCTGTCCTTCTTCAGCTTGGGACAATCATTCTTGTAATGACCTGGCTCCTTGCACTCGAAACAGATAACTTATTTTCTAGAAGTTTGCTTCTTTTGACCAGAAGAGGATTCGAAGTTACCAACAATCATTCTGACTCCTTTGAATTTTCCTTGACCATTTTACCTGTGTTTCCAGAGTCTGATGAATCTTCTTGAGATTAGAGATAGTTCATCATCGTCTTCTAAGTCTTCATCAAATCCTTCTTATACCTCCTCAGCTTGATATGCTCTAGTCTTCTCAGACTTAGACTTTAGAGCTATAGATTTACCTCTCCTCTGAGGTTCATCTTCTTCTAGCTCAATCTCATGACTTCTTAAAGAACTTACAAGTTCTTCAAGACTGATGTTATTAAAATCCTTAGCCAGCTTTAGAGCAGTTACCATAGGTCTCCATTTTTAGGGAAGACTTCTGATAATTTTCTTGACATGATCAGTTGTAGAATACCCTTTGTCCAGAATCTTAAGTCCTGCAACAAGCATCTGAAACCTTGAGAACATGGTTTCAACATTCTCATCATCTTCCATTTTGAAATCCTCATATTTCGAGATTAAGGCCAAGACCTTTGTTTCCTTTACTTGAGCCTTTCCCTCATGAGTCATTCTCAGAGAGTCAAAAATGGATTTGGCAGAATCTCTGTTTGTTATCTTCTCATACTCAGTATAAGAGATAACATTGAGAAAAATGGTTATGGACTTATGATGATTTTTGAAGTCTTTCTTTTGTTGATCAGACACATCACTTCTTGCTAACATATTTCCTTCAGCATTTACAAGGTGAACATAGCCATCAACTACGAGATTCCAAAGATCAACATCGTAACCAAAAAAGAAACTTTCTATTATGTCTTTCCAGTAGTCAATTTTTTCACCATAAAAAATATGTGATTTAGCACTGTAATGATCTTTATCATTATCAACGTTAGCAGCAACCATTGTTTCTCACACAACTGGATCGGTACTGAACATTGTGAGGTGTTGAAAAAAACTTTTTATCACAATCAGAACCGGAGCTCTGATGCCAATTGAAGGTGTGAGAAACACAAGAAAGGGGGGGGGGTTGAATTGGGTTTTTAAAGCAAAAGCTTTTTCCAAAACAAAAACTTTACTAACAAGTTGAATAATGAAGAGATAAGAGCACAATGATTTTTATCTTGGTTTGTTTGAAACTCAAAGCTAATCCAGTCCACCCGCCAGGATGATTTGCCTTATACACAAGGACTTAATCCACTATACTCAACAAATTACAATAAACACAAAGAATACCCTTCTTTGTCTTCTCAAGGATCCAACTAAACCTTAGTTTCCTCAAGGATTCACAAAGAAAAGCTTTCTTTGTCTTATCAAGGATAACCTCCTCAAGGAATCAAACAAATAGTTTGAATACAAGTTTATGTGTTACAAGATGCTTCTCCAAAAGCAAATTTTACACAAATGAATAATAAATACTTAAAGAAAATTGAATACAATAGATTAGCTTTTCACAAAGAAAATTAGCTTGTGTAGTTCAGCAGCAAGAGAGCAAGCGAGAGTTCTTCAAGTCTCCAATGCATGCTTATATAGTGTAAGCATGTGACCATTGGAGGGAAAAATTGGGAAAGCTTCTTGAGCGGCTGTCCACTGTTGGATGAGAAAGGAATGACACCATGTACGTCATTTCTCCCACAAATTCAGTGACATATGTGATAAATAGTACAGTCCTTGCCCACGAAATCAGGTAGTGAAAAGATTGTTTGATTTGTACTATGTACTATTGGATCATGTTCCCATTTGATCTTATCTTCAGATTCATTGGCTACTGATAAAAGATGAGTGAAGCATGAAGTGAAGAAATAAAGAGTTGGATTCAGAAACTTTAGAACCTTGACAGCGTCAGTAGTTTGGCTTGAATTCTTCAGAGTCTTCAGAATCTTCAAAGTCTTTAAAAACCTCAGTCAGAACCTTGATAACTTCAATCGTCTGTTTTGAGATCTTCAGAATCTTCATCTACATAACAAAACTTCAGAAGCTTGCCATTCTTCAGAAGCTTGTTGACCAGAGTATCGTCCAGAAGCAAAACAATTGAGAGAACATTGCAACAATAACATAATGTCTCCTCAGAAGCTTCTAATGGGTGAGATGACGCAGAAGCAGAAAGAACATTGCAGCAACAATATTGACGTCTTTCAGAATTTCTAATTGTAACGCATAAGAGAATTTGGAACACAAAGTCCAAAAATTGATGATGTTACACATCATATGATCAGAATCAAAATTATTTGTTAAAGCTACACAATAACAAACCATTAGGGTCCAAAATTGTTCTTACACAAATACAACATTTTTATCATCAAAACTCAAGGTATAGATGCAAAATCAAATCTTGTTCTAACAGGTGTTGGAACCATATGGATCATGTGTATGCCGATAATAGCAATAACCAGCATCATGGCCTATTTTGTAATAACTTTTAGATTGAACAGAATTCCTATTGGCATTGCGAGCACCACAACCTCGAAACCTTCCTCCACGAGTACCTCTTCCTCGAAAATAGCTTTCATGGCCAAAACCATGAGAGTTACCACTGTTAGAATCAGGATTTTCAGGATTTTTATAGTTGGAATTTACTACTTGCACACCTCCTCGAGTGAGTTTAACAGTTAAAACCACAATTACATCTTTCTTTGACTTCGCAACCCTAGATTCTTGAGTAATAAACAACGATTCAAGTTCATCCAAAGAAATGAATTTCGATTTCGAGTTTACTACAACTACTATTGAGTCAAATTCAAAAGGTAAAGCTTCGAGGATGAGTTTAATTTGATCATTGTGCATAACCGGACCACCGATGGACATCAGTGTATCGACAGTCGTACGGACATGAGCAAGAAAGTATGAAATAAACCTGGTACCTTTTGAGAGAGAACGAAGCTCCGATTTGAGTTGAAGAGAGAGAGTTTTCATTTGCGTGTGACATAATACATGAATCTCTTCCCAAACTTTCCAGGAGTGACGTAACATAACGAATCGAGAGAGAAGAGAATCAAAGATTGTCGAGAGCAGCCACGTGCAAAGTAATGTATCCTATTTTTCCCATGCGATATAGCTAGGATTCTCAGATCCAACTTTGCGATCAACAACAGTGAGGAAACGTTCTGGAATTTGAGGAGTGACGACGAATTTCACCATTTTTGTTCCACGAAGCACTTCTTCAACCTTTTGTTTCCACTGGCGATAGTTAGTTTAGTCCAATTTTACGGAAATTTTTTATTTGAATGTTGTGTTTGCAGCGGCGGAGCTAACACTGTAACCAATGGTTGCCTGAGAAGCTGACGATGGAGTCCCCATGATCGAAGCGAATATAGGAACCGAGGATCAAAAGGAAGTTCTATGATACCATGTTAGAATTGGAGAAAACCATAGAGAGAGAAGATGGAACAAAATAGAGAGAGAGTGAAGAGAGAGAGAGAGAGAGAGAGAGAGAGAGAGAGTCTAACAGAATTGCATAACTGAATTCTATATTCACATTTTGTTACATCAGTTAGTATTTATAGTTTGTTACACCTAACTGAACTTTATTAGCTCAGTTTATACAAGCTAGATGGAAGGGATATTCTATACTTCTAGTATTGTTTATTAAATTTCATGGTAAATAGTTGCATGCAATTTTTCTTGCGTGATTAGCACGACTCTAGTATCACGTTAGCCTTATTCCCAATATTGGACAACTCTAGATCTAATCGGAAAGCTTGTACCCAATCATCTTCAAGACAAACTGAATCAATGTTTATAGTCTCTTTGGAAAATGAGTTATGATTAGAGGTTGTGAGTCATGGCGGATCTAGTCGAATATGAGGAAGAAGACACTAAATCAGTTTCACTATTACTAGGGGATCCACTCCCTGAACTACCACTAGATGAACTCTTGTAACTACCAAACAAGTTCACCTCTACAAACTTCCAATCCACTTTCCCTGTACCCATTTTCTATAAGTCCACAACTCACATCTCTTATTATTGTTTTTGGGCTCTTTGACTATTTCAGATGAATCATACTCTCGAATAAACAATATGAAGAAAGATATAAAGAAATTATAAGGGAAATAGAAGTTTACCTGGTGTTATGAGCGATTGATGGAGATGCAAGACAAAGAAGGGTGAAAATGCAAGAGAACCTGCTGCAAAAATACAGGAGGAAGTAAAGAGGTGATGAAGATGAAAAATTATGTAGTCTATATATTAGGGTGTGTGGCGAGACAAACGAACGAATGAATTTGTTTATATCCTCGTAGTGCTACATGAGGTAGGGATATGTCATGAATTATTGATATTCCCAAGGATTTTGGCAATCATCACAACTAGTGTAAGCTGAACAGTCAGGCAACCATCATTACCCGGTTATAGTTAAAGGTTACCACGTCTAGAAAAATGAGAGTTGGCTCGCTCGAGAAAGATCGAACATTTGAGGCGCGCCAGACAATCGTTAACAAATCTCAATCAATACACATGGAATATTTGGATTAAAGACATGAAGGCAAAAGCATTTATGCCTGATTGAATGCATTACAATTTACAATACAAGATCGAACAGTCAAATTTAATTGTCAACTATCGTTAAAAGATGACAATCACCTTGAATGGTCACTGACAGACCTCGAGTAAAGAAGATATCAAAAGAAAAATAATATTCACATTTTCAGAGGGTTGAGAGTATTCAACCGATTAAAAGACAATTCTGACTTTCTCGTTGGTAGAATTATCATATATATATATATATATATATATATATATATATATATATATATATATATATATATATATATATATATATATATATATATATATAAAGACCTCTACCTTCGCATATCTCAATCAAGAATAAGATATAATCTGGTGATTAAGTTTAAGTAATAATTAGTATTAGTCTTAGAATACTAGTAGTAATTAAGAATAAGATACTCAAAGGCGATCTAATAATAACTGCGCCTTAAGATACAAATATCAATTCAACTCAGTCTGGGTCAACTCGCTACCAGCACTGGTCCGTTTCCCAGTTCCGAATTCTGTATCCAGAAAACCTACTCGCCGTCAGCGGTTGCCGACGACGGAACAAACTTCTATCATAGTTTGCACGCTTTTCGGGATCCGACAGAGTCGAGTACGCAGCATGAATCTTCATGAACTCATCCGCCGAAGAATTCTTCCGATGAACCGCCGCCACGTCAGGGTGAGAAACTCTCGCGAGACGCCGGTACGCTGTCTTAATTTCCTGATCGGAAGCGGCTGCCGCAATTCCAAGAATCTCGTAAAGCGAGCCGGAAGCCATGCCGCGGGGTAGCTGAGAAGAGATAGCTTCGGTTGTAGTGGCGGTGGCAGAAACGAATATTCTTCGCGGTCTGACGTGGCACGGTTTTGATGAGATGGTTTTGCCGGAGAAAGTGGCGACGGTGCTGAGAGGTGAGAGAGAAGATACTGAGAGCATGGTAGGGTGGAATGCGACGTTGTTGTAATAAGTTGAAGAAGATTGAGGATCAGGTTTTCATATATAGAAATGATGAGTGGCACTGTATTGGGTCCCAAAATAACTGTCTTGCGTTTTCAAGCTATAAGAAAAACAATCTTATCCAAATAGCATTGGATTTTTATTGCTGCTGACTCACATCTTGTGGCTTATTGTACTGTCATAGTTCAAATGGTTGGAGATTTTTAGATCTCATCCCTTACCATAAATACACTGCACCGACTTGCCATAATATGTATATTCATGGGAGTGGATCCACTAACTTTGGGGTATGGACACTTCCTTTTAATTATTTTGGCCCATTCTTCGGATTAGACATGGCCGACCGTGAGCTGTGCTTAAAGTTTGATATTTTCTTACGAGAAATTGGTAAATTTTTTATCCAAATAATTATATTTTTTATTTTATTCTCAAAAATAATTTAGGTTTTAATTTTTTTATAAATTTATTTTTTTTTCAAACAAAAAAAAAATTAAAACGTTGCGGTGACATCAGACGATAGACGATTATACCTATTTTTTCAATGATGGCGTCAATTGAATTGTCGTATGTAAATGATATTATCAATCCAATTAGCGTCAGTGTATATATTTTTAAAGGTGACGCCGGTGTGTATAGTGTTTTTTAACATATAAATAATAAATATTAATATTTAATTTAAAATAATTTTACAGATAAATAATAAACATTAATATTTAATTTAAAATAATTTTACATATACTAACGATGACGACCAGGTTGGTCATACGGGTGATCGGTTCCACACCTCTACCTACCCCAACTTGTTGCACTCGTTGTTCATTCATCTCAGGTGTTTGAAGATTTGAGGTCTCCAGAATATCACCAAAATTCCTAAAAAGTTCTTGCATTTCTAAGAAGTCTTGTGTATGGAGTGACACATTGTCGTAACTGAGTTCACGATCTATACTAGAGTAGTTGGGATGTGTTGATGAGGTTACTGGTGTTTGGCATGGAAGATTGAAGGGAGACATTGGTGTGAAAGATTCGTTGGAGAAATGTTGGAATGGTTGTTTTGGTGTTTGATAGACATGTGATTGTTGTGATGTTTGAGCGTTTTGACTATGGTATGAAGAAGAGTTTAGTGTTATAAGTTCCTTGAGTGTTTTGGCTATGGTAGGATGATGTGTTTGAGGCATATGTATTTTGGGTGTCTTGATAATAGTCATATTGTTGGCGATGGTATGAGGTACACTCTTGGTATTATGGTTGGGTGTCTGACATGTTTTGGTTGTGGATTTATGTGTTTGTGGGTCGGTAATTTTGTTGGGTAGGATTGAGAGTAATTGGTCTGATAATTTTGTAGGGGGTTAGACGTTGAAGCTTCTTGTGTGTAAGTGGTGTGGCATGGGTCGTATAGATACCTACCTCAGGAGACAAATCCGGTTGCGACCGATATGTGCCAAGCCATATAATTATTAGTTGGTTTAGATTGGGTTGACATCACAACGTCACGTAACACATGGTCATGACGATGCCTCCATTTACGACACTCAGATTTAGCGAAGTCCTTTCAATTGTCAAAGCTCCATTGTTCATTAATTTTTCGTTTGTGCCATTGTTTGAGGCGCATCGAGGGATCTGAGATGTTTTGAAGCATTACGAACCGCTGTTTCACACGGTCACTATGCCACATCTCCATAGTGGTGAACATGATGATCAACGTGCATGTCGTCTAAATAGTTGCATCTTCTTCTCTGACTTCATGTTGATGTTCCAAGTTTAGATATGGACGTCAAATAAATTGTAGAGGAAAATATATTAGATTATAAAATGGGTAATATTAAAAATAAATTATTATGAATTGATTTGTTTAGTGGAAATACATCTTCTGGTGTAAGGTGATCCAAGTGATTGTGATACTGAGTGATGCATTGTCTAGGACATTTGTTGAGATACATTATTAATTTTCACTACAAAGGATCATTCTCATACCAAAATATTCAAGCTATGTCATGAACACCAAGATACATTATTAATGCTCACTACAATGGAGAGACATATTGATGTGATGTATCTGGGTTTGGTTTTTGAAACACCGGAGTTGTTTGATTTACAATCAATAGAAATTCAAAACTCTTGTAGTTGAAAAATATAATAGAATAAAAACTAGGGTTTGGTCCTGTATCACAAATTTTATATCAAAATCCAGTTTTTTTTAAAACAACCATGTTAAATTTTATTTGCTCATGGTTCGAGATGATGAAGATGTTAAAAATTTGTTTGTTAGTCACGAACATTCTGGTTTCAACTATATTGAATTGTAAACTTTACTCCAACAAACTCTTCCATTTCAATAATCTCAAATAATTGATTAATCTGAACCTGCATTTGTAAATTCAGAGGAAGCTGAAGATGTAGATTTATATGAAGTTGAAGCTGAAGTCGACATCGTTGATGATGAAGAAGAAGAAAGTGAGATGCTGTTCGCTGTTGATTTTGGCGAACAACCTCTGGTTTTCCAAAACTTATTGAATTGGGTTACTTGCAGGATCAACCATACAAATCCTAGGACATGTGCAAATTTAAATAACTTTGTAACTCTTTAGAACAACCTTTGTATCCTTTATTTGGTTTACTAAGTCTTTCATGTACGAAAGATATTGACTAAAAGTGCTTAAGTAAAAGTAAACTTAACAAGACTAAGATAAATGGCGAAAAATAAATGGCGAAGAATAAATTGCATAAAGTAAATGCAAAGGATAAATGACTGGTAAATGTAAAGGAAAATTGGTAAAGAACTTTGAAATTTATAAGATAAAACTTTAAAGAAATGGTGTTTGTTCACACGTACATTTTCCAGATAAGACTCTTTTCTCTCACACGGGTACTTTGAGTATTTTGCAGGAATTTTGTACCAGTTTTTACACACCCATTCTGATAACAACTATCCTATTTATCTACAAACAAAATAACTGTCACTAACGAATAAATCCTAAAACTATGACACTTGGCTCTCTGCGTGACTTCCTTTCGCCAGGTGCTTCCACGCGTCTTCTACCAAACGTTATAACTCTTTTGAATTTGAATTTCCGCTTTACGTCGAAACGACGCGTCTCCTCAGACTTGTCGAATTGTCGAAATATCATAACATCATCCATACTTGTCAATGACGTCTTTTCATCTGCAGACATCTTCTTCTGTCAAAATATCGAACCACCAATCTGTCGAAGTGTCGAAAACACTTATCAACTAAACTGTTGAAAATGCTCTTCAAGTATATATTTCCAGTTTTTTTTTCTTTTTGCAAGCATCTCCATTTGTCAAAAACACTATTCTGCTTATTAATTTCATGGCGTCAAAAATACATGTATACAAATTGCCCCCCAACAAAGATGTTTCGACTACTCTGGAGAAACAATCATTTGTTGTCAACCAATATTTCGATTCCATGTCATTTAATTCCACTATTTCCAAGCTTTTATAATATCAAGTTCCCAAACAGATTCATCATTACACTTCTTCAAGTACTCCAACTGCCAAACTTCAGTCGAAGGATACAGAGAGTGGGAAATCTAGTTTTAATACTGAGATTCCTGAGGTAAATCCTTATTTCGACTATCTATGTTGATCTTCATTGCATTTCTTTCTTCTAACTTAGAATTATTTTCAGAAACAATTGGCTGTCGAAGGAAAACCTACAGATAAAAACAAACCAAAACCTGATAGTGGTTCTGCTCTCAAAACTGTCAGCTCGACGTCCACTTCTCCGAAGGATTCGACAAAAGGATCAACAATGGAGATGGGCGCAGACAAAAATTAATCATGAACCTGAGAAAAATCTGGAAGAGACAGTCCAAGAAGAAGATATCCCCAAAAATGATCATGACAGGCAGACTGTAGCAGAATTCGACGCTACAATGAGTGAAGCTTCTGAAGACGATTCTCCTCCTCATCTAGGATTAAATGCTGCAAATAAGGGCGATGACACTGACATGGAAACTGGGATCGAAGATGACCATGAAGAAGAAACTGCTAAAGATGAGGATGACCAGTCGAAACAACCAGATGCTGGGCAAACTTTAGGGCGAAGCACTCAACCCGCTCCTGACCAGACCAAAGGAAGTGCCACATCAACTGGTTCGACCGGTTTCTCTCGCGAAAAGCTTGAGAGTCTCAAGGTGCAGAAACCCTTAGAATATCTGAAGGCCATGCTTAGCGCTCGTCACAATTTTCAAGATTCTTCGCAAAGCAGTTCGACTACCTCTGGGGCCACTTCTGAAGCGCAATCTCTTGACAACATCTTGACCAAGATTAAGACGAAAATCCTTGACGTTGATTTGTTCAAAGTTTTAGAAGAAAGCACCACTGCTCATATTGAACTCAAGAAGATTTTGAAACAAATAAATGTCTTGGAAACTTCTGTTGAGGTTGGAAATTTTGTGATGGAGCTGATGACCCTCATTGACTTGGCGACTGCAGACCTTCATCGTCAAAGAGATCTCTTCGTGCAAATCTCCACAAAATCCGAGACTCAAGTTGCTGAATGGGATGTTGTTGCTACTTCGACTGACGAAGTTTCAAAGCTGCAGCACTTTCTGAAACTTATATCAAAGAAGTTGCTGCTTGTGATGATAATATCCAGAAATGGGAGAAACAAATAGCTGTTCTTCAAGAAAAAATCTCCCAAGAGAAAAAGCGCAGAGCATCCATACAACAACCTAAGCAAAATGAGATTGACGACGAACTGAAGGTGGGTATTCGACATGCAGAAAGGGCTCAGCAACTTAGTCAAGAGATTGAGACTCTCTCTACCCACAGAAGTCTTTGTGATCATCGACTCCAGTTTCAGAAAAAGAAATTTGCCACATTGAAGGAAGCTTTTACTAGTATGAAATTGTAGTCGAATTAGTTTAACAATTCTCAGCCCTTTGAGGCTTTCTTTGTAATAACTTTGGTGCCATTTTTGTTTGGCAAAGCTATCACAATTATTTTCACAATTATTCTACTGCTATTTTTACTTCTTGCAATATTGGCTTATATTTTTTCAAATACTTGCCATTTATCTTTAAGATTCTCTCGTCTTTTCCTATCTCTTCAATCTCATAAGCACCATTTGAAAAACTTTTCAAAATCTGGAAAGGTCCTTCCCACTTAGGAGACCATTTTCCCATTAATCTATCTTTTCGATCCATAGGAAGGATTACTTTCCAAACAAGATCACCAATTAAAAAGGTCTTGAATTTTACTTTCTTATTGTAAAACTTTTCGACTCTTTCTTTTTGTCTCTTTATTAGATCCAGCGCACGCAACCTTTCTTCGTCTAAATCAACTAATTTGTCCATCATCATACTCCAATATATATCTGATGGGATTTCATGATGCCTTTGAACTCTAACTGATTGCAAATATATTTCGATTGGTAAAACTGCATCATGTCCATAGGTCAACTTAAATGGAGTCGAATTCGTTGCTTCTTTTGGAGATGTTCGACAAGCCCACAAAACTTGATCTAAAGTTTTATGCCAGTTTTTAGGTTTTCTCCCCACATGCTTTTTGATCAAATTTATCACTACCTTGTTGGCTGCTTCAACTTGTCCATTGGCTTGAGCATAGTAAGGTGTCGAAGTAAGGAGTTTAAATCCTGTTTCTTGTGCAAATTTCTGCATATTTTTACCAGTGAACACAGATCCTTGATCTGTTGTTATTGTTTCTGGTATCCCAAATCTATAAATTATGTGCTTTTGGATAAAATCTATAACTGCTTCTTGATCCACATTTACCAATGGTATGACTTCAATCCACTTAGTGAAATAGTCTATTCCAACCAAAATGTACTTTTGCCCTTTTGAAGAGGTTGGTCGAATTTCACCAATCAAGTCTAAAGCCCAACCTCTAAATGGCCAAGGCTTTATAATTGAATGCAACTCACTTGCAGGAACATGTGGTATGTCTGCATGTACTTGACATTCCTGACAACCTTTTGCAAATTCGACACAGTTCTTCAGCATTGTTGGCCAATACATTCCTTGTCGAAATAATAACCATTTCATTTTATGACCTGCTTGGTGTGCGCCACACGCTCCACTGTGCACATTCGACAAAGCTATGTAAGCTTCATCTTCACCTAAGCATTTCAACAAGACTCCTTCTGCAGTCTTTTTGAACAATTCGTTTCCAAAAAGTACATAACTTAAAGCTCTATATTTTACCTTTCTTTCGGCTTTCTGATTTTGGTCTTGTAGATAATCCTTGATGGGCTTTCTCCAGTCTTCAATTCCTGAATCATCTATATTGAATATCTCAAAATTTTCTTTGTCACCATATCCTAATCTTATTGACTCCAAATCTGATGGGGACAATTTGGTAGATATGACTCTTCCTCTGACTTCAATAGCCTTTTCTAACTTTTTCTTCGACACTTTGTATCCAGACGCAAGTTGAGCAAGGTCATTTGCCTCTTGATTCTCCACCCTGGGAATGTTCCTAAAGGCCACATTATCGAATTCCTTGAGAAGTCTATTGGCTATTACAAAGTACATGATTAAATTTTCTTTCACACATTTATATTCTTTAGTCAACTGCTTTATCACCAGTTCAGAGTCACCCGTTATTTCGACTCTTGTTGCCCCCAATTCCAACAATATTTCAAGTCCAGCAATCAAAGCTTCATATTCTGCTTTATTATTTGAACACAGACTTTCAACTTTGTACTTGAATTTTGTTGGAATTCTGTCAGGAAAAATAATCAACATTCCAACACCAGTTCCATTCTTATGACTGGAACCGTCGAAATACAGTTTCCATTGTTCTAATTCGACATACTCTACATTTTCGTCTATAGAGTGGTCAACTATAAAATCAGCAACCACTTGTCCTTTCACAGCCTTTAAAGGCAAATATTTCAAGGAATACTCTGTCAATGCTAAAGCCCATTTTCCGATTCGACTATGTAAAATAGATTTAGATAACATATATTTTATTACGTCGAAATGAGAAGAAATATACACATCAACAAGCTTTATATAATGCTTTAATTTCATACAAGAAAAATATACACATAAACATAGTTTTCTATAATACTATATCTAGTTTCAGCATCATTTAGGACTCTACTGAGATAATAGATGGCCCTTTCGACTCCATTCTCATCTTCTTGGCACATCATACTTCCTAATGTTTTGTCTGATGCCGAAATGTACAATCTCATACTTCTTTTTCTACAAGGAGATATTAGAATTGGAGGACTAGCCAGGTATTCCTTGATTTTATCAAAGGCAGCTTGTTGTTCTTGCCCCCATGCAAAGTCTTCCTTCTTTAGTCGAAGTAGAGGAGAGAAGGCTTGCGTTTTTCAACTAAGGTTGGAGATAAACCTTCTGAGAAAGTTGATTTTCCCCAGCAGAGACTGCAGCCCCTTTTTCGTTGATGGCGCTTTCGCCTCCATTATGGCTTTGGCTTTGTTTTCATTTATTTCAATCCCCTTCTTGTGGACCACAAAACCTAAGAAATCACCCCCCTGCACACCAAAAGCACATTTAAGGGGATTCATTTTTAAACCAAACTTCCTCATCCTTTTAAAGGATTGTCGAAGATGGTCTATATGACTTTTCCCTGAAACAGACTTGATCACAATATCATCAATGTACACTTGCATGAAAGTTTCAATAAAGTCATGAAAAATGGAATTCATAGCCAGTTGGTAAGTTGCTCCATCATTTTTTAAACCAAAGGGCATTACTACCCATTCGTACGTTCCTATTGCCCCAGGACAACGGAAAGCTGTTTTAGGAACATCTTCTTCAGCAATAAAAAATTGATTATAGCCAGAGTATCCATCTAGCATACTTAAATACTTGTGGCCTGCTGCAGAATCTATAAGCATTTCTGCCACTGGCATAGGATATTCATCCTTTGGGGTAGCTGAATTTAAGTCTCGAAAATCAATGCATACCCAAAGTTTGCCATTTTTCTTAATTACAGGAACTATATTTGCAATCCATTCGACATACCTGGTTGTGCGGATGAACTTGCATTCTAGAAGTCTTTCGACCTCTTCTTTTATTTTCGACAGAATCTCTGGTGCGAAGCATCTTAGAGTCTGCTTTACTGGCTTCTTTCCTTCCATTATTGGCAGCTGCAATTCGACCAAACTTCTATCTAAACCAGGCATCTCGTCGTAATCCCATGCGAAGCAGTCTTTGAACTCTTTCAGCAACTGGACTATTTCGACTTTGAACTGGGGGTCCATCTTTGCGCTTATGTAGGTTGGTCTACTTTCTGCCCCCAGTCCTAAATTTATTTCTTCTAATGGATCCTGCGCCACCATCTTTACGTTAGTTGACACTGGATCTTTTTCGAACCCCAGAGGTTCGTCATCATAAATGGCATCAAGCTTTTGGTGTTGCCATTCGCCCATCTAGTTGTTATCATAATCTTCTGCAACGTCTCTTTGGGGACATTGTTCGTTGGAATTTTCTTTGTTGGCTTCGACAACCATATATTTTACTTCGGCCTCAAGAGCCTCTTTGAGTTTTTTTCGGCTATGTAAGCCGTAATTCTTTCGAGCGCTGATTCTTTACTCATCATCATCAAATTTGCTTCCCCATCCTGTTGGCGCTATATGAGTAGTTCCCCACATGTAGTTTAATTCGCCAATTACTTCTTTGTCCCACTGAAAACCATGTGTAGGATGAAGGTACATGGAGCAGTAGGCGTTGTCTGTTGCTTTTAGGTCGAACTCGGCTGGGCTGCACGGAGGTATGTGAGCCAGGTTCTTGTCGAAACTTCAACTGTTCACATTGTTCACTTCTATCATGAAATAACTTTGATCAGCTTCAATGTTTTCGACAATCCCGTCTGGTCTCCAGATGGCTATTCGCTGATGCATTGAAGAAGGTACGACTCCTACACCATGAATCCACTCCCTTCCAAGTAGTAAGTTGTAATTCGCCCTTGAAGCAATGACCATGAACATTGTTGGCCTTGTTATGGTTCCAACAGTCAAATCCACCTAGATGACGCCTATAGTGGTTCCTACTTTTCCTTCATAGTTCGACAACACCATGTTGTGAGGTTTTGCGTCTGAATCATCCTTCCCAATCTTCTTTAGCATGAAATGAGGCATCAAATTTACTACTGCTCCGCCATCTACCAGTATCTTGTTTACACCAACATTCTCAACCTTTCCTTTTATGAACAAAGGCTTTAAATGTGCCTCCATGGAATCATCTGGCCTTTCGAAGAAAGCATTCTGTTCTTCGCCGCAACCATTGTTCATGACGTAGTAGCAAACGGACCTATGTACCATTGTTTCCTCTTCCATCTCATCTTCCTCGTCTTCGACCTCCATGATTCTATCATAATCTTTAGGGAGGACAGAAACCACATTGCAGATCACATTAAAGGACGCTTCTGAGTCAGATTCGAAGTTGTCAGTTATTTCGTCGTCTTCTTGCACCTTCTCTTTGGACACCACTGGTTCGACCACGCTGCCAGGATTGATCTGGTGGGAGGACTCCTCTCTGTTTACTATCTGAGCATTATCACTAGATTCTGCTTTATCTTTGCTGTCAGCATCTTTTCCAATCACGCTTTTTTCTGCAGCTTCTTTTTCTGCCATCTTCTGCCTCTGGAATCTTCTCCATTGGGATCTTGACATAGGGTTTTTTCCTTTGTAGTTTTCTGAAGGATATGGTCTCGGCTTGTGCTTCTCCACCTCCTTCTTACCTTCCATCGAAGTGCCTCTCTGAACTTCAAAATTTCTCCATTTTTTCTGTCCTTGAGCATTTCTAATGGGTTGAACCCATTTGTCATCCGTTGCTTTGTTGGATGGTTTGTAAGTGCTATGGTGTCTTTCTCCACGCCTCCATTGGTGATGATCACTTTTTCTTGGGTCATATCCTGTTGTCCCCCAATTTCCTTTTCTCCTGGCTTTATCCACTGCTTCCAGATCGGTTGCTTCCTTCCTGTCGAAGATTACACTGCAACGTGGGCATAACATCACTTCAGTCCTCATCTTTTGGCACCTCTCAATGAATTCCACTAGATTTTCCTCTTCTTTAGGATATGCCAGCCTTTGGTACTCCTCTCGACGGCGATCTTCATCCACTTCTTCCTGGTTTCTCTGAGACACTTCCACCATATTCACCCCAACATTCCGTCCGTCAGCAATGCTTAATTTGTTCATTTTTTTAATAAGTCTTTCTTCTTCGACTTCACCATTTCTTTTTATCTGGTCAAACTCCTTTTGTGGGCAGCAACACCAAGATATGTTCCTGGGACCATGTTTGCAGCAACATTTGTTCGAATTTCTTTTGGGGTCCTCCATTACCCTACGTAGGATTCCACCGGTCATAGGCTTCATAGGACCATCCACAGCTTCTGCTTTGATTCCTGTGACCTCTTTATTGAAAGGTCCCATAATGTTGACGCAGTTTGCGACATCACCTATCCTCATTTGGTCAGGATCAAGGCCTTCAGTAGCCTTGTTTTCAATAGTGAAGTCTTCAGTAACCTTCTTTTTGATGATAGGGAGATTGTCAGTTGTCTTAGTTGTTTTTTCATTGTTGCTCAAAGGTAAATCCCCCCACCTGGTTGGCTGGATTGCATTGATGTTGATACGAGAACTTGCAGGCGCAGTGTATTTCGCGAGATAATCGTACTTCCCACTTAGTTGTCCCAAGCAATCCCAATATGCTCCTTGTCGATCTACAACATCTTCAGCAATATTGTCATTGTCCTTTTTGTCGAAACCTTCAGTAGTTTCCATCTTTTTCTGGTCGTCAAAGCCTTCAGTAACTTCAACTTTGTTTTGGTTTGTAAGATCATCAGCAATCTCAACCATGTTGATATTAGTGTCGAAACCTCCAGCAGCTTCCACCATTTCAAAACTGCCGTCAGAAGCAACTTCGACCTCCACCATATTCACAATGGATGGTTCAGCATAATGGGCTTCGATTGGCTGCATGGGATTCGAATCAATCCTCATCTGTTGTTTTGGCTTATCACCAAACTTCAGCCTTCCGTCACGGATAGCATTTTGAACGAGATCCCTGAAAAGGAAACACCGAGACGTTTTATGGCCCAGAAAGTTATGGTATTTACAAAAACCTCTCTTTTTCTGTTGTTCCACAGGCGGTTCTTTAGCACCTGGTGGTTTTATTAATTGACCATCTTTAACCAATAAGTCAAAAATCTCGTCACATTTGGTGATGTCGAATGTATAAGTTCTTTTAGGAAACTTATCATTGGTTTCGACTGGATTTTCGTTCGATGGAGTTAGTACTTTACATGAATATGGTGGGCCTTGCTTCAGTTCTGCTAAGTCAATCTCTTGTTCGTCGAAGTTACTTGGTTCGTTTTCGTCGTATTCATCATCTTGACATACCCCTACATAGGCCACCCTTTCTTTTTTATTTTTATTTGCTCTAAAATTTTCATCCCTTAACCTTTCGACTTGTCTCACCCTATCTGCTAATTGCGCCATATCCCTTAAATACTGAGTGTCTAGTTTCTTTCTTATAGAATAATCTAGACCCCCTGCGGCCATTTCGACTAACTCATGTTCTGGCACCCGAGTGAAACACCTAGCCTTTAGTAACCTGAACCTATTTAAATAATCATCTATTGGTTCTGAGTATTTTCTCTTAACACTGACTAATTCCTTCAGACTTATTTTGGTTTGTCCCATGTAAAATTGTTCATGGAATAACCTCTCTAATTGGGTCCACGTATACACTGAGTTTGCAGGCAAGGATGTAAACCAAGTAAACGCGTTTTTCGTCAAGGAACTAGGAAAGTATTTTATTTTCAAATTTTCATTACGGGCTATCTCTCCTGCTTCAATCAGATAACGTGCTACATGTTCTATGGTGGATTCACTAGTATCCCCTGAGAATTTGGTGAACTTAGGAACTTTCCATCTTGGGGGCAATTCTTCTTGCAGAATATATTCCGACAGTGGAGAAGCATAATTGGGCCTTTGTAATCCTACGTTTACCCCATTTTGTGCCATTATCATTTCGACCATGGCCGCTAAATTGTTTTCGGCAGGAAAGTTATTATACCGGATTCGTTGTTGCAACACAGCATCAGCGTCTTGGCCTCTCTGGACTACTATCCTTCTAGGCTCTTGTGGAACAGGAATTTTGACACGAGGCTGTTCGACTACTTCCTCTTGGTTTCTGACGTTTTCCTGGGGATTATCTAAAGGTATTTGATTTATTGTAGGCTCTTCTTGGACCGCCACCACTGGGTCCTGAACCACTTGTTCTCTGTGTCGAGTTTGAGGGACCCCAAAAAAGTCAGCAATGCGCGTCATTTGCGCTGCCAATAATTGGTTTGTTTGGGTGGTGTTTTGTATTAGAGGATTAAACACCGCCCCCATTTGTTGTGTCAACATTTGGACCATATCATGATTACTCTCGTCCATTTGTTGTCTAATTACTTGCGTAGAATTATTTGTTATTGCCGGCATGTAAAGTGGTTGTTGGTTTAGTTTACTCATGTTTCCGCCATATCCTGACCCTTGTAATGGTGAAGACATATTGACCATAGAATCAAAATATAATACCGGTGAATTGTGTAAATTTGCCATTACCGAAGTTGGCATTCCAAATGGTTGTTCCCTACCAGACAGAGGCATGGTGGAATTTGTCACAAAAGGCCTAGAAGCATTCCCTATAGGAGGAGGTGTCCCAACAGGCATTTGTTGCACCCTAATGGACGGACTAGGCACATTTTGCGATATTGAAACCGTTGGTATTGACCCTGTTAACGAAGGCACAACCTCTGACACAGGGATTGATCCCACATTTCCTCTTGTCGAAGGGATAGGGTTGGATACTAGGATGGCTTCATTTGGATTAGGATTATTTGGCTGACTCGCCATTTTCCTTACTCTCGTTCTTTTAGGTCTTTCTACGTCAGATACGGCTAATTTACCGCTTCTTAGTCTCATACAACGAAGAAGAAACCTTGACTAAAGATTATTTAAGTTTTAGATTTTGCACTGGTCCCACTGGGCGTGCCAATTTGTTCGCTGTTGATTTTGGCGAACAACCTCTGGTTTTCCAAAACTTATTGAATTGGGTTACTTGCAGGATCAACCATACAAATCCTAGGACATGTGCAAATTTAAATAACTTTGTAACTCTTTAGAACAACCTTTGTATCCTTTATTTGGTTTACTAAGTCTTTCATGTACGAAAGATATTGACTAAAAGTGCTTAAGTAAAAGTAAACTTAACAAGACTAAGATAAATGGCGAAAAATAAATGGCGAAGAATAAATTGCATAAAGTAAATGCAAAGGATAAATGACTGGTAAATGTAAAGGAAAATTGGTAAAGAACTTTGAAATTTATAAGATAAAACTTTAAAGAAATGGTGTTTGTTCACACGTACATTTTCCAGATAAGACTCTTTTCTCTCACACGGGTACTTTGAGTATTTTGTAGGAATTTTGTACCAGTTTTTACACACCCATTCTGATAACAACTATCCTATTTATCTACAAACAAAATAACTGTCACTAACGAATAAATCCTAAAACTATGACACTTGGCTCTCTGCGTGACTTCCTTTCGCCAGGTGCTTCCACGCGTCTTCTGCCAAACGTTATAACTCTTTTGAATTTGAATTTTCGCTTTACGTCGAAACGACGCGTCTCCTCAGACTTGTCGAATTGTCGAAATATCATAACATCATCCATACTTGTCAAAGACGTCTTTTCATCTGCAGACATCTTCTTCTGTCAAAATATCGAACCACCAATCTGTCGAAGTGTCGAAAACACTTATCAACTAAACTGTTGAAAATGCTCTTCAAGTATATATTTCCAGTTTTTTTCTTTTTGCAAGCATCTCTATTTGTCGAAAACACTATTCTGCTTATTAATTTCATGGCGTCAAAAATACATGTATACAGATGCATATCGATTATTTGTTGAACACCAACACTGAAGACGAAGATCATCAAGTGCTGATGTCTCCAAGTCATGGATATTATCTGCCTCAACATATGATAAAATTAAACTTGGATGACGATGAGCCATCCTCTGATATTTTTTACAACTCGTATATGAGGTTAGATGGTGAGTTAAAAGTGAGATAGTGTTTCTGCACTAAAGAAGAGTGTGTGCGAGCTATAAAAAAATTTCACATGGAAAACTCGGTTGATTATAACATAAATCACACTCTTTGTCGTAATGTGATTTGCATGTTTCGACAAGCAGTGTCTTACAGGAAGAGGAGTGATTCATAGGAGATAAGTTTTATACATCCACCTCACACTTGCACCACTACTAATATTTCACAAGATCACCGTAAATTAAGCTATGAACTGATATGTCAAGACATTTTTCCTCTTGTTAGCAATCACGCGTCAATGAAGATGAGTATAATAATCTCCCATATCGTTACACAATATAATTATACTCCCTCGTACAAGAAAACATAGATTGCAAGAACAAAGGTTGTTGAACGAGTATACGGAAATTTGGAAGATTCATACCAAGAACTTCCACAATATTTGGTGGCACTTAAGACACATACTATAAGAACTGTTATAATTTTGGATATATTATCGGCATATACGCCGAACATAATTTGTGTAAGTAGAAATAGAATATTCCATCAACTCTTTTGGGTGTGCTTTTCAACCATGCATCAAAGGTGTTACATTTTGCAAACCTATTCTTCAAATTGATGGAACATGGATTTAGGGGAAATACAATGGCACATTACTTATGAAAGTGGCACAAGACGAAAATAATAATATTTTTCTGATTGCCTTTCCTCTAGTTGAAGTTGAGACTCTTGGTGGTTGGAGTTTCTTTCTCAAGGATCTCAGAACACATGTTTCTCCATAGCCCAACCTCTGTTTGATTTATGACAGACATGCATCTATTGAGAGTGTGTATAATAATCCTGAGAACGGATGGTAAAATCCTCTTTCTAGCCATGTCTACTGCATTAGACATATTGCACAAAATTTCACTTGGGAAATCTAAACAAGAACCTTCGAAAAAAGTTGTGAATACATGGCATGCTTTAACTTCACCATCATTCTAATACTACCGCGAGGAAATTAGATTGTCAATTTCGGATGCATTAAGGTGGGTGGATAAGAATCCATTGGAGAAGTGGACAAGGGCATTTGACGAAGGACGCTGATAGGGCCACATGATAACAAATCTTGTTGAATCCATGAATGACGTCTTCAAAGGCATTAGAAACCTACCAATAACCACGTTGGTAAGAGAAACCTATTTTAGGTTAGGATCACTTTTTGCAACCAAAGGCCAAAAATGTAGTTTAGTGTAATAGTCGGGGAAATTGTTCAGTGAAAGTTGCATGAAAGTGATGAAGGAGGAAACTATCAAAGCTAACACACATGCTGTTACAATATTTGACCGTTATAGACACACTTTTAGTGTAAAAGGAAACAATGGACCATAATGAGGGAATGCCAAATGGAGACTATCGAGTCCAACTAAATAGAGGTTGGTTCGACTGTGACAAGTTTCAAACCTTCTGTATGCCTTGCTCTCATGTCACTGTGGCATATCCAAGCTTCTATTTGATTATTGGTGTGTACAACAATAGCTTCCCAATGGTAGAAATGAAAGATTATTGACCTACATATCAAGGGGACATAATTTGGCACAACAAAAATACGCGACGGAAGAAAAAAGACCGCCTTAATAGCACACAAATTAGAATAAAAATGGATACGACTAATAAAATGGTAAGATTATATGGTATATCCCGTCATCCCGGACACAATCAAACAAATTGTCCCAATGTTGGAGCAAGTTCTACATGATCATTTATTTTTTTTCTTTAAATTTTTCTAACCTTGGTATTTATAATATATATCAACTTTTGGCTACAACAAAATTAACATAAACACCCCTAAAACAAATAGTTTCTGCACACGAACAACACACGACATAACATACCAATATAAATATGTATAAAACAACAACACAAACAACAAATAAAAAAGACTTAACACCATAAATTTCGAAGAGATTACAACAATCAAAATAACATCATCTGCTGCAGACATCATATCCCTAACATCATTGTCATCTTTAACTCACACTCCCATATGTTGCATATCATTATTGTCATCTGCAATTGAGATGTACGAAATAAGTCTCTCGATACTTCTAATTTTTTCCCTGTCATTAATCTCTCCGTCTAGCCAACTTTTCAAACTCCTTTCAAGATGCTCAAAACTTTGGATGTTCTAAAAAAGCATTTTCATCAGAGGTTTCATTATCGAATAACATACATGCCCATATCTTTTGTCAACCATGATATAACTAGTGAAGAAAATAAAAGAAGAATATGAAATATGTTGTGAAAGTAAATGGTAGAAGGCATCTCTATTTATACTAAAAAACACAATACACATTGACGCTAGATGAATTGGCCCCACCTTTGAAAAGGTATACACTAACGCCAATTAGGTTGCCAACACCATATGTAGGCGCCAATCCAATTGGATCCACCATTGTAAAAGGAAGTGAAGTCGCCAATTTTCCTGGCGCCACCACTAATTCTTTTTTTTGTTTGAAAGTGGGGTAGATTGAGATTTTTTTTTGAAACCTAGGTTATTTTGGGAATAAAATTGAAAATGTAGGTTATTTGGGTAAAAATCTGAAATTGGTCTCCTGGAAATAAAAACATTTTTATTTATCTTTAGAGAAAAGATTATATTTTTGTTACCCTGGAGAAGTTATCTAAGAGAGAATAAATCGCAAGTATAAAATGAGATTATCTACGAGGTAGTGAGAGAATAAGACGATTGAGAGAATGGTCAAGATAGTGAAAGAATGTCCAAAATAGTTGGAAAATATTGAGATAGTAGAAGAATATTTATGATCGTCTATAGCCTCCTAAGCATAAATCTTATAAGAGTGAATACTTAAAGATTTACTTTAAGGTAATAGAACATTTGTAATGACCTATATAACAACCATGTGGCCAAGTAACTCATTAAAATAAGTGTGCGTTTGGATTGACGGTGGACATAATTGATTTTGACAAAATTGAATTTGGTAGAATTGGTTTTAGTAGAATTGAGTTTAATATAATTGATTTATATTTGGATACATTATTGTAAAAGTGAGTTAAACAAAAAAAATTTAGTGTAAAACTCATGTTTAAACTCAAAAGCTACAATTTCTAGCTTCAAGTAGAATCAATTATAGAGGAAGAATTAATTCTTCTTTAGAAGAACCAAACACCTCAAAATTAAGAATCAATTATACACCACTAAAACTACTTTTACCTCTTCCAAAAGCCAAACCAAACATACACTATGTGAGACGAGATAGTCAAATATGTGTGATAGTCCATAGTTTGCGGGGCATAGGACCTACAACCGTGAGTTACATGGTTGTTAGACTCACGAGTCAACTCATATACTCGTGCGAGTTTACGAGTCTAAGAAACCAAAATGAGTTGACTCTGTAGCACCCTAAAATTTACCCTCCTTTTTGCTTCTCACCTGACTTATAACCTGAGACTCACTCATGACTCATTCATGTGCATCATTCACCCATAATTAACACATGCTAATAAACATCATAGGTTCAAGATCGTGGTTAACAAAAATCAGGGTTTTGGCCTGAAGACTGTGGTATTGTTAATCATGTGAAAAAAACATATTTGCTCGATGCTTCAGGACCTTAACTCATGATGCCTACATCTTGACATTCATCTATATATCCCAACCCTAATTTTTGACTTTGCTCTTAGGGGATGGTATTTGCTTGACCTCCTGTGCAAGGATTTGGCCTCAAAACCCTAATTTATGGGCCCATGTTTTGAGATGTTGCTTGTGGAGCTCTATGCTTGGTTTGAAAATCTGTTGGTTGACTTTTAGACTGGGTAGTCACCCAAACCCTGGTTATTGATCTTGGAAGGTTGTGAATCATGTGGTGGAAACCCTAGATAATGATTGTGGCACTATCATCCACTGTGTGTGCAGTCAAGTTTGAGGATTCATTTGGTCTATTATGGATGATTTGTTTGCTCGATTAAGATTCATGGTCCTAATTGGTTGATTAAAAGTTCATTCAGGGCTTTACATGTCCATAGTATGACATATGTCATTTGGTTCAGGGCATTGTGGTCCACATCCGATTTCAATTGTCCACACAAAAATACATGTCTTCACCTAAGTTGACTTCTGGTCAACTGTTAACTTTTTGGTGAGTCAGTTGACCGAAGTCAACCAATTTCCATAAGTCATTCAGGCCCTTCTCATTCAACCATTGGGTCAGTTTGATTTACAAATCTTGTCGGGCTCTCTAATCCATTGTATATGGTTGTCGTATCTGAGTTTTGGATTGTTCTAAATTTAATTTTAATTAATTTTAATCCCATTTGAATTTTATGATTTGACTTTAAGGATAGACCATTAACCCCAAATGTCCCAAAACCAAATCTGTAGCCACTTTCAACCAATAGATCCACTTGCCATTACTAATCTCACAAACATTCATAGCCGTGTCCAGCCCAATGTCCATTCTAAACTTTTATTCACATTCATTTAAAATGTTGGAACCAAGACTCCAAGTACAGAGAAAAGGATTCAGTTTTATAGTATGAGGATAACATGAGAGTACCATTTGGTTTTTTACATAACTTGGTGA
The DNA here is from genome assembly GCF_024323335.1 of Lathyrus oleraceus. Taxonomy (NCBI): domain Eukaryota; kingdom Viridiplantae; phylum Streptophyta; class Magnoliopsida; order Fabales; family Fabaceae; genus Lathyrus; species Lathyrus oleraceus. The sequence continues at coordinate 225,407,908 of NC_066582.1, forward strand.
AGCCACCTACAACAAAGGAATTCCAAGCACGGCCAAGTAATCCTAGGCAGCATGGTGGATCTTCTTCACACCAATTGAAACTCAGCTCCAAATTAAGATCGCTCAAAACAATCATTCCACTCCTTGCTGATCCGCAAGTAATACTCATTGTGTAACATCAAGCTTGCTGAAGTGGCCAACCCCCTAGTGCACCAGAACGCGTACCTACTTGAATACATAAGCCACAGAACAAATTCAAAAAAAGAAAAGAAACGCGTTCGCCTTCAAATAACAGCAAGTGAACCTCACCTTTAACTAGCCTGTACGCACAACATAGAATCTTTGATTCCAAATTAAAACAACTAAAAGCACAACCATTTCATTTTTTACTCATTGAGAGCGGCTAATAGAATTTGGAATTGTAACCGACTTGTGAATTTTAGATTAATTTCATGTGAGTTTTGGGTGAATTTCTAACCGCTTCGTTGGCCTTTAAATATCACCATTCAGTAAAGAGAAAGGGGTCTATGGTTTTGGAAGGAGAAGACGAATTTTGCATTCACTGCGCTTATCAGAACCCTCTCATTGCAAACACTCCGGCGTGGCTATCTCTCTTGGACAGAAGGAAGAAGAGGCAAGAGAAAGTTGAAGAGGTCGAGTCGGAAACAAGAAGCAAGAAGCTCATACCTGTGTTCACCGCCGCGTCAAAACGGTGAGTCTTCGCCTCTATGTGTGATGTCTTAGATGTTATCTGTGTTATCGCTCTTGAATGCAACATCGGAGATGCGATGATTGCTGAACCCAAAGCACCATCGACGTTTGCGATACGGTGTCGATGCGGAATCAGAAAAGATGCTCCACGAAATGCAATGAGGTGCGTAAGGTGATTACGGTGCGAACGCAAACGGCGAATCGGGAGCAGAAGTCGCGTGATTGTGACCCCGGTGCGAGCACAGTGAAGCCTTCTATGGAGAAACGGAGGTGCCGCTATTCGACGGCGGACATGATGGAGGTTGCATCGAAGTTCATCGTCGGCCACGTTTTCCCTTCCCGTTTCTGCATTTGGTATTTTGACAAGGACTTTGGCTTATTAAACATGGGAAGATCAGGCTTTGGCCTAAGGCTCAAACGACAAACTTGATATGTGCATGCCCCTGAGTCCTACACCCCATCCTGCTGTGTTTTGGACTTTGTTTTTATTTGTTGTTTTTAGGATAGAATCCTGGGCTTGTGGCCCATTCTTTGGGTACAAGCCAACTGCGGTGCTGCACCCCCTAATCCAATCTGCACCCCCTTTCTGTTGTGGTGTTTTGGGCCAGGCTTTAGTTTTGTTTGGGCCTAATTCTTGCTTGTGTCCTAACTAGTAATTAAAGAGTTAACTAGTAATTAGGGAGCTAATCTAGTTAGGATTTAACTAGGTTAATTAATATTTTTAAGTCTTAATTAGTTAGATTTTAAAATTAAGGTTAGTACAATTAGGATCTAATTCTTGATTAGTGAAATAGGATAATAGAGTTATATGTTACAAATATTAAAATTGACTTAGAAAAAGAGAATTAATTAGATTTTTGTTGATTTAGAATTTAGTTAATTTCTAAACCATTAGGTTAAAATCAAGTTTTAAGACTTAATCAATTTTAGACGATAGTTAGATTTTAACTAGAATTCAATTTGTGCTAATAATTGGTATCTTTGCAAATTGCCCATTTTACCCCTTAGGGGTTATTTTGGTATTTTGATCATGAATGCATGCTCCTTTAGGATTAGAATTTAATATAGAATTTTAATCAAGTCTTAACATTAACATGATCCCTTAGGATAGTTTGATTAATTTCTAACCAGTAGATTAAGTTTAATTTTAATTTCCAATTAATCCAAACCCTCCGATTAAATTGATCAAAAGCAATTTTAATCGATTAAATCCTTCGAACTTGTATAATCCCACAGTCTAAATTGAGTAACCAAAATACCCTTGGTCACTTAGTAAGACTTTTATTTCTAAGTTGTGGAGCTCGAAGCCTCAAGTCAGATCTTCATTCAAGACATCCTCAGTCACATCAAGCAGCAGATTATACAAGATAAATCAAAGGTCAACACTAGTAAATACGATTCAAATTGTACGATATGAGCCTTAAGTAATAAGGAATAATGAGACGGAGTTTCTCCTATCCTTGTCTAGAGAGACTTTGCGTACGGGGCATATGCCCTAGCTATTCAAAGTGTTCGCCCTTATTCATAGACTTTAGTGCAATACGAGTCAAATAAACTACAAAGTATTCTTCATACAAGACAACATAAACACAAGGATCAACAATGAAGATTCTTCTCCAACAACTTGTCAGTTATAATAAGTATCACACGACATGAGCCTTAAGTAATAGAGAATGATGAGACAGAGTTTCTCCCATCCTTGTCTAGAGAGACTTTGCGTACGGGGCGTAGGCCTTAGCTATTCAAAGTGTTCGCCCTTATTCATAGACTTTAGTGTGATTTTCGTCATTCAACTGTCAAGTCTTTCTCCCTTCATCATTGCAAGAAACAACAACAAAGTTTCTCCTCTCTCAACTTGAAAGTTAGGATGATAATTACATGCCATGAGCCTTAAGTAGTAAAGAAGAAATGAGACTGGAGCTTTCCTACACTCATTCTGGATATCTTTGGGTGCGGGACATTTGGCCCGTCGCTTATTGTATCCTCCTTTACTCCTAGAAGTTAGTGTGATTCTTATCAAGTAACTATCAAGTCTATTCTCCTCATTCATTCAATCATTTTATCACTACTCTTGCCTCCTTAATTATTCTTGCTTTCAGCTCTAGTGGGTTAAACTATGAAAGCTCTTATTTCCTTATTTCACTATGAGGATACGTAGACAGGAGAACCCAATTTCTTTGCGAGCTACCTTATCTATTTCTACCCTATTTATCAATCAATCATTCTTCATGTTGGTGTAAGCCCTATGTTGCTACCGGGATTTCACGATAACAAAACTGGGACTAAAGAGATGCCAAAGAGAGGCAAAATTAGAAGAATCGCCACCGAACTTTACTTAGTTTACCTCTATCGGAGAGGAGAGGGGAAATAGTCGATAAACCCTCGGTAAAAAGATGCGCACGAGAAGCGCTAAAAGAGAATAAGGAATCGGCCTTTCAACCGAGACTTGGGTTCAAAAGTCGGTTATGCAAGGGGAATGTATTAGCACCCCTTACGTCCATGGTACTCCATGGGAACCATTTGGGTTGTTTTACATACATGAGATTTATCTATCATTGTTTTATTTTCAAAAGAATGTGTGTGAAAGAGGGGGTGTTTTATTATTATAGTGCTCGCCAAGGATTTGGGCCCTTGTGCATACGTATCACTCATTTGGGGATGAGGAATCAGAGCTCTATAGTTCAGAGTAGAAAATATTTGTGGCTTGGTTGATTTTACCTTTGTGAAAAAGGTTTCAGGATGATGCCCTAAGGCACAAAAATGAGTTTGATGAGTTGTATTGTTTTTACCTTGAATAAGGGTTTTATGAAAGAATGTTTATGATTATATTGTACTAAAGTCTATGGGCGGAGGTGATTATTCTAGACAATAAGCCAAGCGTCGTGCGTCCAAAGTAATCAGAGTAAGGGTAGGAATGCTCAATTCTTACCCATTCTCCACCACTTAAGGCTCGTGGCGCACAATAATAATCATAATTTTATTGTATTTTTGAATTTGATTATGAAAATGCCACTTGACATTGAATCAAGGGTTTGTTTATTTGATTATGAAATTTGTCTTATGCAACATGAATGCAAATTAACCAACAAGAAACTAAAGGGTCTCATTGTAAGGTAGCCCAAGAGAAAGCCTTGTGTGTGCAAAAGTGACCTAAGTTAAACAAAGGATAATGGTCTTACAAACATGTCCCCCAAAGGTGATGCCATGATGCCATTTTTACAACATGCATGTAAGTTACGGATGAAAATCCAAGTGTTTACAAAGTATCACAAAGAATAATGAAAAGGCCTCCAAGCAAAGGTCCTAAGATGAAATCCTCTAAGTCCAAGTTGATTAAGAGTGAAGTGAATATTTTTGGTTTTATCAATTTATCATGTTTATGTTTTTTTTCATGTATGATGAAAATAAAATAAATAACAAGTAAATAAACATGCATGATAAGTTTGTACAATGATGATGATATGAATACTTGAATGTAAATTACAAGGTAATGACATAAAAGCAAGTTACAAGATAAAAAGTGACAATATCATAATAAGAATGATTAGTGGATATAAAATGACATTAAAATAAATAAAAAGTTAGTAGTACCAAAATCACAATAACAAAGGTTAATGATACACAAAGTTAGTGAAGTATAATTAGTGGTTAGTAATATGTACAAAATGAATATCTTGAGGACTATTTTTTATAGGTCAAAAAGATTCAAAATATGACACATTAAGGGATAGCTTATCATTGATGCAAAGTATTAAAGATGATTAAAAAATCAACTAACAATATATTTGTAACAAAGAAAGTTAAACAACCCTAAGTCCATCTATCAATATTTTAAAAGATTATGATTTATTCTCTTTATTTTGTTCTTACTCCTCTTTTATTTAGCAAGATGGTAAGAGAGTAAATAAATTAGCATAATGTAAATGATATGGTTAGATAACAATAAACATAAACATAAACATAAAGTACTTGAAATAAAGTGAACAATAAAATAATTTACAAGGAAGTAAAGTGCAATAATGTAAATGTTAGGAGTTAGTAGTTAGTGGTTAGTGGTTAGTAGAATAACAATAAGCAAATAGAATAACAAGTTAATGTAAATAAAATGGTTTCATCTATGCATCAAATGACCCAAATATGGTTGAAATAGAGGCAACCTATCAATGCCTCAAAGTATCATGAAGGATCTATTGATCAATCATTAATAGGTTTGAAACGTTGAAGGTTTTATCAACTCTAAACAACCATGGCCATGATCTAATAGATCTCATCAACCAAACAAATGTGAAAACAAGTCATCAATAAATAGCAAATGAAACAAAATACAAAGTTTGATTAAAGATCGTGGATAAAAGTAATAAGAGCAAAAAATCCCAAAAAAGAGTGTAAACTCAACCAAACCCACATGACTCAAATCCCTATCAAAACACAACCCAAGAGTAAAACCCCATTTTCAAACACAAAACAAACCCAAAAAAAGTCAAGGAGTTTGAGTCCAAAATATTACCAAGATTGTGGTGTCAAAACTAGGTTGTTGTTGTGTTTGGGTTTGAGAATGAACAGAAAGCTTGGAAGAGGGTGGCTATGTGTAGATGTTTGATTGACTGCATTTTATGTTAAAACACTAGCTGGACTCTAATGTCTTGACTGATGTCATGACATGCTTTGGAGATGTTTGATTGACTGCATTTTGTGTTAGAACATCTAACTGTACTCTGATGTCTTGACTGATGTCATGACATACTTGAGTAGTATGCTACAGGTTTAGCTAATACAGGATTTACTGAATGTCAAACTAGATGTTATGATATTCATCCCTGACAGCAGATACTGAGGTATAGAACAGTTGGTTGTCTGCTATAACTCAGTATTTAATTTCAGTCTGTTTATCAAGGGAATAACAGACCTGGCATAAGGCCTACTGTCTGAATGTCAAACTGGATGTTATGACATTCATCATTGACAGCATATACTGAATAATAGGCAGGTTGGTTTTCTGCTACAGTTCAGTATGTATCTCAGTCTGTTCTTCAGGAGGATAACAGACCTGGCATAAAGCTCATTCTGTAAATGTCAAATTGGATGTTTTGACACTTATTACTGTAAGCTGATACTAAAGTATAGACTGGTTGGTCTTTTACAGTACAACATTTTGTACAGTCTGTTTTCAGAAAAATAACAGACTTAGCATATGGTCTATGTTCTGGACGTCAAACTGAATGTTGTGACATTCATTCCTGACAGCATATGCTAAATTGTAGGATGGTTAGTTTTTCTGTTTCAGTATTTTTCTCAGGCTATTTTTCAGGAATCCAACAGCTGAGCTAAAATCCAGGAAACTAAAAACTGAGCTACAATTAATGAACCTAACAAATAGCCTATTTGTTAGTACCCTAATATGTGGAAATTAGGTTAACTTGCTTGACCTTAATATTAGGAAATACAAGTACAAGGCCCAAGTGCTGCAATATAAAAGGATGGTAATCCTTCATTCAGAACTCGGGGATTTTTAGGCGTGAAGATTTTATTGTTCCATCATACTTCACTGCTGTATTTTTGTGTGTCTTGTATCAGGTGTATCTTGTGAGCCAAGCAATTATCACCTAGATGATTGCATTGGACTAGGGTGTTCATTGAGTTGTAAGTGTTGTGTCACTCTAAGCTTTTAAGCGTGAGTGCTGTGTATCTTGATTAAAGCTGTTAAGCACAATCAAGAGTTGTTTGAAGTGTGACTTCGCTATTATCTTTAAACTTAATTAAAGGTTGTAATCACTGAGGTGATTGAGGGGGAGTGAGTAGGAACTCTGATCTTAGTGTAAGATTGAAATTGCATTAGGTAAGTATTAAGTGATAGGATTAAACAGTTGGTTTAAGGTCTGAATTAATACTACTAATAGTGGATTTCCTCCCTGGCTTGGACGCCCCCAGACGTAGGTGTGTGTGACACCGAACTGGGTAAACAATTCCTTGTGTTATTTACTGCACTTTATTTTTAAGTTCTGCACAATTCTTGTCTGCGCAGAATTGGATGTCATAGCATCCCGTGTGTCATACCCCAAAATTTGCCCATTAATATTTCAAGACATTTTTCAGGGGCATTCCGACTCATTTTATGGCACTGATCTTAAAGGGACAAAGGCCCAGCTCACGAATGGCCCAATCCAGAAAATGGCCCAAACTGGCCTGTTCGCTACACGCTCGCCTAGCGAACGTTACGTTCGCTACACGCTCGCCTAGCGAACGTTCGCTACACGCTCGCCTAGCGAAGCAAACGTTCGCTACCAGTTCGCCTAGCGAGGCTGACAGACAACAAAAAATTTCGGGCTTCGTTCTGAGCCCATTAGGTCATGAAAAAGGGCATTATAAATACCAGCGCTTCAGTAATGAAAAAGGGGGACGAAAAACAGAGGGAGACAGACGAAAACCCTGGCACAAAAACCCTGGAGGCTACTTTAGAAACCCTGAAGGCCGCTCCTCCGCTCCGAAGCTACCACCGCCCAACTCAATCCGGCTCGCCAATTCAAGGTTGCAATTCGATTGCAAACAGGTTTGCATTACTATTATCGCTTTATTTTCTTAATTTGCATGTGATACCGCTTTATGTTCTTAACTTGCATGTGATATTATAATTGAATTCATAAACATATTTGAGGTTTTGCATGTGAATTTAAGTGTGCCTGAATATTGTGAATGCTGAACCGTATAATTATGTGTTGGATGCCATAAGCCATGCCGCAGGTTGAAGTCATACTATTCTGAAATTCAAAACCCGCAGCCGCTCGCTAGCACATCGCTAAGCGAGCATGTAGCGAGTATTCGCTAGGCCTTCGCTAGGCGAGGCAGGCGCGAACCTGACAGTAGCCAGCTTTTCTGTTATGACTTTTCATTCATGTTTTATCATAGCCAGGCATTGTTTATTTGATCCTATTACTGTTGTGATTTCTTTTGCGGTGTAATCCTCGATTGCACCCTGATTTGGTATGCTAACCCGTTTGTTGAATTTTGCAAAGGTTCATATGTCCCAGAAAAAAAGACCGCCGTTAGGTCTTCCACTTTATTTGTGGGATACCCTTGTGGAGGCTCACCCTAAATTGCTTAATTAATTTTAATGTGTTAATTTTAATAATTAATTTTAATAATTAATTTTAATGTATTAATTTTAATGTATTATTTTTAATGTATTGATTTTAATGTGGAGATTCATCATAATCACCTAATTGACTTTAAAATATGGCCTTTAAATATGTGATCTTGGACCTCTCTTTTGCCTTACGATATTACGGTATAACGGTCATGTCCCGCGAATGTAGGGATACACTTAGCAAAGACCCTTCGGTTAAATCATCATAAAATAAATCATGGTCCCTCGGATGTTGCCTTCGAAAATACGATTTTGTCCCTCGATGACCCTTCGGTGTAGCCTACGGTTAAATGATGATCGTCCCTTCGAATGCTAAGGTATCCTTACAACTGTTGCCTTCAATGACCTATCGATGACCCTTCGGTGTAGCCTACGGTTAAATGATGATCGTCCCTTCGAATGCTAAGGTATCCTTACAACTGTTGCCTTCAATGACCTATCGATGACCCTACGGTGACCCTTAAACATCCAAAGGGTAAGATTACTTACTTCTCAATAGTAAGGACAGTTTTACCCTCATAAGGATAGGAAATGCCCATAACGACCTCAGGAAGGTATAACTCTCAATTACTGGATCATAACCTAAAACATTTTCCACCCCTCACACTTTACACTTTACAAATCCTAGAAAATCACCACTTGGTATACATTCATACTAGAATCATTACCGAGTTATATTTTTCTAAACCATTTTCAAAATCAAATGAGATAAATACTTTGTATACATTCATACGAGAATCATTACAAAGTTAAACTCTCTTTCAAACATTTTTTAAGCAATTCACCGGCACTTTTCAGACAAAAATATAAGTGATCCAGTAATTAAGAGCCCATGGATAACCATGGATACAAAGGGTGCTAACACCTTCCCTTTGTATAATGTACCTCCCGAACCCAAAATCTATTGAGGTATTTCCTGTTCTTTTCCACCTTTCCTTATTGGATAAAAGAAAAGTCGGTGGCGACTCTTGCTATCCGCGACATTGCGATAAAAAGCAAAACACCCCAAGTCAGTTCACCGTATGACAGAACTGGCGACTCTGCTGGGGACACTTTAAAAAGAGAGGTTACCTTAAAAACAAGATCACTTATTTAAAATTGTCTGATTTACTTTTAAGGGATTGCTTGGGTATTCTTGAGTGAAAGATCCTACACCCGGATCTAGTGTACCTTAGGTAAGTAGCAATAGATCATCGCGACTATCCGGCGTATACTGGAATGGTTAAAATGATGGCTACGGTTAATGTGACACTTTGGTTGTCCTGATGTTCCTCATGTTACTTGAGGAAAAATTTGGCTTCCGCGTGGTGTCATCAAAGCATTAGCCAGACCTTTAGAACCCTAATTGACTCATCCTGGCCATTAGAAAGTAGTGAGATAATTGACTTCGGTTCCGACTGGGGTTGGTTGAGACTCGATACTACACTCTTTGAGATTGGACTTTAGGGAAGCTTCGGTCAACCACTCGGTGTTGCACTGAAGTGGACTTAAAGAAAGGTCGATGATCTGAGATCCTTCTAGAACCCGGTTACTATTCTAGGACAGGTTGAACCAACCAAACTTCAGTGGGGAGGGTACTTACCTATGGAACTCATGCAAGCCTTAAAACCTAGGAATGATGGTTGTGTGACTTTCTTGTGCTTGTTATTTATTTAACCCCATAACATCATAACATCATAACATCATGACATCATAACATTGTACTAACCATTTCAAGGACTTAGGGATTTAACTTTGCTCTGTTTTGTATGAAAAAAAAAACAAAAAAAAAACAAAAAAAAAAATAAAAAAAAAGTTTCCCTTTTCGGTAGTCTATACAAAGTTAAATTCCAAAAGGCCTTGAAAACATTTCATGCATTGCATAGCATAACATAGCATAACAGGTACTCTAAAGGGATCAGTGTTCTCACGGTTTTCCTCCACACAGAAAAATGGACCTCGAACAAACTGTCAAGGATCTCCATGCTCAGAATGCTCAACTCCAGGAGATTATCTTGAACTTATCCAGGGGGCAGGAGGAACTGAAAGCTCTCTTGCTCGAGAAAAAGAAAGACAAGAAAGTTGTGAGTTACATTAACCCGGGAAGAAGGCTTAAAGGACAGGCTGCGGGAATCAAAATCAGAATTCCGAAGGATCAAGAAGAGGAAACAGAGACAGATTCAGAAGATGAGAATGCTGATCCTTTCAACCCTGAGGATGACGATAAAGATTACGAGAATGAACAGTACTCTCCAAAAGATGGCAAGTACAAGTTGCTGGAAGAACGCATGCTAGCTATGGAAGGTCAGAAGGCGCCCGGTCTGGATTTTGAAAGTTTGGGTCTAGTCTCCGATGTGATCATTCCTCGCAAATTCAAGGTCCCCGCTTTCACTCAGTATGATGGGGCATCTTGTCCTCAGATGCATCTGAGAGCTTACGTGAGAAAGATTCAGCCGTATACCACTAATAAGAAGCTCTGGATCCATTTCTTCCAAGAGAGTCTGTCTGGCACACAATTGGAGTGGTATTATCAGCTCGAGAGCTCTGACATCCACACATGGACTGATTTAGCAACTGCTTTCTATAAACAGTACCAGTATAATTCTGAACTAGCGCCTACTCGGCTACAGTTGCAGAATATGACTATGGGATCTAAAGAAAGTTTCAAAGAATATGCTCAAAAGTGGAGAGATTTGGCTGGCAGAGTCAAACCCCCTATGACTGATCGAGAATTAGTGGACATGTTCATGAGCACACTGACTGGCCCATTCTACAGCCATCTATTGAGGAGTTCCTCATTGGGTTTCACTGAACTTATATTAACAGGTGAACATGTTGAAAGTGGCATTCGAAGTGGGAAGATACAGGCGACTATCTTTGATCCTCCGGAGACTCCTAATGGCATCACTGCCCCTCTGCCTAGTCATGACGAGACTGTCAATGCTGTGGAAGATACTGATAACGATTATGACTTGGATAGCTGGATTTTCCCAACAATTGGTGACGGACCCAATAATTGGAAGGCTGAAGACACTATCCCGATTTCCTTTAGTCAAGAGTAATTGTTATTGCTATTTTAGTGCTTCAAAGCATTATGTCTATACCCGGGGCATAATAGCTAATTTTAAGGGTTTGTCATTTTCATAAGCATATTCATATTCAATAAATCAATGGACTTTTTGCATTCAAATATTGCGCTCTTTATCTTTCCTGTCATTTTTCAAACAAGCTATGTTTTCTTGCACACACTCACGTAACAATTTGCCGATCCATATCCACTCTGGATCCTGTTGGTAATAACTCTGCTACTGTTCATTATGACTTTGAAAATCCGATCTACCAAGCCGAGGATGGAAGTGAGGAAGATTGTGAAGTCCCTGCAGAACTTGCCAGACTGGTACTACAAGAAGAAAAGACCATACAGCCGCATGAGGAATAAATTGAAATTGTAAATCTGGGTACTGAAATAAACAAGAAAGAAGTTAGAGGTTTCTTGGGGCACTCGAATTACATTGCCCGAATCATTCCACACTTGACTGCTACCTGCAAACCCATCTTCAAGTTACTAAAAAAAAGAAAAATCAAGAGATGGTATGGAATGATGAATGACAAAATCAAGAAATATCTCCAAGAACCTCCAATTCTGATGCTACCAGTTAAAGGAAGACCTCATCATGTATTTGACCGTGTTAGAAAATTCAATGAGGTGTGTGTTGGGGCAACATGACGAGTCTGGTCGAAAAGAGCATGCCATATACCGCCTTAGCAAAAGGTACCGACTGTGAAACAAGATACTCACAGCTCGAGAAAGCTTGCTGTGCTTTGGCTTGGGCTGCTCGCCGACTAAGACAGTATATGTTGAATCATACCACTTTATTGACTGCTAAGATGGATTCTATCAAATATCTATTAGAGAAACCTGTTGTCTCCTGAAAGAGTTATCACTGATAATGGCACTAATTTGAACAACAAGATGATTACTGAACTCTGCACGCAGTTCAAAATAAAACACCATATCTCTTCTCCGTACCGACCAAAGACGAACGGCGCCGTGGAGCCTGCTAACAATATCAAGAATATAACAGTAACATACAAAGACCGGCAGGAGGTGTTACCTTTTGCTCTTCATGGTTACCGCACTTCGACAGGGGCAACCCCTTTCTCTTTAGTCTATGGAATGGAAGCCGTTTTACCAGTGGAAGTTCAGATTCCCTCTCTAAGAATGGCGAAAGATGCAGGCTTAGATGAGGATGAATGGATTCAAACTCGACTCGATCAGATAAATCTGATTGATGAAAAGAGACTTGCGGCTGTTTGTCATGGGTAGATATATCAGAAGCGCATGACCCAGGCATTTAACAAAAAGGTCAAGAGACAGGTGTACCAACTTGGCGCCTTGGTGGTCAAGCGTATCATTCTACCACAAGGTGATCCCAGAGGCAAATGGACTCCCACTTACGAAGGGCCATTTGTAGTTAAGAAGGTATTCTCTGGTGGAGCCATGATGCTTGCTACAATGGATGGCGAAGAGTTCCCGCATCCTGTGAACGCTGACATAGTTAAAAAAATACTACGCATAAAAGAGACCCGCTAGGTCGACGTACCTAGGCAAAAGTAAGGGCATCGCGGCGAACCAAAAGGGTTCGGGCAAAAAATTAGGGATAAACATATAAAGACGTACACCCGGCAAGTCGAAAACCTGAAAAGGCGGCTTGAGCAAAAAAGGGTATCCCGGTGGACTGAAAACCTGAAAAGGCGGTCCAGGCAAAAATTAGGGATTAAAGCGTATGACTATGCCCCGTTCTCTATCTGCTTCAACCAAGTTCAAAGGACTGAACAAGCTAATCACTTCTATCCGACAGCAGGAGATGAGAGGCTTGAAGACATAATGACAGTAGTGGAATTAAAATCAATAGGACTTTTTCTGCATAGCTTTGTCTTCGTTTCTTGACGATTTCCTCTTACTAGGATTTCTGTCTCCTTGTACACAAATTGCCTGTTTATAGGCCCTCTTTCTAAATCAATACAATTCTGTTTCAAAAAAAAAATGCTTTTGTTTTACTTTCTCTATTTTGTTTGCATAAACGTCCATTGATTTAACTTGAATTGATATATGCATTCGAATATGATCAATGTTTATCAAAATACATGCATAAAATAACAATGACAACTACTAAAGGACTTCAGGATCGAGGAGAAGGTCTAACCAGGCTTTCCAATGAATCTGTTGCCAATTCTATTCCCCGGCTAAGCCAGTTATGCCCCAGAAGAACTTGGCGTTACTAGACAAATGGGTCATCTCTTCCACCCCCAGCCAGGCTCTGTTGGATATTTCCACCATCAGACAGAAATCAAGTATCCTCAGCTAAGAAAGGATCATCAATACAAATATCTCCAACCAGAAGACTGAGATTTATTTCCCCAGTAGAGTCCCCTGGAAGAACGTTTCAGACACATAGTGCATTCATTACATCATTTCACATCACATACCTACATACAATTTTCATTCCGCATCATATACATTACATCATTTCATAACATATACATGTATACAATGCTCTCATTTATTCCAGATGCATAATTCACTCATTACATCATGTCACAGCACACACATGCATACAACATTTGCATCTCATGCATCATGACATGGCATGAAGCTAACTTTATTTTTCAGGTTAATCATCCTCCTGACACAGTCAAAACAAAGGTCCATTCAGATGGACATCCTCATCAATTACATTCAAAATCCAACTATAACCCTCAGACACTGCCTAGCATACGGTATATTCCGAGGTGTAGTCTAGCGTACGACTACTTTCTTCTTCAGATACATCTTTCAGATCTGCTCCATGTCAACATCCATTCTGACATCCTCCTAACGATGGCATCTATAAGCCCATCCCAAATATTCATTGCAAATACAGCATACACAAATACTATCAGATATGGCCTACCGTACGGTTCTTTCTGATTCAGCCCAACATATGACTCCTTCCACTCAGATACGATCTAACGGACGATCCATTCTGATCTTCAACTATCCCAACACGGTATAATGTACGACCCAGATGGACCTTCACTTCTCAGGTACTGCCTAGCATACGGTCCATCCTGATTCATCTCAACACATGACTCCTTCAACTCAGATACGATCTAGCGTACAATCCATTCTGACCTTCAATAACTCAAAGACAGTCTAATGTACGACCAAGTTAGACCTTCAAATCTTCAAATACCACTCAAAGACAGTCTAATGTACAACCAAGTTAGACCCTCAAGTCAGATTCTGCAAACACAGTCTAATGTACGACCCAATTTGACCTTCGATGCTACCTAGTGTACGGTACATTTCTGAAGTGTAGTCTAGTGTACGACTACCCCCTTTTATCATCGGATTCAGCCTAATGGACGGCTCATTCTGCCCAGATACGGTCTAATGTACGACCCAATTAGACCTTCGTCTCCTCAGATGCTACCTAGTGTACGGTACCTTTCTGAAGTGTAGTCTAGTGTACGACTACCCCCTTTTATCATCAGATTTAGCCTAATGGACGGCTCATTCTGCTCAAATATGGTTTAATGTACGACCAAGTTAAACCTTCATCTTCTCAGATGCTACCTAGTGTACGGTACATTTCTGAAGTGTAGTCTAGTGTACGACTACCCCCTTTTATCATCAGATTTAGCCTAATGAACGGCTCATTCTGCTCAGATATGGTTTAATGTACGACCAAGTTAAACCTTCATCTTCTCAGATGCTACCTAGTGTACGGTACATTTCTGAAGTGTAGTCTAGTGTACGACTACCCTCTTTTATCATCAGATTCAGCCTAATGGACGACTCATTCTGCTCAGATACGGTCTAATGTACGACCCAATTTGACCTTCGATGCTACCTAGTGTACGGTACATTTCTGAAGTGTAGTCTAGTGTACGACTACCCCCTTTTTATCATCAGATTCAGCCTAATGGACGGCTCAGTCTGCTCAGATACGGTCTAATGTACGACCCAATTGGACCTTCGTCTCCTCAGATGCTACCTAGTGTACGGTACATTTCTGAAGTGTAGTCTAGTGTACGACTACCCCCTTTTATCATCAGATTCAGCCTAATGGACGGCTCATCCTGCAACTCCAATACAGTCTATCATAAGACCCATTTGGATCTTCAACTCAGAGACGATCTAACGTACGATCCATTCTGATTTTTCATCCTCGGCAAAGTCATCTGCCTAACGAACAGCTCACTCTGGTATTCAGATACGGTCCAGTGTATGATCCATTCTGATCCCTTATCCCCAGCAGTATATAGCATACTCCGACCCCCCGGCGAAGTCGACAGCATAATGGATGACTCACTATACGGTCTGATGTACGACCCAGTGTGACACCCATGTCTCCAGATATCGTCTAACGTACGACACAATCTGGAAATCTCCTCATCAAACTTCCTGGATGGCATCTTTAAGCCCATCTCCGTCAAGACTGATGGACAAGCGCAAATTGTTGGGGCATTCTAGTGTTCAATAATCTTTCACCTCCAGACCACGAATGGCATGCACGCCATCCTAACTCTCTCGGTTCAAGAATATTGAACAGGGGCAGCTGTCATACCCCAAAATTTGCCCATTAATATTTCAAGACATTTTTCAGGGGCATTCCGACTCATTTTATGGCACTGATCTTAAAGGGACAAAGGCCCAGCTCACGAATGGCCCAATCCAGAAAATGGCCCAAACTGGCCTGTTCGCTACACGCTCGCCTAGCGAACGTTACGTTCGCTACACGCTCGCCTAGCGAACGTTCGCTACACGCTCGCCTAGCGAAGCAAACGTTCGCTACCAGCTCGCCTAGCGAGGCTGACAGACAACAAAAAATTTCGGGCTTCGTTCTGAGCCCATTAGGTCATGAAAAAGGGCATTATAAATACCAGCGCTTCAGTAATGAAAAAGGGGGACGAAAAACAGAGGGAGACAGATGAAAACCCTGGCACAAAAACCCTGGAGGCTACTTTAGAAACCCTGAAGGCCGCTCCTCCGCTCCGAAGCTACCACCGCCCAACTCAATCCGGCTCGCCAATTCAAGGTTGCAATTCGATTGCAAACAGGTTTGCATTACTATTATCGCTTTATTTTCTTAATTTGCATGTGATACCGCTTTATGTTCTTAACTTGCATGTGATATTATAATTGAATTCATAAACATATTTGAGGTTTTGCATGTGAATTTAAGTGTGCCTGAATATTGTGAATGCTGAACCGTATAATTATGTGTTGGATGCCATAAGCCATGCCGCAGGTTGAAGTCATACTATTCTGAAATTCAAAACCCGCAGCCGCTCGCTAGCACATCACTAAGCGAGCATGTAGCGAGTATTCGCTAGGCCTTCGCTAGGCGAGGCAGGCGCGAACCTGACAGTAGCCAGCTTTTCTGTTATGACTTTTCATTCATGTTTTATCATAGCCAGGCATTGTTTATTTGATCCTATTACTGTTGTGATTTCTTTTGCGGTGTAATCCTCGATTGCACCCTGATTTGGTATGCTAACCCGTTTGTTGAATTTTGCAAAGGTTCATATGTCCCAGAAAAAAAGACCGCCGTTAGGTCTTCCACTTTATTTGTGGGATACCCTTGTGGAGGCTCACCCTAAATTGCTTAATTAATTTTAATGTGTTAATTTTAATAATTAATTTTAATAATTAATTTTAATGTATTAATTTTAATGTATTAATTTTAATGTATTATTTTTAATGTATTGATTTTAATGTGGAGATTCATCATAATCACCTAATTGACTTTAAAATATGGCCTTTAAATATGTGATCTTGGACCTCTCTTTTGCCTTACGATATTACGGTATAACGGCCATGTCCCGCGAATGTAGGGATACACTTAGCAAAGACCCTTCGGTTAAATCATCATAAAATAAATCATGGTCCCTCGGATGTTGCCTTCGAAAATACGATTTTGTCCCTCGATGACCCTTCGGTGTAGCCTACGGTTAAATGATGATCGTCCCTTCGAATGCTAAGGTATCCTTACAACTGTTGCCTTCAATGACCTATCGATGACCCTTCGGTGTAGCCTACGGTTAAATGATGATCGTCCCTTCGAATGCTAAGGTATCCTTACAACTGTTGCCTTCAATGACCTATCGATGACCCTACGGTGACCCTTAAACATCCAAAGGGTAAGATTACTTACTTCTCAATAGTAAGGACAGTTTTACCCTCATAAGGATAGGAAATGCCCATAACGACCTCAGGAAGGTATAACTCTCAATTACTGGATCATAACCTAAAACATTTTCCACCCCTCACACTTTACACTTTACAAATCCTAGAAAATCACCACTTGGTATACATTCATACTAGAATCATTACCGAGTTATATTTTTCTAAACCATTTTCAAAATCAAATGAGATAAATACTTTGTATACATTCATACGAGAATCATTACAAAGTTAAACTCTCTTTCAAACATTTTTTAAGCAATTCACCGGCACTTTTCAGACAAAAATATAAGTGATCCAGTAATTAAGAGCCCATGGATAACCATGGATACAAAGGGTGCTAACACCTTCCCTTTGTATAATGTACCTCCCGAACCCAAAATCTATTGAGGTCTTTCCTGTTCTTTTCCACCTTTCCTTATTGGATAAAAGAAAAGTCGGTGGCGACTCTTGCTATCCGCGACATTGCGATAAAAAGCAAAACACCCCAAGTCAGTTCACCGTATGACACCGTGTGACATCGAAAGTCTTTTAACTAGAATTTCAATTGGCATCAGAACAGGCACTCTGCCTGTTAATTTCTGGGTGAGATCTAGGGAAGTTACTTTCTAGTACCATGGACAAGGATGTAGGATACTCAAATAGACCACCCATGCTGGATGGTTCTAACTATGATGACTGGAAGCCTCGTATGATAGCCTTCTTGAGGTCTCTAGATAGCAAAGTCTGGAGAGCTATCAACAAAGAATGGGAATATCCAACGAAGACAAGTAAAGATGGAATCACTATGCAAATTCCAGAAGAAGAGTGGGACAAGGAGCAAGAGGCTTTAGCCCTTGGAAACTCTAAGGCCTTGAATGCTTTGTTCAATGGAATAAGTAAGAACATCTTCAGACTGGTGCATCACTGTGAGCTGGCTAAAGAAGTTTGGGATACCCTCAAGATAACTCATGAAGGTACCTCCAAGGTGAGGATGTCTAAACTTCAGATGCTGACCACCAAGTTTGAAAATCTGAGGATGAAAGAGGATGAGACTATTCATGACTTCCACATGAATATTCTTGAAATTGCCAACACTTCTGGTGGCTTAGGTGAGAAAATGGCTGAAGAGAGACTTGTAAGAAAGATTCTCAGGTCATTACCTAAGAGATTTGCCATGAAGGTCACCGCTATAGAAGATGCTCAAGATATCTGCAATATGAAGGTTGATGAGCTTATTGGGTCTCTCCAAACCTTTGAAATGAGCTTATGTGAGGATGCTGAAAAGAAGAACAAAAGCATAGCTTTTGTATCAAATACTGAAGAGGATTCAGAAGAAGGAAACATTGGAGGGAATGAAAGCATTTCAGAAGCCATAGCCATGCTTGGAAGACAGTTCAACAAGTTCATAAAGAAGGTTGACCAACAGGGTAAACCTAATGTCAAGAACTCTTCATCTGACATCAGTAGAAGGTCAAAATATGAAGAAAAGGTCACTCAAGGCAAGGGAATCCAGTGCCATGGATGTGAAGGTTATGGTCATATTAAAGCTGAATGCCCTACCTTCCTCAAGATGCAAAAGAAAGGGCTATCTGTCACCTGGTCCGAAGGAGATTCTGAGAGTGAATCTGAAGGAGAATCTGCTAAACATGTCACTGCTCTGACCAGTGTCTGTGCCTTTGATAATGACTCAAGTGGAGATGAACTTACCTTTGATGAACTTGCTGCTTCATATAAAGAACTATGTGTTAAAAGTGCAGAAGTGTGTATCCAAGGAGAAAAGCAGAAGAAACTCATCAAAGAGCTGGAAGCTGAGAAACAGAAGCAGCTGACAGTCATAGATGGTCTGAATGGTGAGATATCTTTGTTGACATCTAAGCTAGAACAAATGACAAAATCCATCAGAATGCTGAATAAAGGAACTGACATCTTGGAAGAGATTCTAAAGGTGGGACAGAAGTCAGGAACCATGTCTGGTTTAGGCTTTGCTAAGAAATCATCAACTGAACTCAAAAGATCAAAGGCTGAAGTTCAGAAACTCAAGCAGAAGTCACAACCGATGTCTCAACATCAGGGAACCAGGATGAGTAACCATCAGAAGAAGAAATTTCAGAGATGGAGATGTCACTACTGTGGTAGATTTGGTCACATAAAACCCTTTTGCTACATGCTGCATGGTTATCCTAACCAGACCACTCAAGTCAGACCTAAGCAGAAGGCATCTAAGCATAACGCCCCCATTAAGAAACAAAAATGCGTTTCTAATCAGACACCTCAAGTCAGACCTAAGCAGCAGACATCTAAGCATAATATCCCCATTGAGAAACAACAATGGGTTGCTAAACTAGCTCACACATCTCCAAGGGCATCTACCAGACAAGACTGGTATTTTGATAGTGGCTGCTCAAGACATATGACTGGGATGAGCAACTTATTGGTGGATCTACAACCTCATGCTACCAGGTATGTGACATTTGGTGATGGAGCTAAAGGAGAAATCAAAAGTGTTGGTAAGCTGGACTGTCCTGGAGTCCCAAAACTGAGTAATGTGCTGTTAGTAAAAGGACTAACTGCTAACCTCATCAGCATAAGCCAGCTATGTGACCAAGGGTTCAATGTACAATTCACTAAGGGAGGATGTGTGGTGTTGAATGGTTGGAATCAGGAAGTTATGAGAGAAGCCAGATCCAAAGATAACTGTTATCTATGGGAATCTAAAGACTCACTCTACTCCTCAAAGTGCCCCTTAGCCAAGGAAGAGCAGGAAGTGAAGCTGTGGCATGGAAGACTTGGACAACTTCATGTAATAGGAATGAAGAAGATCATATCCAAGGAAGCAGGTAGTGGAATCACAAATAGGCTTATGGATGAAAGAAAAGGGTGTGGAAAATGTCAGGTTGAGAGCCATGGGTTACCCTCATCTATTAGACATCATCAAAATGGTGTAGCAGCAAGGGAGAAACAGAAATGTGTATCATTGTCCACTACAAAAGCTAAGTACCTAGCATCTGGTAGCAGGTGTTCACCACTGGTATGGATGAACCAGATGCAGACTAAGTACAATGTCACTCAGAATGTCATGACATTGGATGGTACTCAGATTGACAAATTAAGGGACAAAGTGGGAATGTGCGCTTATGAGAAATTATAGCAACTAATGATGTTAGTTATTTACTATTTAGTAAGTCAACTTATTAAACAATTGATAGTGCACTCTGATTGGTCAACAAATAATAGACATTGCTCGTGCAACAAGCGTTTCCTATTCCATCGTTTCAACTTTCAGTCTTGCAAACTTTCTCTCAAAGAAACTGTTCATCTCTCCTCCGAGATATTCATCATGTCGCACCAATCCGACTCAACTTTCTACACGACCATGTCTGATTCCTCCAGCTCTGAGTCTTGCAACCCTAACCGGGAAGATCCTGTGGCTGACGCTGCAAATACGTCTCATGCAAGAAGACCTAAAGAAACAGTCTCCGGATTCTCCTCAGCAATTGTACTTGATGAACAAACCAGGGAAGGCTCCAGGTATGTGCACAATGCCATTGCAACTATGGTGACTGGGATACTATCTGGTAATCATAAGGTTCCTGGGGTCTCCGTTCCCTTAAACACTATCATACCTGATAATGTTGCATGTCAAGAAAACGCAGTCGTCTTAAGAAAGAACGTCTCTGACGGTGCTGCGCAAACTGATGCTCATGAGGGGTCAAAAATTGACAAACCCTTAGACAATGTGGGGGGTGAGGAAGTCCGTGTCACTCATGATGTCAGTGACAACCCTAAGTGTATAGCTGAAATCGTAGACCTAGAGGAGTTTTCTGATGATGAGTTGTTGACCTCAGTTGTCCCTAGCATAGCCAAAAGGGTTAGGACTAGGAGAGAGAAGAAGACAGTGGTGCAGAGGTCCCCAAAGGGGAATATTGATGTATCAACTTCCTCCAATCCTAAGGTGACAGAGAGTTCCCTCAAGAGGAAAGGACATGGTACAACAAAATCTTGGAGCAAAGAAGTGCCCAAGAAAATGAAGACCAAGTATGTTGTTGTGGAGTCTGATTCAGATGTCCCATGTGATGTCACAACATCTCTGTCAAAGAAGAAGCCAACCACTAGCAAGCTGGCAGCTAGTGTCCCTGAGGTACCTATTGACAATGTGTCATTCCATTTTGCTTCTAGTGTGAACAGGTGGAAGTATGTCTATCACAAGAGGCTGGCCTTGGAGAGGGAACTGGCTCAGAATGCCCTGGAGTGTAAGGAGATTGTAGACCTTATTCAAGAGGCAGGGTTAATGAAAACTGTGACTCAACTCCCAAAGTGCTATGAGACTTTAGTAAAGGAGTTTATTGTCAATGTGTCTGAGGAATGTGCAGATGGAAAGTCCAGAGAATTCAGAAAAGTATATGTGCGAGGCAAGTGTGTGAACTTCTCTCCCTTAGTAATCAACCTGTATTTGGGAATACCTGATGTAGCTCAACCTGAGCTTGAAGTGACTGATGTCGCATCGCGCGAAAAACCGGCGGGAAAAGAAAGAAACAACAGAGCCGCCACCGTGCGTTATTTATCCCAAAAGAGGGAAAGGAAACGCTCGAAGTAAACCTAGGAAAGAACATGGTCTCGCGACCAAAAAGAATGGGTTCGGGAGTCGGTTATGCGAAGGGAAGGTGTTAGGCACCCTACGCATCCGTAGTACTCTACGGGATCCACGCACAAAAGGAAGGAAAATGGTTGCTAAACACTGCTCAAACTCACACACACACTGGCTGAAAGAGACAAAAGAGACTGACTGAAACTGACTCGGCAGGATATCGCATCCTGGGCCTACTTAGTCTATCAGACGTAGACATCAGAGTCGAAGTAGTTCGGACTGGGGAAACGAAACATGCTCGCTAGGATGTCGCATCCTATGCATACGTATCTTCTCGGACGAGAGAAGAATCAGAGCATTCGTAGCTCGGCTGACACGCACACAAACAAACAAAGCACAGGCAAACGTGGAGCCCGACCGCCAATCACTGGACTTATGTCAGCATCCGAACCTAAAACACACAACAGATAGATAGGGAGTCGGGGACTCAGCCTAAAACTGTCAAACAAACACAAAAGAAAAGAAAAGGCGCCCGGAGAGATCAGCTCAATCTCCTGCCTACATACTTCATCTGGTATGAAGATCAGGGCGATGTAGTTCCCCTACGCAGGGACAAGGATCTAGCCTAACCAGATAACAGAGGGAGACACAACACTAGGGAGACTACGACTCGAGCCTAGATGTTGTCATGCAAAGTCAACCCTAAGTTAAGGTTTCTAGCTAGAGGGCACAAGGGCCAACCTATCCTAAGCAGACACAGGAAGAAGCAAAGTCTCGATTGCAACAAGGGCAAGAGAAAGGGGATATCTCAATCACAGCAAGGGTGAGAGAAGAGAGTTAGTGTTAGTGGTTAGTCAAACTCGGCAAGACATCGCGTCTCGTGCCTACGTATCTCACCTGAACGTGAGAATCAGAGTTGCCGTAGTTCGGCCGGCAGGGAAAAAGGACTCTATCGCAACGAGGGCGAGAGAAAGGAAAAGGCTCGATCGCAACGAGGGCGAGAGAAAGGGAAAGTCTCGATCGCAACGAGGGCGAAAACAAGCACGGATTAGTTGTTAGTCAAACTCGACAAGACATCGCATCTCGTGCCTACGTATCTCACCTGAACGTGAGAATCAGAGTTGCCGTAGTTCGGCCGGCAGGGAAAAAGGACTCTATCGCAACGAGGGCGAGAGAAAGGAAAAGGCTCGATCGCAACGAGGGCGAGAGAAAGGGAAAGTCTCGATCGCAACGAGGGCGAAAACAAGCACGGATTAGTTGTTAGTCGTTAGTCAAACTCGGCAAGACATCGCGTCTCGTGCCTACGTATCTCGTCTGGACATGAGAATCAGAGTTGCCGTAGTTCGGCCGGCAGGGAAAAAGGACTCTATCGCAACGAGGGCGAGAGAAAGGAAAAGGCTCGATCGCAACGAGGGCGAGAGAAAGGAAAAGGCTCGATCGCAACGAGGGCGAGAGAAAGGATCGCAACGAGGGCGAAAGCAAGCAAGGATTAGCTGTTAGTCGTTAGTCAAACTCGGCAAGACATCGCGTCTCGTGCCTACGTATCTCATCTGAACATGAGAATCAGAGTTGCCGTAGTTCGGCCGAACAGTTCTAAACATGGCTCACACAAGGGTTAAGCCACACAGACTTGACTTGCACAGGAAGCAAGTCAAGCACAAACCTATTGCACAAGGGCAAACCTAAACTAAAGCCTAAAGAGGCAAACAAAGCAATCACAAACACATACAGCATAAAATAAACGCACCAACAAGGGGGCTCAAACATCAAAGGTTAGGCACTAGGGCCAACTGGAATGGGGTAAGTGTGCTCTTAACCTTGCCATTGAGAGGCTAAGGTGAAGCAGATGAAAGGAGATGAGGGGTGTGCCTCATTGCTTCTATCCCTAATCAGGGAGAGCATCAAATAATAGAAAGTGGGGGAGTTCAGAAAGATGGAACTCTTTCCCCTTTATTGACTCGACAGATCTTGGGTTTTTATCTCAATGCTTCAACCATGTAATGGGAGCAAAGAGAGGACACACTGAATAGTGGGGGATAGGCTACTTATCCCTACCTTCCACCAATTGCCTTACTTGAAGGACTTTTCCTGCTTGGGACAATTTTAAACATACACAGGCATTGCCTCTTAAGGAGGACTTCAGACAGTTTGCCCGGTCAAATAACAGACCGGGTCTCCAGACTACATGAAGAAGAAATGTTTATACCTCAAAGCAATTGCTAAAAAGCAAAGCAAGCAACTAAAGCAACTAAAGTGTACCTGAAAAAGTCAAACTTATTAGTAAACAAGTCAACAGTTCAAAGCAAAAGGAAATGAATAAACAGTCAACCACAGAAGGTCAACTGTGCAAAGCAAGACTCAAACACATGAGTCAAACCTACAAAACAAAGGTTAGTACATGATATGTAATCAAAACCAATCACATTTGTACGATCTCAATGGCAATGGTGCTCAACCTGAAACAGGAACTCAATAGTAAGCACAGAAGACCACTAGGACTAGCCTAGGGTCAAGGATGGAAGAAAAAGTCAAAGCAGCAAGGAAAAGTCAACCAAAGTCAAAGTCAAACATTTGAGAAGCTATCACAATTGGGCCCACATTCAAATCATGTATTATAATCATTTCATGAACATTTGAAGTCAAAGTAAGGCAAAGGAAGGCATACAAAAGTCAACAGAATGACTTGCATCAAAAGTCAACCCAAACATTTTCAAAAATCATCAAATAAATCACCCTCAATCCTAACATCTAGCATGGTATACATGTAAAATTTCATGGCATTTGGATGAGAGGAAGGCAGTCAATTAAAATTGAGAAGTCAAACCAAATTCAAGTAAGCATAATGAAAGTCAACAAGCATGGGTCAACTTCAAAAAATCATATCAAATTGAAAACAGAAGAGAAATGAATGAGATTTACACCAATGCAAAGCTTGAGATGTCTAGTTATCACATATGAAATTTCATGATCATACAATATGTTATGAGAATTTCCCAAAAGATTTGGCAATGCATAGCACAAAAAGTCAACAAATGACCAAGTATGGAAGAAAATTCACAATTAAATGGAAAACAGCATGATTAAATCCAAGAAAATTCATACACAAACTAGACATATGATAGATGATTCATGCAAAATTTGAGGTTATTTGGATAAGAGGAAGCATGTGAACAAAAATTGGGAAAATACATGATCATGGTATAGCACCAAATGTAACACATAACTTCAGAAAATCAAAGCTCACAAACCACCAATGGGAAATGCATAAACTTTATATGGAAATGAAGGTCAATGAGTCTAGTTTCATCATAAAAAATTTCAGGCTCAAAGGATATGTCATGAGTATTTCACAAAGAGAAGGGCACAAGGTATCATTTATGCACACATGTTGGGAAAACAATTATCATTTAAAATCCAGCCACTGAAAAATTAATTAAAATTCACCATAAAATACTAGACATTTTCATGAGTTTAATGCAAAAAATCCCACAATTTTTGGAGTTAAAATGAATAAAAAATGAATTGTTGAAGTTGGGTGAATAATTGAACAAAGTATGAAACACATAGCATGGCATATGGTCAAACAAGGTCAACCGATGGCATAGCTGTAATTTTGGACTCATTAATCAAAGCTGCGCGTTTTGGGTGGAGGAAAGGAAATGTTTTGATTGGCTCTCAGTCAATAAAACAGTAACACACCAATGAAACCTCATACTTTCTGTTTTAGAAACCCTAGGGTTTAAGCATGGCAAAGGCATCATGTTCAGCTTCAACAATCGATCAAAACAGCAACAAATGAACAACAACATGTAATATAACAAACATGCAGCAAACAAGTGGCCACAAATCCACACACAACAGCCACAAACCATATGGATTTCTGGGCCAAGTTCAAGACAGCAACAGGGTTTTAGCAGCATGGCTTTCAACATTGTATCATCAACATCATCATTAATTGAAATTCCAACAAACAAACCACTAACATGGCAATGGTAATATTCATACAGCAACCAAACAACAGCATTCAACATGGTTCACATGTATTCTCTAGGCATGTTCATAAGGTTTCAAACAGCAGCAAAATGCATTCATGTAATCAACATCATAAACAAAATTCGACCAAGCATCCTATAATCACCAGCAGCAATAGTGTCCAACACATATGTATGTATGTAACAGGATTTTGGGCAAATATAACAGGATTCATGAACAGCAAGGTATTAACATTATCGTGCATCAACATCCAAACATGAATCAATGAACAAACCTCAATAATTAAGCCTGGCCATTAAACATCAGTACTAAACAACAGTAGTAAACAAACAAAACACGTCACATGGAATTTCTGGGCAGAGCTCATGCATTTAGGGTTTTAGCAGCCATGGCATTCAGCATTCTCAAGCAAAATCAAAGCAATTGAAACTCCAAAATAGCACGCGAACAACATGGCAATGATGCAACCACACTCAATGCACATCTAACAGCAACAACCATACACATTCAAGCAAAAATCTGGGCAAGTTCTAAGGTTTGAACTGCAGGGTATCATCATCAAGCAACAATCATCATGAGATTTCAACAAGCCCAGAAAATAAAACCAAGCATGCCAACAGCATCATCAAGCATTCAGTATCACAAGTATGGCACCAATTTTCTCTAACTCATCATGTTCAAACCAAATCGAAGAAAAATGCAATTGCTCACAAAAATGTAAATCAAGATTTCTTGGCCAAAACTCAACCAAATTAAGCATGCTTTAGTTCATTAAAACCAGCTCAAAAAGATCTTTCATAAATACGTCAGGGCAGGGCAAATGATTAAGGTCGAATTGCTTACTTGTTTTTGAAGACAATGTGAAACAGGGTTGTGTTGGGTGATTCAAGCTCAAACAGATGAAGGTTTTGGTCCCAAATGGTGTACTCTTGAAGAAATTATGCTCAAACTCGCTTGATTTGACCCTAGCTCCAAGCTGCCATGGGAGAATGCTTTGAAGATGCAGAGCTAGGGAAGGTGTTTCAGTGGAGAAATGATGATGAGAATATGCTCAAGATGTTGTCTAGATAGTGAAGGAAGCGAGAGGAATTTGTGTGCTTTGATGATTTGAACAGAAAATCCCAATCGTGCCAAATGCAAGAAGGAGAGTATCTCTATTTTTCTGTATGGAGGCTGCAAAAACTAGGGTTGCAATTGGCAGAAGAATGACTTATATGTGACTGTTTAGCCTTTGTTAATCGAATGGTAAGTTGGTTTTTGCTTAATGATGCATTTTGCAAATTTTGCTAATTGGCAATAAGTGAATAATGGAGGTGTGTTTGCTGCTTGAGTGGGCTGGATACAGGCTGCCAAATACCATTCCAATTGCTGTTTGTGGTCTGCACAGAAAATGCTGTATGTTTTTTGCTTATGTACTTCCATTTGCAAAATTGCCAAATTTGTGCTTTTGGTTCAAAGTGGTGGTGGAATGATGGTATGGACATGATTTAAAGCTTGAGACAAGTCACAAATGATATATGAAACATTTCCCAATTGGCCAATTGGTGAAAAAAGTCTTAATTCAAAAAGTCAAAGTTTGGTCAAACTTTGATTTTAAATGAAAAAGGTCCAAAAATGCCATTTTGAATGGTAGGGTTTTAGGTCATGAAGTTTATATTTTTGGAAAGAGGATGAAAAATGTGGTTTGTAGGAAAAAACCCCACCAAATTTGGCCTTGTGGTTTGAGAGATATGGCTTGTTGAAGTTCAAAAATTGGTGAAAATGATTTGATCATATCTTGACAACCATACATGGGATTTGAGAGTTCTTGGACTTTTTGAAAATGGGAGAACAAGATCTTCAACTTTCATGTTGGGCAAAAATTCATTTGGAGCTTGTATCATGATGTAAGTTGAGGATCAAGAAGTTTCCATTTTTGGCAGTTAAAATTACAGGTCCATTTTCTATTTCTGGAAATTTTCTGATTGGCTTCAAATTCTTCAATGATGTTGATTGCCATGACATATAAGGTCTATTAGGACATGAATAAGCTCCTTCAAACCATTTCCATCCATCAAATCCAAAGAATCAACCACAGTTGACCAACTTTGACTTTCTAGGGTTTTTGACTGTCTATGCACTGACTGATGAATTCCAAACCCTAATTCCTTGAGACCTTGACTTCAAATGATGTCCCAAGTTGTATGGACTCTTGATTATTGACCATGGTGCCCAAATTCCACAAGAATGGCCACCATCCACTGCTTTGACTGATTGTTGACTGTTTAGGGTTTTTGATTGTCTGTACATTGACTGCTGACCTCTGAGCCTTCCACCCTTGACTTGAACACTTCAAAAAGACCTCCAAGTCATGTGAACTTGTTGGGCAAACCCTAGGGCTTTGATTCCTTGAGAAACACCCTTGCTTGATTGGTTGACTGATCTCCTGATCAGTTTGACCTAATTTCTGACTTGCTTGCTCTTGAGGCAACTGGGGACAATGCAATGCTATGCAATGTATCATGATATGCTATGACCTAATATGAAATGGTATGTATAATGATAGGTGCAAATTTGAGGTGCTACAGCTGCCCCTATTCAATCAGCTGGGAACCCGAACGGATGATAGCAGTGGCTGTCAGACTTTCAGGGTAAACAGGGATTGAATACAAAAGAACCGTAGAAATTTGCACCGACTGGATATAATACAAGAATGCCTGTCAGGATCGGCAAAGAAACAGTCTTGAAAGAACAGTCCGTCTGGAACGGAAAAGAAATCGGCTTGAATACCGAAACAGAAACGTCGACCTGGATACCAAAATAAATGGTAACACAGGGATAGCCATGGCTCGAGCGCCGTAAGTCAGTCTGAATACTGAGCATCGGGATACGAGAGATTTGATGTCGATCTGAAACATCGGAAATTGGCCTGATCGCCACCTCGGTATGAATACCGGAAAATTGGCCTGAGTGCCAAAGCGTGAATTGATTGGTGTTCCAAAACACTCAACATCCTGAAGAGGGCTAGAAAAGCAGTCTTGTTAAAGGATGGACATTCGATTTCACCAGAAATACGAATCTTACTCGGCTGGGGAGGACGACTTCGACCCAAGAGCGCATGAGACATATTATCTATAGCCGTCAGAACGTAGATAATAACCTCGCATGGAAGATTATCCATAACCGGGTTGTAGGTTGTTAAATGAATAATCGACCGAAAACATCCTGAAGAGAGCGAAGGCAAACTTGTTAAAGGATGAACATCCGATTCCGCAGGGAATACGAATCTTACTCTGATGGTGATAACAATCGAAGGATTGACCAAAGAGTGCATGAGATATATTATCTATAGCCGTCAGAACGTAGATAATAAACTCGCATGGAAGATTATCCATAACCGGGTTGCAGGTTGTTAGATGGATAAACGACCGAAAACATCCTGAAGAGAGCAAAGGCAAACTTGTTAAAGGATGAACATCCGATTCTGCAGGGAATACGAATCTTACTCTACTGGTGATAACAATCGAAGGATTGACCAAAGAGTGCATGAGATATATTATCTATAGCCGTCAGAACGTAGATAATAAACTCGCATGGAAGATTATCCATAACCGGGTTGCAGGTTGTTAGATGGATAAACGACCGAAAACATCCTGAAGAGAGCAGAGGCAAACTTGTTAAAGGATGAATCTTACTCTGCTGGTGATAACAATCGAAGGATTGACCAAAGAGCGCATGAGACATATTATCTATAGCCGTCAAAACGTAGATAATGAACTCGCATGGAAGATTATCCATAACCGGGTTGTAGGTTGTTAAATGGATAACGACCGAAAACATCCTGAAGAGAGCAGAGGCAAACTTGTTAAAGGATGAATCTTACTCTGCTGGTGATAACAATCGAAGGATTGACCAAAGAGCGCATGAGACATATTATCTATAGCCGTCAGAACGTAGATAATGACCTCGCATGGAAGATTATCCATAACCGGGTTGTAGGTTGTTAAATGAATAATCGACCGAAAAGAAAGGCATCGGTACCAGGACTAGGTATGCAAAGATGACCAATCCAAAGAGGATAAAGTTGCTAACTCGGAGCAAATATCCAAAAGGGAAGTGAAGACCCAATGGGGACAATACTGCTTGATCAAGGCAAGTATCCAAAGGGGACAAGACCATTAATACCACAAAGAGGGGATTACATCTACCGGTTTGTAGGCAGAAAACCACGGAAAAAGTAACCAGTCATCATCGGGATGAGCACAAAGGGTTAACTCCAACAAGGGGAGGAATGTGGGATTTTACAACTACCAGCTAGTGGGTAGAAAACCAACAAACGGTCTGCTGAGAGACAGAGTGAGAAAAAAGGATTTACAGCTACCAGCTAGTGGGTAGAAGACCGTAAAGAAAGGACTTACAGCTACCGGTTTGTAGGTAGAAGCCAACAAATCCCACTGAGGATGAAATGAATGAGTGCCGGTTAGCGAGCAACTATTCATTTATGCCCCAGGGAAGCACAAGAGACAGTCGACGGGGAGCCATTTAGGATCGATCCAAAAAGGCAGACTGAAACAAGACTCATCCTAATGAGGAAAGAACTCAATAGGGAAAACCCATCCCGTGTAGGGAGGGAACGGAAGCAACCGTCATCCACGAGGACGTATCTCAGTGGGGAGTGCAGAAGAAAATGGTAGACACTTTCTGCTTAAGGGGTAGACTCTACATGGAGAGATCGGACACACCCATATTTGCTCGAGAAAAATCTACTGGAGAGATTTGTATTATCAAATAGCAGGGGGAAACAGTCAACAGATACCCGGCAACAGCTGCAACATGAGTATCCAAATGCTATGATTATGCATGTATGCATTATGCATGATGAATGTATGATGAATGTTGACAAACAGACATGCTCAACACGCAGGTCCGGGAATCAATCGTCCGGAGAGAAAACCAAAGTCACCAGAGAGCAAAGAAAATCCACTGGGGACTGGGATATCAGGGAACACTTATCCTGCAGGGGAGGAAGAGCCATAAGAGGCTTCCGGAGGGATCGTCAGTCGCAACCGGAGAACAGAGTTCAACATACAGGCGTATGCGCCACAACAACTCGTGATGAAAATCAGAGATATCAAGAAGCGACCAGATTTCTGATGAGAAATACAAAGGCAATGACAAAGCTCCTTGTGCAAACAACTCCGCTGAGGGATCTATCTGGGAAAATGCCGGATTAC
Organism: Lathyrus oleraceus; assembly: GCF_024323335.1. Classification (NCBI taxonomy): domain Eukaryota; kingdom Viridiplantae; phylum Streptophyta; class Magnoliopsida; order Fabales; family Fabaceae; genus Lathyrus; species Lathyrus oleraceus. The sequence continues at coordinate 225,438,723 of NC_066582.1, forward strand.
TGGGATGTCAATCCAACGAATACTGAATCTTCAAAGAACAACACCCATGCTGGTGGAGAGGAAGACTGCCCTGCTGGAGAGGTGAAAGTTGAAGTCTTCAGTAAGCACTCTGCTTGGGGAGCTGCCCCACAAAAGTATTTCAACAGCAACCTTGCTGGGAATGCCCCACGGTAGGGCTCAAACAGCACTCTACTGGGGATGCCCCACAATAGAGCTAACAGGGATTTGGATGAAGAATCTGTACTGCCGGGAACATGAAGATGAACAACTCCAAACAACACTGCATCGGGCAACTTCACTGAGGAGAGACCATACGAGGTTCTGCAGGACAAAGATACAGCCATGCTCGAGATACGAACAATTGTCTTACCTGTTGGTAATCATACCACCCTCGGGAGAGCACTGTGGGTCTCCTAAGTATCCTTCCATCATTGTGAATGTTCACTTTGTTTAAGAACAATTTTTTTGAAAAATTTGTTTATTTTGAAAACAATGATACTTTATCAATTAAAACATGCAAAACGTTTGTTGAGTTAAAACAAATAAGAGTGCAAATAATTGGATAAAAGCTCAAATTGATGTGATGGAATGGTAATCTGCAAAGGGCGAGACTCCATAGATCTGTACAAGTTTGAAATCGGTGATATATATTGGAGAGGGCTACATTGAACATAATGACCTTTCCTCTACCATTCTGAATTTTCGATGTATTCAAAGCTTCAGTCGATGACGAATCGAGAATCCCTGACGGATGACAGATATAGCACAGTCTTGTCAAGATGCAGTTACTTGCCAAATCCCTAATTTTTGCCTAGATTGCCCCAGTGTGAGGTGTTCAATCTAGCGGGATGCAAATTCTTTTTTTTTTCAATGTCTCTAACTTTTGCCTGGATCGCCCTTTCGGGTTTTCAATCCACCGAGACGCTCCTTTTTGCCTAAGTCGCCCTTTGGGGTGTTCGACTTAGCGAGCTGTTTTGCTTTTTTTCTTTTAGGCGAAGTATTTCTTGACTGCATTCGGGATTCACAAGACGAGTGAACTTCTTCATTCATTGTTGCAGGTGTCAAAGCATTGCCTGAAAAGGCTCTCTTGAAAACGGATGGACGTTCTTAGCTTGGAGTCCACTTGCCCCTGGAATCGGGCACGAAAGACAAGACTTTCTTGAGCACAAGGTCGCCTTCTCGGAACACACGAGGCTTGACCTTCTTGTCAAATGCTTTCATCACTCTCTGCTGATATAACTGACCATGACACATGGCAGTTGATCTCTTCTTCTTGATCGAATTCAGCATCAGTCAACTTGGGACTTTGAGGGTGCTATCTTTCTTGTGTTTTTTTTTCTTTTGATTTTGCTTTCTTTTGATTTTGCACCCTCTCTTTCTTTTTTCTTTCTCTTTTTTTTTTGATAATGCCCCAGTTGGCTGTTCTGCTGATTCTCGAGATGCAGCTGAGTGATCTTCTTTTCTTGCTCAAGAAGTCGGGAAATCTCGTCAGGAATCCCTTCAACATCATCTTCGTCCGCTTCGAATACAGGGAATTCAAAATTGGGAGATGACGTCCGATCACTATGTTCACTGGGTTTAAGAAACAACCTGCATAATGATTTTGAGTATAAAAAAAAAGCACTTTGAAAATCAAACAAGACAATCGTTATGCAGATGAAAAGATTGCTTTTATTCTTGTTTTTTAAGGTTTTTTGTGATCACCAATTTCATGCAAAAGTGAAAAAGGAAAACAATTGGAAAAACAAATGTTTAACATGAATTTATTTGAATGAAAATATCATTGCGCAAAATGTTGCCAACAATGTCATCACTTCTCCTTTTGGCATGGGAGAAGGGTTTTTAAGCAAAGTGATTATTACAGAGACTTATGAACAACTGTAGGAAAGCCCACAGTGACCCAATTGTGATAGATCCCAACGGGGACGACAACTGTCAGTATTTCTTGCATCAGCAGCTTCTGCAACCGAACAACCCTTCTGAAGAAAAAGTCGGCGCCAGCCTAGGACTTGTTATCTTCAAACTTGACTAGCATTAGGACCTAAGTCCTCCAAGATCAGAATACCTGACCTCACAAGGTCTTGAACCTTCATCTTCAGCTGAAAGCAGCTATCCACATCATGACCAGGAGCACCCGAGTGATACACACAATGTTGTTCAGGCCTATACCACCACCGAGGGTTGACGGGTATGGGCGGCGGGTCTCTGGGTGTGATCAAGTTCCGCTCTATCAGAGTGGGATACAGTTCGGCGTAGGACATGGGGATTGGATCAAAAATGATCTTCTTCCTCTCATTACTTGTACCAGCTTGATTGTCAATGGGAGGCTGGTAAGCCTGCTGCTGAGGATGACGTTGTGGAGTCTGATACTGCTGAGTTGGTCTTCTCGGCTGTTGTTGAGTTTGAGTTGCTGGAATAGTCACAGCAGCAACTTGCCGATATGGTCCTCTATTTGCACTCCTTCGACGGTGCACAGCATTTATTTCATTCTCTCCCCTTTTGGGTGCCCCAGAGGATGGCCTTTTAGAATTGGAAGAGTTTGAAGAGCCAGGATCTTGTATCCTTCCTGCTTTGATGAGGCTTTCAGTTCGTTCTCCACAGACGACAACATCTGAAAAGCTACTGAATGGGCAACTTCCCAAACGATCCATGAACACACCTTGCAGGGTTCCAATGAACATGTCAGTCAGTTCTCTCTCCAGCATAGGAGGTTGCACTCTGGCGGCTAGCTCACGCCACCTCTGGGCATACTCTTTGAAACTCTCCTTATCTTTCTGATACAAGCTCTGTAACTGAGTTCGGCTTGGCGCCATGTCCATGTTGTGCTTGTATTGCCTTAGGAAGGCCTCACCCAAATCTTTCCAGCTTCTGACTGATTCTCGCTTCAGATCCATGTACCAGTCCAAAGATGCCCCAGATAGACTATCTTGGAAAAAGTACATCCACATTTTCTCATCGTCAGTGTATGCAGAGATCTTCCTGAAGTACGCCTGCACATGGGTGCGAGGACAGGAAGTGCCATTGTACTTGTCGAATGAGGGTGCCTTGAACTTGTAGGGGATCTTCAACCCTTCCACCAGACCCATGTCGGTCACATCAAACCCAAGGGAGTTCTGACATTCCATGGCTCGGACTTTCTCAGCAAGAGCATCCACTTTTCTGTTTCTCTCTTCGGTTTTCACAACATCATAGTCCTCACTGAGAAGAGTAAACGTGTCCTCTTGTTGGTTGACAAACGGAGCTGGATGACGAATCGGAGCCCGGGTAGCTCTGACATTGACCTCTGCAGCAAGAGGCTGTCCATTGATTCTTATACCCTCAAGTTCATCCCCGACGGCGTAGTCGTTAGTGGGAGCAGCAACATGGATAGTCTCATGAGCGGGTGCAGCAACAGGCGAAGCACGGTTGGATGTTGGAATCACAACTTCCTGTCTCTGGGCTAAGGCACGCAGCTCCTCTTGCCCCTGAACGACCCCTTGCATCATTGTCATGAACTGGGCCATGTTTGCCCTCATCTCGGCCAGCTCTGTCTGAACCTGATCCATACCTCTCTGTTGATTGAGCCTGGTTGAAAACCAGTGTGGTCTCTGATCAGCTATCCTGTCTCACAAAGGAACCGGAGTGAGAATACAGCACAAGAACACCTGTTATGCAAATGATATGAGTATGATGTTAAATGATGCGTATGATGCACATGATATGCTCATTTCTCAGGCATTCAAAGAGCCTGACTCATCTTGAAAAAGATGGCAACCTGCAGTAACAAGAAAGAGATAAACAGAATACAGGGAAAAATGAGAGCAACAGAGAAAATCAACAGCCTTATATATGAATAAGGGTACAAAAGAAGTCATACAACTGAATGTTCGAAAACAGAGTACAAAGAAGAAGAATCCCATCCAACAAGCCTGGAGGTGATTCTCAACAAAATGATCCAAAGACGGAGTACAAGCAAATGAATCCCATCCAACAAGCCTGGAGGTGATTCAACAAAAATACCAACAAAGATACAGTCTAAGGCAGACGGTCTTCTGGAATGAGGGTCTTCAGGTAATGACACTGGTCTATCAACAGTGAGCATTCTGAACAATCTGGTAGCGGAGTGATCTTCTCTTTCAACTGTCTCCTCAGCTCCAAGACTTCTCCTCCAAGATACTCCTCTGACTTCTGTCTCAACTCCATCTCCTTCTTCAACTGATTGTCTTTGTCTTTGAGTTGCTTCTCCAAGTCTCTGACTTTCTTTTGATAACCGACCTCTGCTCTCTGCAGTCTCAGACATTCCCTATGCTCTGCATCTAACAGGGACTCCATTTCCTCATACGATCTCTTCTTCCCCCTCGCTCTGCTAGCATCCTCTCCTTGCACTTCCCTGAGTTGATGGGCCAAATGCAGCTTATCAGCTTTAGCTTTGTACAATTCCATCTGAGCGTCTTGCTCCTTCTCTCTCAGACGACGACTCTCCATTAGGGCTTGCTTATAGTGCTCAGCAGGCACACTATCAGCAAGTACCAAGGGTGGTTGCTCTTGCAACGGCTCCATCCTATCGTAGGGAAGCAGCAAAGTTTCCACTCTCTTCTTTACCCAATCAGTGTAATCGGGCATGGCAATGGCAAACTTCTTCCCTAAGACGGATCCATCCTTCACTCCAACAGATCTCCAGGCTTTCCCTATCTGCTCCAACTTAGCAGGGTCATCCTTCTTCTCAAAACAAAAACTCTCAGCTATCTCTGCTTCGAGCGGCCTTCTACACATGACAAACCCTAGCTGGCGAAGGGAGAGAACTGGGTTGTAGTTGATGCAACCCTTGGTCCCTATGAGTGGCACACCCCGGAATTCACCACAACTCATGATGACATCCTTCACATCCATCCGGTATGACTGCCACCTGATGTCGTAGGAAGTGAGCGACATGATCCTCTGAGTCCACTTCAGAGTACTCTGGGTTTCTACAAATGGTCCACTGGCTGGCAGAAGAGACATGAACCATTTATACAGGAGAGGTAAGCAGCATCTGATGGCTCCACCCTTACCATGCCTACTGTGGATGGCATAGTAAGTATCAGCAAGGAGGGTAGGGACTGGATTCCCCCTGATAAAGATGCTGATGGCAGCATGGTCTATGAAATTCGGCATACTGGGAAATAGGATGATCCCATAGATCATGGCAGCTAGCTGTGCGTGAAAAACTTCCCAATTCCCCTTCTCTGCTTCATCTCTGGCTACCCTCAACAGAAATTTCAACGGCAGACCAACAACTTCCCCACAGGGCTTCCAATTCTTACCAACCTCCTCAACACTCAACCGGAGAGCTCTGGCAATCAATCTGAAGTCGACCTCCTTGGGGACGTCCAAGAAGGGAATCTGATGCTGAACAGGGATACTCAACAGGATGGAATACTCTTCGAGAGTAGGTGCAAGCTGGTAATCCTGGAATGTGAAGCATCTGAGCTCTGGATCATAGAACTGAAGTAGTGTCTGCAGAGGTACTGGATCCACTATCGTCTTCAACACTGTCAAGATGTCTCCATACCGCCCAACGAAACTCTTCAATCGATCGTCTGTCACGAGGCTACCCAACTCTACTAGTGGAGTCAATGGCTCGCGGTGGAAACTGTAGGAACAGGTCTTCCGCTTCAACTCAGGAACTGTTGCCATCTCTATCAGTAGACAAGCTCGGGAATGTACCTGAGAAATGATATGCATGCAGAGATTAGTTTTTTTTTTCTCTTTTTCTCTTTTTTTTTTTCAATATATTTTTTTCAATATTTTTTCGATTTTTTTTTCTTAATACGTTTCTTTTGAAAAATAAATATGCTATGATGCACATGATGCAGACTGGACTGGCTGGTTGTGCAATCTCTGACTAGGTCGAAGCTTCAGTCGGAATCAGAACATAAATCCAACTTAGGGTTAACTGATCATACTGTCTGAACAGAAAGTCACCATCAGAACCAATAGTCACCAACGGTACCTGTAATGAATAACCCTTCCCCACTCACGGGTGTAGTCTAGGCCAGGGTAAAGCTGAGAGAAACGCAGCATAAATAACCTTCCGCGGAAATACTATCATATACACACCCGAAGTATGTAACGACAGTATCCCACCAGGGTCTGAACTGCTCGTGATATCAATGTTCCGCTAAGTGGCGCCATACCACCCGCTTCCCATGAACCACTCTATTCCTAGGTATCCTAGATTTCACTCACGGTCTGGGTATTGGACCTTTTACCTCAACTGACTCCCCCCACACAGAGAAAAACAGACAGCCAACCAGTAATGAATAATGAATATGAATGCAAACATCAATGCACACAATCAATGCAAACAATAAATGTAAATATATACAATGAATGCAATAAAATACAACAAGCAGAAAGCAACCAAAACCCTAATCCTAGAGAGCGCTAGGAGAGACTCGCTCAGGGAAGATGGACCAGCATAGGTCAACTTCTCTACATCCCCAGCAGAGTCGCCAGCTGTCGCATCGCGCGAAAAACCGGCGGGAAAAGAAAGAAACAACAGAGCCGCCACCGTGCGTTATTTATCCCAAAAGAGGGAAAGGAAACGCTCGAAGTAAACCTAGGAAAGAACATGGTCTCGCGACCAAAAAGAATGGGTTCGGGAGTCGGTTATGCGAAGGGAAGGTGTTAGGCACCCTACGCATCCGTAGTACTCTACGGGATCCACGCACAAAAGGAAGGAAAATGGTTGCTAAACACTGCTCAAACTCACACACACACTGGCTGAAAGAGACAAAAGAGACTGACTGAAACTGACTCGGCAGGATATCGCATCCTGGGCCTACTTAGTCTATCAGACGTAGACATCAGAGTCGAAGTAGTTCGGACTGGGGAAACGAAACATGCTCGCTAGGATGTCGCATCCTATGCATACGTATCTTCTCGGACGAGAGAAGAATCAGAGCATTCGTAGCTCGGCTGACACGCACACAAACAAACAAAGCACAGGCAAACGTGGAGCCCGACCGCCAATCACTGGACTTATGTCAGCATCCGAACCTAAAACACACAACAGATAGATAGGGAGTCGGGGACTCAGCCTAAAACTGTCAAACAAACACAAAAGAAAAGAAAAGGCGCCCGGAGAGATCAGCTCAATCTCCTGCCTACATACTTCATCTGGTATGAAGATCAGGGCGATGTAGTTCCCCTACGCAGGGACAAGGATCTAGCCTAACCAGATAACAGAGGGAGACACAACACTAGGGAGACTACGACTCGAGCCTAGATGTTGTCATGCAAAGTCAACCCTAAGTTAAGGTTTCTAGCTAGAGGGCACAAGGGCCAACCTATCCTAAGCAGACACAGGAAGAAGCAAAGTCTCGATTGCAACAAGGGCAAGAGAAAGGGGATATCTCAATCACAGCAAGGGTGAGAGAAGAGAGTTAGTGTTAGTGGTTAGTCAAACTCGGCAAGACATCGCGTCTCGTGCCTACGTATCTCACCTGAACGTGAGAATCAGAGTTGCCGTAGTTCGGCCGGCAGGGAAAAAGGACTCTATCGCAACGAGGGCGAGAGAAAGGAAAAGGCTCGATCGCAACGAGGGCGAGAGAAAGGGAAAGTCTCGATCGCAACGAGGGCGAAAACAAGCACGGATTAGTTGTTAGTCAAACTCGACAAGACATCGCATCTCGTGCCTACGTATCTCACCTGAACGTGAGAATCAGAGTTGCCGTAGTTCGGCCGGCAGGGAAAAAGGACTCTATCGCAACGAGGGCGAGAGAAAGGAAAAGGCTCGATCGCAACGAGGGCGAGAGAAAGGGAAAGTCTCGATCGCAACGAGGGCGAAAACAAGCACGGATTAGTTGTTAGTCGTTAGTCAAACTCGGCAAGACATCGCGTCTCGTGCCTACGTATCTCGTCTGGACATGAGAATCAGAGTTGCCGTAGTTCGGCCGGCAGGGAAAAAGGACTCTATCGCAACGAGGGCGAGAGAAAGGAAAAGGCTCGATCGCAACGAGGGCGAGAGAAAGGAAAAGGCTCGATCGCAACGAGGGCGAGAGAAAGGATCGCAACGAGGGCGAAAGCAAGCAAGGATTAGCTGTTAGTCGTTAGTCAAACTCGGCAAGACATCGCGTCTCGTGCCTACGTATCTCATCTGAACATGAGAATCAGAGTTGCCGTAGTTCGGCCGAACAGTTCTAAACATGGCTCACACAAGGGTTAAGCCACACAGACTTGACTTGCACAGGAAGCAAGTCAAGCACAAACCTATTGCACAAGGGCAAACCTAAACTAAAGCCTAAAGAGGCAAACAAAGCAATCACAAACACATACAGCATAAAATAAACGCACCAACAAGGGGGCTCAAACATCAAAGGTTAGGCACTAGGGCCAACTGGAATGGGGTAAGTGTGCTCTTAACCTTGCCATTGAGAGGCTAAGGTGAAGCAGATGAAAGGAGATGAGGGGTGTGCCTCATTGCTTCTATCCCTAATCAGGGAGAGCATCAAATAATAGAAAGTGGGGGAGTTCAGAAAGATGGAACTCTTTCCCCTTTATTGACTCGACAGATCTTGGGTTTTTATCTCAATGCTTCAACCATGTAATGGGAGCAAAGAGAGGACACACTGAATAGTGGGGGATAGGCTACTTATCCCTACCTTCCACCAATTGCCTTACTTGAAGGACTTTTCCTGCTTGGGACAATTTTAAACATACACAGGCATTGCCTCTTAAGGAGGACTTCAGACAGTTTGCCCGGTCAAATAACAGACCGGGTCTCCAGACTACATGAAGAAGAAATGTTTATACCTCAAAGCAATTGCTAAAAAGCAAAGCAAGCAACTAAAGCAACTAAAGTGTACCTGAAAAAGTCAAACTTATTAGTAAACAAGTCAACAGTTCAAAGCAAAAGGAAATGAATAAACAGTCAACCACAGAAGGTCAACTGTGCAAAGCAAGACTCAAACACATGAGTCAAACCTACAAAACAAAGGTTAGTACATGATATGTAATCAAAACCAATCACATTTGTACGATCTCAATGGCAATGGTGCTCAACCTGAAACAGGAACTCAATAGTAAGCACAGAAGACCACTAGGACTAGCCTAGGGTCAAGGATGGAAGAAAAAGTCAAAGCAGCAAGGAAAAGTCAACCAAAGTCAAAGTCAAACATTTGAGAAGCTATCACAATTGGGCCCACATTCAAATCATGTATTATAATCATTTCATGAACATTTGAAGTCAAAGTAAGGCAAAGGAAGGCATACAAAAGTCAACAGAATGACTTGCATCAAAAGTCAACCCAAACATTTTCAAAAATCATCAAATAAATCACCCTCAATCCTAACATCTAGCATGGTATACATGTAAAATTTCATGGCATTTGGATGAGAGGAAGGCAGTCAATTAAAATTGAGAAGTCAAACCAAATTCAAGTAAGCATAATGAAAGTCAACAAGCATGGGTCAACTTCAAAAAATCATATCAAATTGAAAACAGAAGAGAAATGAATGAGATTTACACCAATGCAAAGCTTGAGATGTCTAGTTATCACATATGAAATTTCATGATCATACAATATGTTATGAGAATTTCCCAAAAGATTTGGCAATGCATAGCACAAAAAGTCAACAAATGACCAAGTATGGAAGAAAATTCACAATTAAATGGAAAACAGCATGATTAAATCCAAGAAAATTCATACACAAACTAGACATATGATAGATGATTCATGCAAAATTTGAGGTTATTTGGATAAGAGGAAGCATGTGAACAAAAATTGGGAAAATACATGATCATGGTATAGCACCAAATGTAACACATAACTTCAGAAAATCAAAGCTCACAAACCACCAATGGGAAATGCATAAACTTTATATGGAAATGAAGGCCAATGAGTCTAGTTTCATCATAAAAAATTTCAGGCTCAAAGGATATGTCATGAGTATTTCACAAAGAGAAGGGCACAAGGTATCATTTATGCACACATGTTGGGAAAATAATTATCATTTAAAATCCAGCCACTGAAAAATTAATTAAAATTCACCATAAAATACTAGACATTTTCATGAGTTTAATGCAAAAAATCCCACAATTTTTGGAGTTAAAATGAATAAAAAATGAATTGTTGAAGTTGGGTGAATAATTGAACAAAGTATGAAACACATAGCATGGCATATGGTCAAACAAGGTCAACCGATGGCATAGCTGTAATTTTGGACTCATTAATCAAAGCTGCGCGTTTTGGGTGGAGGAAAGGAAATGTTTTGATTGGCTCTCAGCCAATAAAACAGTAACACACCAATGAAACCTCATACTTTCTGTTTTAGAAACCCTAGGGTTTAAGCATGGCAAAGGCATCATGTTCAGCTTCAACAATCGATCAAAACAGCAACAAATGAACAACAACATGTAATATAACAAACATGCAGCAAACAAGTGGCCACAAATCCACACACAACAGCCACAAACCATATGGATTTCTGGGCCAAGTTCAAGACAGCAACAGGGTTTTAGCAGCATGGCTTTCAACATTGTATCATCAACATCATCATTAATTGAAATTCCAACAAACAAACCACTAACATGGCAATGGTAATATTCATACAGCAACCAAACAACAGCATTCAACATGGTTCACATGTATTCTCTAGGCATGTTCATAAGGTTTCAAACAGCAGCAAAATGCATTCATGTAATCAACATCATAAACAAAATTCGACCAAGCATCCTATAATCACCAGCAGCAATAGTGTCCAACACATATGTATGTATGTAACAGGATTTTGGGCAAATATAACAGGATTCATGAACAGCAAGGTATTAACATTATCGTGCATCAACATCCAAACATGAATCAATGAACAAACCTCAATAATTAAGCCTGGCCATTAAACATCAGTACTAAACAACAGTAGTAAACAAACAAAACACGTCACATGGAATTTCTGGGCAGAGCTCATGCATTTAGGGTTTTAGCAGCCATGGCATTCAGCATTCTCAAGCAAAATCAAAGCAATTGAAACTCCAAAATAGCACGCGAACAACATGGCAATGATGCAACCACACTCAATGCACATCTAACAGCAACAACCATACACATTCAAGCAAAAATCTGGGCAAGTTCTAAGGTTTGAACTGCAGGGTATCATCATCAAGCAACAATCATCATGAGATTTCAACAAGCCCAGAAAATAAAACCAAGCATGCCAACAGCATCATCAAGCATTCAGTATCACAAGTATGGCACCAATTTTCTCTAACTCATCATGTTCAAACCAAATCGAAGAAAAATGCAATTGCTCACAAAAATGTAAATCAAGATTTCTTGGCCAAAACTCAACCAAATTAAGCATGCTTTAGTTCATTAAAACCAGCTCAAAAAGATCTTTCATAAATACGTCAGGGCAGGGCAAATGATTAAGGTCGAATTGCTTACTTGTTTTTGAAGACAATGTGAAACAGGGTTGTGTTGGGTGATTCAAGCTCAAACAGATGAAGGTTTTGGTCCCAAATGGTGTACTCTTGAAGAAATTATGCTCAAACTCGCTTGATTTGACCCTAGCTCCAAGCTGCCATGGGAGAATGCTTTGAAGATGCAGAGCTAGGGAAGGTGTTTCAGTGGAGAAATGATGATGAGAATATGCTCAAGATGTTGTCTAGATAGTGAAGGAAGCGAGAGGAATTTGTGTGCTTTGATGATTTGAACAGAAAATCCCAATCGTGCCAAATGCAAGAAGGAGAGTATCTCTATTTTTCTGTATGGAGGCTGCAAAAACTAGGGTTGCAATTGGCAGAAGAATGACTTATATGTGACTGTTTAGCCTTTGTTAATCGAATGGTAAGTTGGTTTTTGCTTAATGATGCATTTTGCAAATTTTGCTAATTGGCAATAAGTGAATAATGGAGGTGTGTTTGCTGCTTGAGTGGGCTGGATACAGGCTGCCAAATACCATTCCAATTGCTGTTTGTGGTCTGCACAGAAAATGCTGTATGTTTTTTGCTTATGTACTTCCATTTGCAAAATTGCCAAATTTGTGCTTTTGGTTCAAAATGGTGGTGGAATGATGGTATGGACATGATTTAAAGCTTGAGACAAGTCACAAATGATATATGAAACATTTCCCAATTGGCCAATTGGTGAAAAAAGTCTTAATTCAAAAAGTCAAAGTTTGGTCAAACTTTGATTTTAAATGAAAAAGGTCCAAAAATGCCATTTTGAATGGTAGGGTTTTAGGTCATGAAGTTTATATTTTTGGAAAGAGGATGAAAAATTTGGTTTGTAGGAAAAAACCCCACCAAATTTGGCCTTGTGGTTTGAGAGATATGGCTTGTTGAAGTTCAAAAATTGGTGAAAATGATTTGATCATATCTTGACAACCATACATGGGATTTGAGAGTTCTTGGACTTTTTGAAAATGGGAGAACAAGATCTTCAACTTTCATGTTGGGCAAAAATTCATTTGGAGCTTGTATCATGATGTAAGTTGAGGATCAAGAAGTTTCCATTTTTGGCAGTTAAAATTACAGGTCCATTTTCTATTTCTGGAAATTTTCTGATTGGCTTCAAATTCTTCAATGATGTTGATTGCCATGACATATAAGGTCTATTAGGACATGAATAAGCTCCTTCAAACCATTTCCATCCATCAAATCCAAAGAATCAACCACAGTTGACCAACTTTGACTTTCTAGGGTTTTTGACTGTCTATGCACTGACTGATGAATTCCAAACCCTAATTCCTTGAGACCTTGACTTCAAATGATGTCCCAAGTTGTATGGACTCTTGATTATTGACCATGGTGCCCAAATTCCACAAGAATGGCCACCATCCACTGCTTTGACTGATTGTTGACTGTTTAGGGTTTTTGATTGTCTGTACATTGACTGCTGACCTCTGAGCCTTCCACCCTTGACTTGAACACTTCAAAAAGACCTCCAAGTCATGTGAACTTGTTGGGCAAACCCTAGGGATTTGATTCCTTGAGAAACACCCTTGCTTGATTGGTTGACTGATCTCCTGATCAGTTTGACCTAATTTCTGACTTGCTTGCTCTTGAGGCAACTGGGGACAATGCAATGCTATGCAATGTATCATGATATGCTATGACCTAATATGAAATGGTATGTATAATGATAGGTGCAAATTTGAGGTGCTACAACTGACAACAGAATCTGTCAAGTCATCACTGCAAATCAAGTCAGGAAGTGGCCTCTGAAAGGTAAGTTGGTGGCCAGCAAACTCAGTGTGAAGTATGCTATGCTACACAAAATTGGAGCTGCCAACTGGGTGCCCACAAATCACAAATCTACTGTGGCTGTGATGCTTGGAAAGTTCATATTTGCTGTTGGAACCAAAGCAAAGTTTGACTATGGAACCTACATCTTTGATCAAACCATGAAACATGCCGGGAGCTTCAGTGTGAAGGGGCCTATAGCCTTTCCTTCCCTCATATGTGGCATTGTGTTGAATCAATTTCCAAACATATTGACAGAGAATGATTTTGTGAAAAGAAGAGAGAGTCCTTTGGCCTTCAATTATAAACTATTCCTAGGTAAGCATGTCCCTGACATTGCCATGACAACAGGAGAGACATCAAGTGTTGGCAATCAACCAGATAAAGCTGCTGTCATTGCCATACTCAGAGAGACTTGCAAAGAGCTAGAGGCAAGGAAGCTCACTTTGGACAAGTTGATTATGAAATTGGAGATGTCTGATGGTGGTGTGCTTGGTGAATCTGCTGATGCTACAGAAGGAGCTGCAAGGCAAAGTGCAGAGGGTGAAGAGGATGCCAGTTCTGATGATGGCACTGATGATGAGGCTGGCTCTAAGTCAGATGATTAAATCATTTCCTGTATTTCTGTCATTTATGTGTAATTCTGTTTTATTGTGGTCTGTAATTTAAAGTGTTGCTTTGGCAACATTTTTGACAAAAAGGGGGAGTAACACCTGTGGTGCCCCAGGACAACAGATTAATTGCTATGTGCGTAAACAGATATTGAAGATCCTCTAATCCAGAGGTTGTGCTGCAGCTTGATGTTCAACTCCTAAGTGTGAGTGTGTTGATGTGTGCTGCTGTTAGAAGTTTTTATTTAACTTCTGTGTGTGTGCTGATATGTGAAGTTTTTATTTAACTTCTATGTGTGTTGAGTGTGCTGCTGCTCTGAGTGTATTAGCTAGATTAATTTCCCTGCTAGATGTGTGTTTTCCGCTGCTGTGAACTCTGTTGTGATGCCAAGTTGTTTTAGCCAAAAATTTGCCAAAGTGGGAGTTTGTAGATGTTTGATTGGCTGCATTTTATGTTAAAACACTAGCTGGACTCTAATGTCTTGACTGATGTCATGACATGCTTTGGAGATGTTTGATTGGCTGCATTTTGTGTTAGAACATCTAACTGTACTCTGATGTCTCGACTGATGTCATGACATACTTGAGTAGTATGCTGCAGGTTTAGCTAATACAGGATTACTGAATGTCAAACTAGATGTTATGATATTCATCCCTGACAGCAGATACTGAGGTATAAAACAGTTGGTTGTCTGCTATAACTCAGTATTTAATTTCAGTCTGTTTATCAAGGGAATAACAGACCTGGCATAAGGCCTACTGTCTGAATGTCAAACTGGATGTTATGACATTCATCATTGACAGCATATACTGAATAATAGGCAGGTTGGTTTTCTGCTACAGTTCAGTATGTATCTCAGTCTATTCTTCAGGAGGATAACAGACTTGGCATAAGGCCCATTCTGTAAATGTCAAATTGGATGTTTTGACATTTATTACTGTAAGCTGATACTGAAGTATAGACTGGTTGGTCTTTTACAGTACAACATTTTATATAGTCTGTTTTCAGAAAAATAACAGACTTAGCATATGGTCTATGTTCTGGACGTCAAATTGAATGTTGTGACATTCATTCCTGACAGCATATGCTAAATTGTAGGATGGTTAGTTTTTCTGTTTCAGTATTTTTCTCAGGCTATTTTTCAGGAATCCAACAGCTGAGCTAAAATCCAGGAAACTAAAAACTGAGCTACAATTAATGAACCTAACAAATAGCCTATTTGTTAGTACCCTAATATGTGGAAACTAGGTTAACTTGCTTGACCTTAATATTAGGAAATACAAGTACAAGGCCCAAGTGCTGCAATATAAAAGGATGGAAATCCTTCATTCAGAACTCGGGGATTTTTAAACGTGAAGATTTTATTGTTCCATCATACTTCACTGCTGTATTTTTGTGTGTCTTGTATTAGGTGTATCTTGTGAGCCAAGCAATTATCACCTAGATGATTGCATTGGACTAGGGTGTTCATTGAGTTATAAGTGTTGTGTCACTCTAAGCTTTTAAGCGTGAGTGTTGTGTATCTTGATTAAAGCTGTTAAGCACAATCAAGAGTTGTTTGAAGTGTGACTTCGCTATTATCTTTAAACTTAATTAAAGGTTGTAATCACTGAGGTGATTGAGGGGGAGTGAGTAGGAACTCTGATCTTAGTGTAAGATTGAAATTGCATTGGGTAGGTATTAAGTGATAGGATTAAACAGTTGGTTTAAGGTCTGAATTAATACTACTAATAGTGGATTTCCTCCCTGGCTTGGTAGCCCTCAGACGTAGGTGTGTGTGACACCGAACTGGGTAAACAATTCCTTGTGTTATTTACTGCACTTTATTTTTAAGTTCTGCACAATTCTTGTCTGCGCAGAATTGGATGTCATAGCATCCCGTGTGACATCGAAAGTCTGTTAACTAGAATTTCACTATGGTTATTGTGGTAGAAAAATGGAAGATAAGGAAGTTGTATGTTTATATGGTGGTGGTTAATGATTATGCAAGTGAAGGTTACAAGTTTGCTACTGTTTTTGTTGTGTGGAGATGGTGGATTTTTACATGGTGGTTGGGTGGTTCAAAGAAGAAAAGAGGGTTTGGGTGAGTTAGGGTTTAGGTTGAAAAGAGGGAGCTTTAATGTGATTTTGGCATAGGTTTAGTGGCTTTCAAGCTTGAAAAATAAGGGGGATAGTTCTCTATTTATAGAGGAAGCAAAGGGGTTGAAGTGGGTGAAAGAAAATCACTTTGTGGTGAAAAATAGAGTTACTGTTGTTGTCTGAGCAGGTGTAATCGATTAACATGATTGGGGTAAACGATTACACCATCCAAAATGGCCAAGAAATTATTTTTTTGTCTATGTAATCGATTACCATGATTAGGGTAATCGATTACATAGTCCGAAATTTGATGTTTCCCTTATTTTGTTGGTTTTTTCCGCCAGAACTTTAACTGGATAACCCCAATTTCTCCCTGGTGTAAACACCATACCTTGAGTCCGTGTAATATGTATTTGGTTATGAAATTTCAATAAATTATGATGATAAAATAATGAGTGCATGCATGTGCAGTAGGGCCATGGATCAAATGAAAGTTGTATCGGGGTAGGGTGAATTTTGGGGTATGACACCCTATAGGCTAATACTTTTGGTACTTGTATTGAATTATATATTAATAATAAAAGGCTTTTTCTTTACTATTTTTGTTTAATAAAGTACCTAGAATAGATAGTCCATTTTATGTATCAAGTGTGACTTAATCATGAGATCCCATTAAACATAAAGACATCATTCTTAAAGTATCCGTAGTCGAGCTTTGTTGTGAAGTGGGATAACATTAAACCATTAAGACTATTATGTATATAGACTGATGATCACATCTCATGGATCATGGATAAGGAGTCATCAAGTCTTAAACATAGGTATGAATATTAGGAGTAATATTTATACTGGATTGACCCGCTATGAGAATACCATATATAATGTTATGCAAAGTGTGATAAGTTATTCTCATGGTGATAGTGGTGTATACCATCCTTCGACCTGAAACCACTATGGACCCTAGATGTAGAGTCGAGTGCTTTATTGCTGATCAAACGTTGTCCGTAACTGGATGACCATAAAGACAGTTGATGGGTACTCCACGAAGCATGCTGAGGGACATGAGTGACCTAGATGGAATTTTCCCATCCTGCGTAACAGGATAGATGTCTACGGGCCCAATATTGAACTGGATAAGGATGACACGGTCTATGCCTTGTGTTCAATATAGACATAGGGACAAAAGGGTAATTATACACATAAGTATTATCACAAAAGTATTTGTCAAATCACATGACATTTTTGTATCTTGGGTAGCAGTGACGTGTTTCTAGATACCACTCACTGTTTATCATGTTAAATACGTGATTTAATATAATTGCTAATGTCACGAAAACCTACAGGGTCACACACAAAAGGACGGATTGATGATAGATAGAGTAAATAAGGAACACCGTAAGATATGGTGCACTTAAGTGAATTGTAGAACATCGTAAGGTACAATGTACTTAAGTAGAATACGAAATATGGTAAGGTACCACGCACTTAAGTGATTTTGACATATCATAAGATATGGGCCACATACACTTAAGTGGGATTTTTAGCTTACATCCCACATAAGTGGTTCTATAAATAGAACCCTTGTGCAGAAGCATTTGTGCAGTTGAAATTTCGTTTCTCTCTCTCTCTCACACTCAAAGCCTTCATTCGTAGCAGCTATCACTAAGTTTGAAGGAATCCGTTCATGTGGACTGAGTAGAGGCGTTGTCACCATTCAACGTTCGTGATCACTCCTTAGATATGCATCAAAGGCTTCAATCGCCGCAAGAGGTAACGATTCTATCACAGATCATGCCCATTCGTAAGGATCACTAAAGGAGAAAATTTTTTAATTTCCGCTGCATTTTGGATCGTTTTTCTCATTCACTTTATTCATCGACCAATACCATCTTTTTGAGATCAACTATAATTCTCCTTGGACTCCTTGTCTATCCTTTTAGGATGATTTAGCGGTAGTCCACCTCATCAATCGAGAGTTGTTTGGGAATATACCCAAACCTTTAATCCAGTCTTTGTTTTTGGCTTTACCTTATAGCGGCAACCTTACTAGCCCACGTACTGGTAAACCCCTACCTTGATCTTCTATTTAGAGGCTATCTCCTTCTTGGATCCAAGATACTATCCTTCTTTGATCTCGAACTATTTGTTCCCCATCCAGTGATATACTGCTTCCTTGCACACAACAACACTTTCTCTTGGGCCCCGCCTATACCCTTTTAGGATGATATAGCGGCAGTCCGACTTATAAATCAAGAGTTGTTTGGGACTGTGCCCAAACACTTAATTTAGTCTTTGTTTTTGGCTTTACCCTATAGCGGCCGCCACGCTAGCCCACGTACTGGTAAATGCTTGTTTACTCTTTGATTCCAAGTTCCATCCATATGTGGATTCCCTTGATATTATTCTGTTGGTACAAGTTATACTTTTCATCACTGTATATTTATCTCTCTATTCTCGTGGTTCCACGAACTACAATTTCTCTGACTTTCTCATTGCACAATCAGAATACGTAGGCACGAGAATGTGAATCCTTGGCGAGCACACTTCTAATTATTCCCCATTCTCCTTAGGGCACCATTCATATCTTTCATGATCCATTATCCACCTTCGATCATAAATCGTTCACCCAGTGACATATTATTCCTTTGAGATCAGAAACACACTTCCTTTGGAATTCCATATACACCCTTTTAGGACGCCTAACGAAAAGTCCACATTTCTACCTAGAGTTGTTTGAGACTGTGCTCAAACACTTAATTAAGTCTTTGTTTTTGGCTAAATACCCTATAGTGGCAGCCATGCTAGTCCACGTATTGGTTAAAGATGTTTCTCTCTATGGTAAAAATCCCATTTCTCCTATGGATTCCAATACACTTTCACCTTTCGGTTTCAAACAATGCTTCCTCAAGTCACTTGTTTCCAAATATTGAATTATATGACCTTGGTCACTTTATTCCTTTCATCTCCATGATACATTCATATTCTACCTTCATTCACTTCATGTGATATACCTATCCTTTGAGCCAAATACACTTCCTCTTTGTGCTCCTTCTTGCGTCCCCTTGTGAACCAAGAGATGTGCGGGACCGTGCCGAAACACTTATTTCTTCGTCTTTTCGGCATTACCTTATAGCGGCAACCATTTTAGCCCATGTACTGGTAATATCCACCTTACTCTTGGGTTCATATTTTCACCTTTGTTGGATTTCAAAACACAATCCTTTGGTTCAGACCATACCTTAATCACACTTCTTTTCACCTCCCACCACTAGTTCTTTGAACTACGGAGCTCTGAATTCCTCATTTCACTATGAGGATACGTAGGCATGAGGGCCCTAATCCTCACCGAGCACTTTATCTATTTCCTCTCCTTTTCTCATTCTTTCGTGAGTAATCTTTAGATATCACACCTATTCGAGCAACAATAATCAAAACGGTTCCCATGGAGTACCATGGATGTTATGGGTGCTAATACCTTCCCCTTTCATAATCGACTTCCTTACCCAACATATCTCTTTCCCCTGGGTTTTATCGATGTTTTCCCTTTCCTTCGAGAATAAATAAAGTTCGATGGCGACTCTGTTGTATGTTTGTGCATGCAATACATTCAGGTATATTTCTGCTAGCATCAGACTTGCACTCCGATTTGTTTTTGTGGTATACTCAATAGAAACTCAGATACACCTGTGAGTGTGAGTCGAGTTTATAATTTTTATGTGATTTTGAAGAAAATAATCTAAAAACGCGCCAGGCTTCAATGTTTCATAAAAAACCTAAAAGATAGTTAAATGACTTCTCTCATCGCATACTTTATGTTTTATAGACTAGAATTCTCATAAGAACTACAAACATCCCTTATATTGTCTTGTGTTTGTATGAAACATTTCTTGTTGTCGCTGTTTCACATTATAGTTTTTTGTTGTCTCATGCTCCCACTCGAACATTCCTTACATTACCTTTGCTCGGTTTTTTGGTTTTTTCTTCTAGTTTCGTGCTTTTTTCTTTATGTTGTGTTTCATGATACAATTTTTTTTTTTGGATTATGTTCTTTATTGATTTGTATTTTCCTTTTATTTTCTTACTATGTTTTACGTTTATCTTTCAGTTTGTTGGTCTGTTAAATTTGTTATGATTTTTTACTATTTGTATTGGTCGCGTAGGGATGCATTGTTTTTTGTTAGTGATATGCTTTATTGTTGATTTTTATTTCTATTTTCCAGAATTATTATTTTTTCAGTAGTTTTTGTCTTTGCTACTATATATTTTTTAGCAATGTGTATTTATTTTCTTTTTTTTAGTATAGCTTGTTCTCTTTGCTACCTTGCTTGCTTTATTAAGAAGTTGGGTTTAGTAAAAATTAATTAAGAAATTTGAAACTAAATATTTTATGTTAACTAGTGGTTTATTAGGTATAGGTGTCATTGTAAGATCCCAATTTTACCCCTAAGATCCCTCATGTCATCTCATCATATGCATTGACATTGGGATCACACCTTGGCATCCTCCTTACTCTTCATTCATTGGGTTTGCATTGGGAGAGATCACCAAGCACATAATGATTGTATCATACTTTTTTTTTCATTATTTACTAAACAAAATACCAAAAATATGTCAATGTATAGTTTAACTCTTTTGTAGGTACCGGGTATGCTCACATATGCTCTATCAAGCTCATATCTAGGGTTTAAGACCCTCAATGCAAGAAGCTCAATCAAGAAATGGCTCACATTAGATCTAAGTGTAATATATGGATCCCCATGATCTTCACATGTTATTTTGATCAAGAAATCATCAAGAGTTTGGGGTTGGTTTGCCTTGGAAACCTTAATTCATTTGGGTATCTTATGTGACTTCTTCAACAAGTTTCTTCAACAGTTGATCAAATATTTCAAGGTATACTTCACAATACATCATATTATGCATATATGATCCTCCATGAGTCCCAAAAGTCAAGAGAATATCAAGCTAGCAAGTTGGTTCATGGTGGTTGACCAGAGAAAGTCAACTCGGCAAAACCAGGGTTCCATAGACCCTATCTACTACAATTGTTGTCATATGAAAATGATTCCAAGCGAAAAGTTAGTCTAAATGACATTCCAAACTACTTTAATATTGAGGTCAATATCTAGTTTTGCTTAGAAAATCATTTTTTATGGTGAAAGATTATAGGTCATTTTGTCTAAACCCTAGTTTGAAGGTCAACTTCCCAAGACCATAAGTTGCTCATTTTTTATGATATAAAATCCATTAAAATTTCATGATCAATTTCAAGGTTTCTTCTTCAACTTTTATGTTTGGAGGAAGTTCAAATTCAACTTGCAAATGCATCTGCCAAGAGAAACGATTATAGGTCATTTTGGACCAATACCATTGAACAAGTGATTTTCCTCAACTTATAAAATGCTTAACTCCTTCATGCTAAATCCAAATGAGGTCAAATTTGTGACAAAATTGAATGAATTTGAAATATATACAACTTTCATGAAGGAACGTTTCCCATTTGAAGTCCATAGAAAAAGTTATTCAACATGGAAGAAGTGAACATATGGATTCGTACTTAGAATTTTTTTTAATATGTTTGATTTTCCAAACTTCCACCTCAAAATTCATCATGATCCAAACTTCAAATGAAAAAGTGTTTAACATGAAAGTTGTTCCTCTTGATCTCACATTTCCAAAAAGTCAAAAATCATATCATTTGGTCAAAGTATCAGGCACTTGCGCATGGGTGAAAGTTGAAGGACCATTTGGATGATTTCCACTTCCACTTTTCATACACGAATGCATGGCTTGACAACATGATTTCAGAATGGTTTACACTCAATTTTGGACCTAAGTGCATCACTTGATGGGCCTATCACACGCCCATGCAAGCATGTAAAGAGAATTTTCAACCTTTTGCCAAAAATGGAAGTGTGTGGAAATGAATCTCATGGCCTATAAATACAACCCTTCATGCTCAGAATTGAAGACCTCACGCCCAAGCTTTTAATCAGAAACCCAAAACCCTCACCATTAAAGGATAAGCTTGAAGGTTTTCATTGAGAACCGAGTTTCAAATCTCCAACTGTTTTGAGATTGAAACTCCAAGAGTCCATCCCTTTCCTTGATCCATTTCACTTCCATCAAGCATCTGAAGCAAGGCCAAGCATAATTGGAAGCAAGATCGTGCCAATCTGAAACTCCATTGAAGGTGAATTTTCAGATTTTTCATCTCTTCGATTCTCACTCAATTCTCCATTATTCTTGTTGATTTTTGGTTGTCTGAAGTCCTATCAATGTAGGCAACAAGATTGAGTTGCTTTGAGGCCAAATCGAAGCAACTCAGTTCATGATCCTCAAAATTCAAATCCATGTATCTTTTTATATACTTGGAATTGGATAAAATTGAGGCCAGATTCGTACTCCTGAGCATTTTTCCTTCAAAACAGTGTACTCATTTTTCATTTTTCATGAAGTTTTGGTTGGACCAGTCCGGTGACCCTCACCGGAGAAGATGACCGGAGCTAGGGCTTCGGTGGTGCGCTGGATCAATCCAGGCCATCTGATTCTTTTGAAATGTTTTAATCTCACGCATCCATTGCAATTAATATGCCTGCAGCGTGTTTGACTCATGACCACATGGAACGCACGCTTTGAACCATCTGATCTGCCACCTCATTTAATGAGTGTGGTCCATGTATTTTTGAATTTTTGAATTTTCATTTTAATTGCTTTATTTTCATTAATTCATATTAATTTCATTATTGATCCAAAAAACATGGGACTTTCACAAAAAAATTCAAATATTTTTCTCTTTCATTTCTGAATTTAAATTATTTTTTGGATCAATATTGATATTTTTCATGATTTAATTTTTTGTGTGCATATGCTTAATTGTTTAAAAATACTTTTGACTCTCCAAAAATTATGATTTTTTTTGTCCAAGATCCTTTTACCTTCATTGACCTAGGATAAATCTCTTGGCCATTTATTTGGTATTTTGAAGAGGTTTTAGGTTTTTGATCAAACATAATTTAATTTAATGCATTTTTAATTGATTTTTAATTTGTTTAATTATGAATAACTTATGTTGAGCCATTTTTATTGACTTGTGAAGTTTGAATATTGTGTTTGGGCCTTGGTCAAGGTTGATTTGACTTTTGTTAGATTAAAATCATTGGATTTAGGGGATTGATGAAATGTACATTTCATCTCCCAAAATGAATGAATGATTTTAATTTGATAAAATTTCTCCCATGACCAATTTGTATTTGTCTCATCTTCAATCTTCAATCCCATTTTATCCCATCCATTCCATTGACCAATGACATCTCTATATCCTAGGCTAATTGGTTAATAAACCAATACAAGTATGGATGAGATTAGGTCCACCCTTTTGTCATTTTTTAGTGTGGTATGTTTTAGGAGTATGGTTCACTATAACATATCTCTAACATGCATTAACACTTAAATTTATATTGCCCGACCTCAGATAGTTGAGACTTCTATATAAGTCCAATTACAATTGCTTAACATAGCGCTAAATTTTGACCCAAAAGGCATAGCATTCTAGTAAGTGGGATTGTAAGTCTCCCCCCTTTCATGGTATTGTGTGGAAACTTGGCCTTTTTTCCTTCCTTTGAAATATGTCTTGGTTCAAGGATCCATGCTTGTAAATAGAGGGTTGAGTGTTCTCCAAAGAATGACTTAATCAATTGAAAAGCAAAACAATACTAACATATAATCAACTAACATTTGACTAACCTTTATTCTATTTGCTTTTAATTTCAAGTCATTTACTTTATGCCATTTAAAATTCAAGTCATTTACCATTTTCCATTTACATATCATCTAACTTGTTTATGTTTATGCCATTTTTCCCTTTGCTCACTTGAGCCATAAATTATGATTGTATATATTTTTTTGTGTACCTTGTTTGTGATTGTGGTCTTAGGACCTTAAGATACCTAATAAATAACAGAAATCCTAAAAAATGTTTGTGTGGACTGTTGGATTTGATCCGGGCTTTGGGCTTAGAATTAGGCAACATTCCCTATGCAAAAGGACTTGGCCAATGCCAACATTTCTGAAACCAAGTTGTCATGCTTTGAGCTTTCATATGATGCAAGTATTGGGATCCACTTGAGTTCATCTTCCACATGGTCTTGATGCAAATGTTACTTTGAACCTGTGTCTAATGCCTTATTCTGAGCCATTCAAGGAGTATTCCATCTGATACATGGAAGATCATGAAGAAGACTATGAAGTTGCTAGCTTGGATGTGGCTATCTTTATTTGATGCCTTGCTCTTCATCTTGATATTTGTGTAATGATATTGCTTGATTCCAAAGTCCAAAGGAAAAATAGGTTTCTATATGACACTTTTGTCTATTGGATTGTATCCCACTAGTTAGATCTTTTCAATGGTTAACTTTTAAATTTTTGCTTAGGATTAGCCTCTTCACATCCTCCCACTTTTTAAATTTCAAATCTCTCCCCTCTTTCAAAATCTTCTGTGCCTGTTTTCTTTAAACTTAGACTTTATTGCAAATTAGAAACTTTGGCCTTATGCCATTTCATTTTTGAACTTTTCTTTTCTTAAAACAAACTTATAAATAAATATAATCAAATTGACTTAAAATTTCAAAAGACAAAAAGAACTCACACTCATTCAAACTCTTTTAGGCCTTTGGTGCCTCTCTTTTAAACTTAAACTTTTGTTAAAATCAATTCGTTCACTTTGAAATTGATACCATGAACTACGGGGTTTTGATCCCTCATTTTTATGTTGGTACGTGGGCACAAGTCCTAAGGTCTTGTCAAACACAAAAATATAATCAATGAATTCTCTTCTCATCCCCACACTCTATTTTTTTCTCAAACATCATTTTATACCAAACACACATACACACATAGAAAAGGGCTCCATAGGAGTACCTAGAAAACTTTGGGTGCTAACACCTTCCCTCTGTGTAACCAACCCCCTTACCTGCAATCTCTGGCATTTTATTAGTTTTGATTTGAAAACTTCTTATCTTTGGGTTTTGTTCGTAATTTTCCTTTTTCCTTTGGAAACAATAAAAGTGCGGTGGCAACTCTGATTTAATTGATGTTAAGTTTATCCATAGTTTAATGGTCATGAATTTACCGCTACAGAAATTAAGTGGCGACTCTGCTGGGGAGTAATCCTCAGTGGGTTTAGCCTACTTTTTTATGTGTATATATTTGTATATTTGATGTTTGTATATTTGTTTGTGTGATATAATTTGTTTGTTGTGCTTGATGATCTCTGAGTGGTGAGATAAGTTCTAACCCGAACTTGAGTGAAATTAAGATAGGGGGATGGTATAGTCATGTTCGACTTGTGTGGAGTAGTCCTTAACAAGTTGGCTTGAGACCCATCTACTCAGTGGAGACCCTTTCGGAGTTACTGATGTCACACAAGTTATTTGTGGATATGCATTACTTTCTCTGATTTGGGGTCCGAGAAGATGAGAACCGTAGAACATTTAACCTAACTTGGCCTATTTAGGACGTAGTGCAAAGACTGTTCAGGTGTAGACTTGATAATAGTTGTTACGCGATACTACACTCAGATGAGTTTCTCTTGAGAATATTATGGGTTGATGAGTCAGTCATCCTAACCTGTAATATTCGATATATGGAATTAAGACTCTGGGAACCTTATAGAACATGATCTACAGGTTTTATCCTTAGTACACTCCTTTGGGATGGTTTTTAACTCGACCCCAGGCTCGTGACTCACAACAAACCCTTGATTCTTGGTTAATCCAATCAAGTCTTGCCAACATCAATGGAACTTGGGTGTTGATAAGGTGAAAACCATAATCCACCAAAATGGATGATTGATCTTGATAATGACTTGATTCATCCCTTGACCTTTGTTTTCCTTGTGTGTGATCCCTTATTTGTGATTGTTTCATTCATGCATTCATGCACATCATAACATTCATCACACGAAAAATAGCTTCCAGGAACTAAGGTTTTATTTGCAAATATTTTCAGACTGTGGATTTGAAGGTAGAGAAAAACAAGAAAGGGGGGTTTGAATTGTTTGGAAAATAAAACTTTTTCAATAACTTAGACACACGCAGAATAAAAAGTTTGACACAGAATTTTATACTGGTTCGCTTGAAATTCAAAGCTACTCCAGTCCACCCGGCCAAGGTATTTTCACCTTCAAAAAGGTCTTAATCCAATAATCTTGAAAGATTACACAAACAACCGTCTAAGGGAATTAATCCCTTAGCCCTCTCAAGTATTCAGACTTCATAGAGTCACTTAAGGAAATATCTCAGTAATAAAATGATTGGTAGTGCACAATGCTTCTAACAATAAGAAAATATTACAAAATAATAACCTGAGTTTTTCACGTAAGAGCAACAGCTCGTTAAAGAGTGAAAGAAGATGATTGAGAAATTTGTATTCTTGTGTGTCTCAGGTGTCTTTCTTGTGACGCGTTTCATATCTTTTTGTAGGAGTTTGAGAGGACCGTTAGGTGATGACAAAATCTTGGTCATTGAAGAATGATTAATGGCATTACTCCCCTTGTTTCTTTCCAAAGCAGTGTTGGGCGCGTCATAACTTCCTTCTATAAATAGTTTCTTTCTATAAGCGAATTTCTTCACGGTTATGTTTTCCTGAGTCAATGAATCCTGTATTCAAAGTTTTGTTTAGCAATGTTCGTCTTCAGAGGGTACTTGTATCTGACTATATCAGAGTTTCTCTTTAATCTTGACTTCTTCAGATTGTGCATCTTCAGAGTCTGGATTCATTCTTCTCTTTTATAGTATCTGACTTCTTTTGTTTTGCTGTCACTTGTGTTAAGGTCAGAACCTTCTGGTCACGTAACCTCTGAGTAGCATCTAACACTGGATTCTGTATCTGATAATTTATCTATCTGATTGTTTGATCAGAGTCTTGCACATTTAGAAAAAAATTCGTTAGGGTACCATTTTTGTTTCATCCTTTGTTATCATCAAAATCTTTAGAGATACATTATAGAACCAACTTTGTTCTTATAATATCCCCCTTTTTGATGATGACAAAACAAGTCAGAATAGAGATGAAACAATACGAAATATCTCAGAATAGATAAGGGAGGGGGACTCCCCCTGAGTTAGATCATTAGATTTAACAGAAGTTCTTACCGGACCTTCCTTGGTTTTGTGCCTTAGCTATTTTCATGCATAACTTTAGTCGTCAGTTTATTAATGTTGATTAATGTTTGCAGTGCCTTGAGAGGTTTTAGTTACGTTTTCATCAGAGTTGTTTTAGTTCTCCACCTTTTTGTCAGAATCAAAAAGACATTGAAAAACATAAGCAAGAATTGGATATTCATAAAGAGAAAACAGGTACACACAGGTAGCCAAAAAAACATAGATCATAAGGTAAAAACATCAGAAGGAGAAGCAACAATCAAATAGCCTAAGTGCCTAAGGGTTTAGGGGCGGAGGCATCCTTTGGAGCAGTTGAGATAACATGTTCTGAATGTTGATGTTGACGGAATCCTATTGATCCAACCTAGCTCGTACCACTTGTTGTTCTTTTTGCAATTCCTCTAGAGTCTTTAAGACCAGAGGGGCAAAACCAGAGTTAGATTGCTCCCCATGAGTCAAAGCATCATCCCTGGCCTTGGCAGCTTCCTCTACAGCAACACGTGCTGCTTCTTCAGCTTCGGCTTTAGCTTTTGCCTTAGCCTCAGCAGCAGCAGCTTTAGCAGTAGAATTTTCTTCAGCTTTTCTGATCCTCTGTTCTTCTTCCAGACGAGCTTTCTCTTCTGCTTCCTTCCTAGCCTGTTCCTCATCCTCTCTGGCCAAGCGAGCTTGGAGCCTTATACTAGCATCTCTGATGAAGTCCTTACGGACTTGTTCAGAGAGGCCTTTCAGTTTGAAGGCTTCAGAGGTTATCCAAATGTTCACTCTGTTCCAGTGGATCCTTACTGCAGAGGGATCATCACTGATGCCAGAGTTGATAGTCAGAGACTTAATCTTGTCTACTGAAGACTCTACAAAAACAATTATTGCTTCTTCTAGCGTAGGAAAGGCAGTTTCTGGTTCAATGGCAGAGGTTGGGGAGGATGGAGAAGGTGGATTGGTGTCGTCAAGATTTAGAGTGGGAGTGATGGAGGCAACGAAAGTTAATGGTGTGGGAATGGCAGAGGGGGACGGTGTTGTTTGTTCAGGTTGTGGATTTGTTTGAGGTTTAGATGGTGAGTGGATTGGTTGTTCAGGAGGTGGATTTGGTTGTTGTGCAGGTGGTGGTGTTTGAGGTTGTTCAGATGTAGTTGGATTTTGTTGTTCAGGGGGTGGAGAAGTGACTTCTGGTTCAGGTTCAGTTTGTGATGGTTGTTGAGAAACCAGAGCACGAGCGTGAAGCTGAGCTAGAGTGAGGGATTGGGGGTCAGAGGGTTCGTTGTCGGAGGAAAGGACATAGTATGGCGGGGATTGTGGTGAGGATGATGAGGAAGGTGAGGTAGTTTCATTTAGCATTTCTGCTTCAGAAACAGGTAGTGTGGTGGTAGCAAGGTTGAATTTTAGAGAAGGTGGGTTAGAGGTTCTCGTGGTTGAGGGGGGTGTTTCAGATGAGGTGTATATGGGAGTTGTTTGGGGGAGAGAAGAAGCAATAGGTTTAAGTTTTACAGAGCGAGAAAGTGGTATAGACTTACTTGGAGAGTCAGCCAGAGGGGATGGAGGTCTTGATCCAGAGGATTCTCCCAGCCTTGGTTTCTTTGCCTTCTTGGACTTGCTGGAAGGCTCCCGTTGTCTTTTCATGAAGTTTGGTGGACACTCTAGCAGCCAGTCCATGGAGAACTCTGAACTGTCTACCCCTTGGTTTGCAAGATCTTGTAGATAGTATGCTACCACTTCTAGAGGGTCAATCTTGGAAAACAGATAGAGTCTGTTGGGAATCTTCCTCTGATCCTTTAGTGCTTCCCAGGAAGTGTCTAGTGTTGGTTTAGCACTGACTTGATCAATTATCCCCATGCTCTTCAGATTCCGAGCATTCAGAGGTCTCCCAATGTCAACAGTGACATACTCCATTAGGTTATGATGGATCAGGTGATCCACTAAGCCACTCTCGATTAGAACATCTGAGATAAGTTTTCGTAGAGGAATGTAGTTTCTGGTCTTCATGTTGTTTCTGGTATCTTTGATAGAGTCTCTGAGATACTTGAAGAGTAGTGTT
Source organism: Lathyrus oleraceus (assembly GCF_024323335.1). Lineage (NCBI taxonomy): Eukaryota > Viridiplantae > Streptophyta > Magnoliopsida > Fabales > Fabaceae > Lathyrus > Lathyrus oleraceus. The sequence goes on from NC_066582.1 coordinate 225,467,809, forward strand.
GGCAGACACAATTTCAGCCTCTTGTGGATGCAGTACAGAATACACTTCTGATTTGTGTTGATATAGTTAAAAGAGTTTGATGCAGGGCGATGATGAATGGTGCCTAGGATGATCTTCAGCCAGACACGAAGGTTCTGATGGAGTTCCTTGTTCTTAGAGTGTTTTCCCTCAGCGTTTTGTTGAAAGATAGTGAAGTTGATTTCCTGAGACAAATATTTTTCCCTAGGGTTGATGTTGTAGATGCGTCTTCCTCTTGTCTTCTCCATATTCATAAGGGAGACAATAGATTTCTCAGTGATGACTATTTTCACTCCTAGAACATGAGAGACGATGTAGTGATCGTCTAAGTCTGCGAAACGCCAGAACTCCTTCACCAAATATGTGTAGACAGGGCCATAGAATCTCTGAAAGTAAGTTTCCCACTCTTGCATCCTTAACTCTTCAGTTAGGTCTATGCCATTCTTCTTCATGTTTTCAAAATCCACTAGCGACTCACACAGTACCTCAAGCTTTTCAAACGGTGTTGCTAGGTGGATGTGAGGTTCACAATCAAGAATATGGGGTTCCCTGTAGATGGGGGTTGATACGACGCCAGTGGTTGCTGTTGTTTGTTTAGTAGAAATGGGTGTCTGCTCCGTTGAGTTCATCTATTGAGAGAAGTTGTAGACGGGTTGTTATTGAGCATCCATGAAGAACAATGTTGAAGATGAAGGTTGAATGAAGAACTTGTTGAAGAAAATGCAGAAATCTTGAATAAGATGATGAAGGACTGAGAGAGAGAGAGAGAGAGAGAGAGAGAGAGAGAGAGAGAGAGAGAGAGAGAGAGTTTAGTGTAGGCGTGAGTGTAAAGTGTGAGATTGTAATGTGTGAAAAGAATTTATACCCATAAAGATGCATGCAAAACAACGTCATTAGAAGTAGTTTAGATGTTAAATAATTAAATGCAGCATGTTAACCAAGTTTGCACGTTTGGAGGAGAATGATTACAACCCATGATGGAGATCTAATCCCCAAATCAGCACACAGCTCGAGGAGATTTCAAGAGTGTGTCTCTTGATTTCTACTAGACAACTGTCTAGAAGTTTCAAAATCAGACGCATGAGGCTCCACGTGTTACTTTATCTGATCTTCAGGAATACCAAAAGGTTGGATCCTAAGGATTTCTGATTCAGATATCTTCTAACTGGTAGAAGCATCAGAGTCAGATCCAGATACCAGATGTTCAATTCAGAGTCTTATTTTGCTATTTCAGATAGGCACATTTTATTCTGGACAAATTTGAATGTTTAAAATTTTCAAAATAAAAGAGAATTTGTCTTCAGCGAGGGGTTTTATAAAAATGTCATCCCATTGATGGTCTGCATCAATGAATTTTAAAGAAATTACCCCTTTATGAACATAGTCTCTAATGAAATGATGTTTTATTTCTATGTGCTTAGCTCTGGAATGCAGAATAGGATTCTTACTTAAATAAATGGCAGTAGTATTATCACAGAAAATAGGAACGTTACTCTTAAAGATCAGAAGGTCTTCAAGTTGATTTTTCATCCAGAGCATCTGAGTGGTGCAGAGTGACGCTGATATATAATCTGCTTCTGCAGTGGACAACGCTATGGTTGACTGTCTTTTGCTGGCCCATGATATGAGATTATTACCCAAGAACTGACAGTTCCCAGATGTACTTTTACGTTCCATTCTGTCTCCTGTATAATTTGCATCACAATAACCAGAGAGCCTATACTCGAATGTTTTCTCATACATCAGGCCAAGGTTAAGGGTACCTTTCAGATACTTGAGAATTCTTTTAACAACTGTTAAATGAGATTCCCTAGGATCTGATTGGAATCTGGCACAGAGACATACACTAAAAAGAATATTCGGGCGTGTAACCGTCAGATAGAGAAGGGAGCCTATCATACCACGATAGATCTTCTGACAAACCTTTTGGCTAATTTCTTCTTTCTCCAGAATGTCTTTTATGTACTTACTTTGATAAACGTAGGTAGCTTCTGAAGCTTGATTTATTTGAATTCCTAGAAAGAACTTTAGTTCTTGCATCAAGCTCATTTCAAATTCTGCCTGCATTAGCTCAGAGAATTCTTGACATACAGAGGGGTTAGCTGAACCAAAAATAATGTCATCAACATATATCTGGCATATCATGAGATCATTTCTAATGTTTTTACAGAAGAGTATAGGGTCAACCTTTCCTCTAATAAAATTATGTTCCAGAAGAAAGTTACTTAGTCTTTCATACCAAGCTTTAGGAGCTTGTTTTAAACCATACAGTGATTTCTTAAGTTTAAAAACGTGTTCTGGACATTTAGAGTTTTCAAAACCTGGAGGTTGATTGATATAAACTTCTTCTGATATATAACCATTAAGGAATGCACTCTTGACATCCATTTGATATAGTTTGATTGAATGATTCACAGCAAATGAAACAAGTAAGCGAATAGATTCTAACCTGGCGGCTGGGGCAAAGGTTTCGTTGTAGTCAATGCCTTCTTGTTGACTGTACCCCTGTGCCACCAATTGTGCTTTGTTTCTGACTACTTCTCCCTTTTCGTTCAGTTTGTTTCTGAACACCCGTCTGGTTCCGATAATGTGAATTCCTTTAGGCTTTGGGACGAGATCCCAGACGTCATTCTTTGAGAATTGATCTAGCTCTTCTTTCATAGCTAGAACCCAGTCATTGTCTTAAAGTTCCTCATTACAGGAAGTAGGTTCGATTAGAGATACTAATCCTAGAGGAGTTTCTTCAGATACTTTGAATGTTGACCTAGTTCTGACAGGTTCGTCCTTGTTTCCCAAAATCAAATCTTCAGAGATGTTGGGGTGATTTCTTGATCTTTTCTGGATAGTTGAGGCTTCATTTTCATTTGGCCTTTGTCTATAAGATACTTCTGGTGCTTTAGTCTTTTCGTCAGAACCTGCAAGAGTGATCGCCAAATCTGCAAGTTTCTCAACTAGCTTTGACTTTTCAGGGTCAAGCTTATCATCAAATCTAACATGTATTGATTCTGCCATAATTTTGGTTTCTGTGTTGTATACTCTGTAGCCTTTAGAGCGTTCTGAGTATCCTAACATAATACCTTTTTGTGCTTTTGAATCAAACTTGTTCAGATGTTCTTTAGTATTGAGAATAAAACACGAGCATCCAAAAGGACGGAAATAAGAAATGTTAGGTTTTCTTCCCTTACACAGTTCACAAGGAGTCTTTTCCTGAATAGGTCTTATAGAGATTCTATTCTGAATATAACACGCTGTATTTACTGCTTCAGCCCAAAAGTGCTTAGCCACATTTGTTTCATTGATCATGGTTCTGTCCATCTCTTGGAGTGTCCTATTCTTCCTTTTTACAACTCCATTTTGTTGTGGAGTTCTAGGGCAGGAGAAATCATGGGATATTCCATTAGAATCAAATAGTTCCTCAAAGAATTTATTTTCGAATTCGCCATCATGATCACTTCTGACTCTGATGATTTTAGAGTCAAATTCGTTTTGCACTTTAGAGCAGAAGTTAGTGAATACAGAGTGAGACTCACTCTTGTGCTTTAGGAATTTTACTCATGTCCAGCGACAAAAATCATCAACAATAACTAGTCCATACTTCTTTCCATTGACTGACGCTGTCTTAACAGGCCCAAAAAGGTTAATGTGAAGAAGTTCCAGAGGCTTAGAGGTGGAAACAATATTTTTCTTTTTAAAAGATGTTTTAGAAAATTTTCCTATCTGACATGCCTCACACAAAGCGTCTGAAGAATACTTCACTTTAGGTAGACCTCTGACTAACTCGAGTTTATTTAGCTGAGAGAGTTTTCTCATGCTAATGTGGCCCAAGCGTCTATGCCATACCCATTGCTCTTCATGAACAGACATCAGGCATTTTACATTTTGTTTTTTTAGATCTGAAAGATTTATCTTGTAAATATTGTTTTTCCTCTTGCTAGTGAATAGGACTGTTCCATTGTTCTGATTAATTGCTTTACATGTTTTTTGATTGAAGATTACATCATAGCCGTTATCACTTAATTGACTTATTGATAACAGGTTATGCATTAATTCTTCTACATAGAGAACATCAAATATAGAGGGAAGAGTTCCATTACCAATAGTTATGGATCCTCTGATTCTTACCTTCTGATTTCCTCCGAAACCTACAAAGCCCGCATCTTTAAGTTCCAGGTTTTGGAACATATACTTTCTTCCCGTCACGTGTCGTGAGCATCCAGAGTCCAGGTACCATGACTGGTGTCTCAATTCTGCAGCATAAGATATCTGCAACATAAACAATCTTATCCTTTGGTACCCAGAATCTTTTGGGTCCTTTGTGATTAGTTTTCCCAGAGTTTCTTAGAACTTTGGGCTTTCTAGCATTATCAAAATGTTGTGCTTGTGCATGTGTGTAGTGATAATAAAAAGGAGATTTGGGTTTGTCATCTGTAGAAGACTTATCTTCACTGGGGACATACTCTATTCCTCTTTTATTATTCTGATTGACTCCATAAATCATGGATGCCATTCTTCTTCTTTCTATCCCATTTTTCAGAAACTTTTGAAGAGATTTTTCATATTTATATATTATTGTGTTAGAAGTTTGTGGGGCTTGAGATAACGCTTCCTTAAGTTTTGAACATTGTTTATTTGTGGAGTCTCTTTCTTTTATTAAAGTTTGATTTTCATCTTTTAGTTCTAAAACTGTCATCTCAAGCTTATCACATTCTTCGATGGTTCCTTCAAGAACCTCTTTTATAGCTTTAAATTTTGAATAAGTTTCTGATATGAGTTTAGAGTTTCAGAAAGACATGATTCAAGGTCAGAGCGAGAAAGATCAGAAAATACCTCTTCAGAATCAGATTCTCCATCCGATGTCTTTCTGGAGGTGGTAGCCATGAGTGTAACATTTGCCTGTTCTTTAGAGTCTGATTCAGAGGAATCAGATCCACTGTCGTCCCTGGTGGCCATCAGTCCCTTTTTGGTTTTGAATGAGCTTTTATTGAAACCTTCTCTTCTGGAGCTTTCTTTCTTAAGCTTTGGACATTCGTTTATGTAATGACCTGTTTCCTTGCATTCATAGCATGTTATTTCTTTATTTGACTTACCTCTGGAAGTTGATTCTGAGCGATCTCCTTTGGGTCTTGGTCTCCTAAAGTTATTATTTCTTTTTCTCTAGAGTTGTTTTACTCTTTTGGTCAAAAGGGTTAACTCTTCTTCATTATCAGAGTCTTCCTTTTCAGAGTCGACATTGTCTTCTTCCTCAGCTTGGAAGGCTTTGTTTCTTTCTGGTTTGTGTCTTTCAGATCTGGACTTTAGTGCTACAGACTTGATCTTCTTTTGAGGCTCATCTTCCTCAAGTTCTATCTCGTGATTTCTAAGTGAACTGACGAGTTCCTCAAGGCTGATATTGTTCAGATCTTTTGATAACTTTAATGCGGTGACCATTGGTCTCCACTTCCTTGGCAAGCTTCTGAATATCTTTTTGACATGATCTGCAGTTGTGTAGCCCTTGTCCAGAACTTTGAGTCCTACAATTAAAGTTTAAAATCTAGAAAACATTACCTCTATAGCTTCATCGTCCTCCATCTTGAAGGCTTCATATTTCTGAATTAGAGCCAGAGCCTTTGTCTCTTTGACTTGAGAATTTCCTTCATGAGTCATCCTCAAGGAATCAAGTATTTCTTTAGTTGTTTCCCTGTTGGTGATCTTTTCATATTCATTGTAGGAAATGGCATTCAGCAGTATCATTCTGGCTTTGTGATGGTTTTTGAAATCGTGCTTTTGATCATCTGTCATTTTGCTTCTGCCAATGGCAATGCCACCGTCAGACACAGGAGGTGTGTAGCCGATTATGACTATGTCCCATAGATCAGCATCATAGCCCAGAAATAAACTTTCAATTCTATCTTTCCAATAATCAAATTTCTCTCAACAAAAGATTAGAGGTTTAGCATTGTAACTATCTCTTTCATTGGTGTTGGCCATAGTTTTTCTCACACTGGATCTCTCAACACTGTTAAGTGTTTGATTAGAAAATTAATAACAGAGCCGAAGCTCTGATACCAATTGAAGGTAGAGAAAAACAAGAAAGGGGGGTTTGAATTGTTTGGAAAATAAAACTTTTTCAATAACTTAGACACACGCAGAATAAAAAGTTTGACACAAAATTTTATACTGGTTCGCTTGAACTTCAAAGCTACTCCAGTCCACCCGGCCAAGGTGATTTCGCCTTCAACAAAAAGTCTTAATCCACTAATCTTGAAAGATTACACAAACAATCGTCTAAGAGGATTAATCCCTTAGCCCTCTCAAGTATTCAGACTTCATAGAGTCACTTGAGGAAATATCTCAGTAATAAAATGATTGGTAATGCACAATGCTTCTAACAATAAGAAAATATTACAAAATAATAACCAGAGTTTTTCACGTAAGAGCCGCAACTCGTGAGAGAGTGAAAGAAGATGATTGAGAAATTTGTATTCTTGTGTGTCTCAGGTGTCTTTCTTGTGACGCGTTTCATCTCTTTTTATAGGAGTTTGAGAGGACCGTTGGATGATGACAGAATCTTGGTCATTGAAGAATGATTAATGTCATTACTCCCCTTGTTTCTTTCCAAAGCAGTGTTGGGCGCGTCATAACTTCCTTCTATAAATAGTTTCTTTCTATAAGCGTATTTCTTCACAGTTACATTTTTCCGAGTCAGCGGATTCTGTATTCAGAGTTTTGTTTAGCAATGTTCGTCTTCAGAGGATACTTGTATCTGACTATATCAGAGTTTCTCTTTAATCTTGACTTCTTATGATTGTGCATCTTCAGAGTCTGGGTTCATTCTTCTCTTTTAGAGTATCTGACTTCTTTTGTTTTGATGTCGCTTGTGTTAGGGTCAGAACCTTCTGGTCACGTAACCTCTGAGTAGCATCTAACGCTGGATTCTATATCTGATGATTTATCTATCTGATTGTTTGATCAGAGTCCTGCACACTTAGAAAAAATTTCGTTAGGGTACCATTTTTTTCATCCTTTATTATCATCAAAATATTTAGAGATACATTGTAGAACCAACTTTGTTCTTACAGGATTGTGGACGAAGGAACACTAAGAAGTACAGTTTCAGATGTCCTGATTTGAAAGAGCTAAGGAAGCTATCATTTTTTGTATTAGATCCCTTGGACTTCAAACAATGTCATAGGAAGCTTCTATCTGTGTTATCTGCTGATGTGGTTAAAGGACTCTTGAGTGTGTTGGTTCAGTTTTATGACCCTCTCTACCGTTGCTTCACTTTTCCCAATTATCAGCTTAAGCCTATGTTATAGGAGTATGCCCATCTCCTGGGAATACCCGTTTCTAACAAAGTTCCCTTTAGTGGATTGGAGGAGATTCCCAGATCTTATATTATAGTCTTAGTTATTCACTTGAAGAAGTCTGAGATTGAGGCTCATTGGGTGAAGAAAGGAGGAATATTTGGGTTGACTTCTGAGTTCCTTATTGGGAAAGCTACTGTTTTTTCTCAAGCCGGTAGTGTGGATGCTTTTGAAGCCATATTTGTGTTGCTCATCTATGGTTTGGCTTTGTTCCCTAACATTGACGATTTTGTTAATGTTAACGCCATTAGAATCTTCTTGATAGGAAATCATGTACCTACTTTGTTGGGTGATGTGTACTTCTCTTTGCATCTAAGGAATTCTAAAAGTAGTGGAACTATTATGTGCTATGTTCCTCTTTTATGCAAGTGGTTTATTTCGCACTTGCCTCAGACGCTTGCTTTTGTGGAGAATAAAAAATGTCTACGGTGGTCTCAGAGACTTATGTCCCTCACTAATGATGATATTGTTTGGTATGACTCTGCATTGAGTAGCCTGGAGATTATTGATGGTTTTGGTGAATTCTCTAATGTACCCTTTATTGGTACACAAGGAGGAATCAACTACAACCCTGCTTTGGCTCGTCGTCAACTTGGGTTCCCCTTGAGAGACAAACCTAATAACACTCAGTTAGAAGGTATTTTCTATCAAGAGGGTAAAGATCCACAACATTTGAAGCAGAAGATGATTCACGCTTGGCATAATATGCACAGGAAAGGAAGATCCGAGCTTGGTCTGTGCAACTGTGTAGCTTTGGAAGCATACACTCTTTGGGTGAAGAAAAGAGCTTTGGAATTGAAGATGTCGTATGCTTGTGGTTGAGCCATCAACTCTCCCTAACCAAGATGTAGAGGAGTTGGAATACGTACTCGCCAAGATGAAGCAAGAGAAGGATATGTGGGAAGAGCGGTCCCATGCTTTGAGCTGGAAACATGAAGAGTTGTAGCCTGAGTCTAAGGACAAAGATGAGCTTATTGAACTTCTTGAAGATCGAGCAATGAAGAGACAGAGAGAGCCAGAGGGTCAATCTTCCTCTAGTATGCCTCAGCCTTTCGGCGCTTGAAAGAAGATTGTTGATCAGCTTGTCCTCGAGAAGCCTCAGATGAAGACTTCTTTTGAGTCTGAGATCCGACGCATCCGAAGGAAGTACGTGCCTGCAACCAGATCATCCGACACCATTGTCAGGGGATCCTTAGGATGATTAGTTTCCTTTTCTCTTGTATTTGTATTTTGGTTTCTGAAATTGTACTCAGTGTAATCCTTCCAAACTTTTATGAATAAAAGAGATTTTTATGGTCAATCAAATTGTTATTATTATATATTTGCAAATAAAATAGTATGTTCCTTGAAAATAAAAACAATCAAAACATTGCATTTCATGCATCATTTGCATAACAGGTTTTTCTTCCGTCAGATGTCTTATTGGTTATTCTCTGTGTTTCAGCCAAGCTGACTCATCGATACAATACTCGCAGCAATCATCCTAAGATCATGGAACATTTGGAACAAGAGAACCGAGAGTTGAAGGAGGAGATTTCCCGCTTGACTGCCATGATAGAGTCTGTTTTAGCTGCTCAGAGTCAGTTTTCTCCAACTCCTGGAACTCCCCCTCCTCAGAGGACTGTTATCTCAGAGGTTGCTACCTCAACTGTTCCTGCTACTCAGTTTGCCCCCGCCATGCCTGCCGGATTCCCGTGGGGAATGCCGCCGAACTTTGTGCCCGAAGGTTTTCCACCTACCTTTGCTTCCATGCCGACATCTATCCCGGTCATGACTGTGTCGCCTCCAGTTGTTCACACTCTGCCTCGTGTTGAGGACACCATCTACCATTCTGAGCCGTCTGAGGGTCCGGATGTTTATGAGAAGATGGATGAGATGAAAGACCAATTCCTTGAGTTGCGAAAGGAGTTGAAGACCATAAGGGGAAAATGTCTGTTCGGTAAGAGTGCTGTGGAACTTTGCTTAGTGCCAAATGTCAAGATCCCGATGAAGTTCAAAGTTCATGACTTTGAAAAGTATAAGGGAAATACTTGTCCGCTTATCCACCTCGTCATGTATGCCAAGAAAATATCGATGCAAACTGATAATGATCAGTTATTGATTCACTACTTTCAAGACAGTCTAACTGGTGCCGCTTTGAGGTGGTACATGGGATTGGATAGTGCAAGTGTTTGCACGTTCAATGATTTGGGTGAAGCTTTTGTGAAATAGTATAAGTACAACGTGGACATGGCGCCGGATAGATACCAACTGAGGTCTATGTCTCAGAAGGACAAAGAGACATTTAAAGAGTATGCTCAGAGATGGAGAGAGCTAACTGCTCATATCAATCCTTCGTTGGAAGAAAAAGAGATTACCAAGATTTTCCTCAAGACCCTGAGTTTGTTTTATTACTAACGAATGATTGCTAGTGCCCCCAGTGACTTTACCGAAATGGTAAATATTTGGATAAGATTAGAAGAGGGTGTCCGTGAGGGACGTTTGTCTAAGGAAGAAGTATCTTTGAGAAAGAAGTATAGTAACAATTTTGCTAGGAAGAAAGAAGGTGAGACTAATGCAGTGTCAGCAGGGAGGCAGAGGAGGCCTCATGTCAAAAGGAATCCTCAACCGCATCAACATCACCACAAAGTCTCGTCAGTTATTCCAGTATTTTCAAATAATCAATCAGTACCAATTCAACAACAATGTCAACAGCAACCGCAACAAAGAACAAACAACTATAACAAAAACACCAATAATCAACAACAACAACAACAACAGAACTTTGAGAGAAAGAAGGTCTCTTTTGACCATATTCCTATGTCATACGCCGAATTGTATCCATCTTTGGTTCTCAAGAACCTACTCTAGCCAAGAAATCCGCCTCAAATTCCAGAACCACTTCCGTGATGGTATAAGACCGAACTCCGTTGTGCCTTTTATCAAGGAGCTCCTGGCCATGATATCGAGAATTGTTACCCGTTGAAGTACGAGGTCCAGAAGCTAGTAAAGAGTGGGATGGTGTCCTTTGAGGACCGTGCGCCGAATGTGAAAGTTAACCCATTGCCAGCTCATGGTAATCCCTCTGTTAATATGGTAGATGGATATCTAGGAAGTTTCCAAGTGTTCGATGTGCGATGTATTCGTCGATCCTTGGTAGAAATGCACAAGACCTTGTGTACGATTAGTGATTGTAAACACGACCACGATAATTATGCAGCCTGCAGTGTGAACCCCCGTGGGTGTTCAGTCTTCAAGAGAGATATCCAGAGGTTGTTGGATGAGAATGTAATCCAAATTCAATAGTCGAGGGATATAGATGATGTCAATGTTATAGTACCAGTGTTTAAGACCCCGGAGAGGGTGGTAATCCAGTTCGATAACAACAATAGTAAGAACGTCAACAAATGGATATCGCCGTTAGTGATACAGTTAGAGGCCCCCGTCCTGTATGCATCTGATAGAGTTGTTGCATATCAGTATAATGCTACTATAGTGGAGAATGTCAAGAGGTTATGTTACTTACGACTAATTTTGTTGTAAACATTGTTGATATTGCCAAGGTGATCCGTAGTGGTCGTGTTTTTGGTCCTGTTTTCCGAAAAGATATAGAGGACATTGGTAAAAAGGTTGAGGTACTTGCAGCAAATCTTGTTAGTGCTTTTGTGTGTCAGTCTGGTAAATTCAGCAAGCTAAAGCCTAACGATGATGATGAGGTACTGAGGTTGATAAAGAAGAGTGAATTCAATGTGATGGAGTAGCTGCTCCAAACTCCCTCCAAGATTTCAGTGTTGTCTCTGCTTATGAATTCTAAAGTGTACATAGAAGCATTGCAAAAAGTGTTGGAGAAAGCTTATGTGGAACATGATGTGACAGTAGATCAGTTTGACCACATTGTGGCTAACATTACTTCCTGCAATAATCTGAGCTTCTGTGATGAAGAACTCCCTGAGGAGGGCAGAAATCACAATCTGGCACTAAATATATCGATGAATTGTAAGGAAGATGCGTTGTCAAATGTGTTGGTTGATACCGGTTCTTCTATGAATGTACTCCCCAAATCTACTCTATCAAGATTATCCTATCAAGGAGCTCCAATGAGGTACAGTGGCGTGATCGTCAAAGGTTTTGATGGTTCTCGCAAGACTGTTATTGATGAGGTGGACCTTCTAGTGAAGTTAGGTCCGAGTGATTTCCAAATTACTTTCCAGGTAATGGATATCCACCCGACCTATAGTTGCTTGTTAGGAAGGCCATGGATACATGAGGCGGGAGCTGTAACATCCACTCTGCATCAGAAATTGAAATTTCTGAAGAATGGTAAGCTTGTCATTGTGGGTGGAGAAAAAGCATTGTTAGTGAGTCATATGTCGTCTTTCTCATATGTGGAAGCTGAGGATGAGATTGGAACTCCATTCCAAGCTTTATCTATTGCTGAAGAGAAGAAAGTTGGAGCACCTATGTCCTATTTTAAAGACGCTCAGAAGATTGTTGAAGATGGTAGTTCTAATCAATGAGGTCAGATGGTAGAGGTTGCCGAGAATAAGAACCGATCCGGTTTGGGTTTCCAGCAAGGGTCGTCTGCGGTTAAAGTTGAAGGTGCGCAATCTAGTTTCTGTAGAAGAGGGTTCATCCATGGTAATGAATAACACACAGCTTCTATAATCGAGGATGATGAAGAGGAAGACTGCACCAATTTTGTGACGCATGGAAAAGCTTGCAACAATTGGATCGCTGTTGATGTTCCTATCATTGTTCATCGCTCTAAGTAATTGTTTTATTATTTTTGAAAATCCTTCTCCTATGCCTAAGGGAGAAGTGAACATTGTTGGGCATATTTCAATTTGATCATTAATAAAATATAATTTTATTCATCCACATCTATGATGTTTTTATTTTTACTTTTTGCTTTTCTGAAAATGGTAATCACAAAAAACATAAATAAATAAATAATAATTGTCCATCTGCATAATATTTGGTCACAATTCACTTCTCTAAAATCAAAATATCATATCATTATGTAGGTTGGTTTCTAAACCCTTTGAATACAATGATCCTACTCCTTCTCCAAACTTTGAATTCCCTATGTTTAAGGCTGAGGAAGAAAGTGATGAAGAAGTATCTGATGAATTGTCTCCTCTACTTGAGCACGAGGAAAAAGCCATTCATCCATTCGAATAACAGATTGAGTTAGTCAACTTAGGTTCCAAAGATGAGGTGAAGGAAGTCAAAATTGGGTCTCAACTGTGTCCATATGTTAAGAAGGGGTTGATTGATCTTCTCCGACACTACTCAGATGTGTTTGCCTGGTCCTATCAAGACATGCCTGGGTTGGATTCTGGGATTGTGGAGCATAGATTGCCGTTGAAGCTAGAATGCCCAACAGTCAAGCAGAAGTTAAGGAGGACTAACCCCGATATGGCAGTAAAGATCAAAGAAAAAGTGCAGAAGCAGATCGATGCCGGTTTCCTTGTTACTGCTGAGTATCTGCAATGGGTGGCTAATATTCTGCTTGTTCCGAAGAAGGATAAAAAAGTTTGTATGTGCGTCGATTATAGAGATTTGAACAAAGCTAGTCCGAAAGATGGTTTTCCTATTGCCGCAACCTAAAAAATATAGTGTGCGAAAAAACAACCGGCGAAAAAGAATGACTGAAGAGTCGCCACCGTGCGTTATTTATCCCAAAGGAGGGAAAGGAAACGCTCGAAGTAAACCTGGAGAAAGGAAAGGAAAAGACAAGGTCTCGCAACCAATTATTGGGTTTGGGAGTCGATTATGCGAAGGGAAGGTATTAGCACCCCTACGCATCCGTAGTACTCTACGGGATCCAATCTTGTTGTTCTTGTCTAAAGGGTGTGTGTTTATCTAATATACTATTTACTAAAAGAAAGGGTCAAAAGAAAATGAATCGCACAGATGTCGCATCCACTGCATACGTATCTCATATGAATATGAGAATCAGAGTCTTTGTAGCTTGGCTACCTATGGGTGAAAGGAAAGTGTGCTCGCTAAGACTTTGCGTCTTATGCCTACGTATCTCATCTGGAATGAGAATCAGAGCAAAACGTAGTTCAGCTAACTACGGGAATAAGGGGTCTCGATTGCAACTAGGGCAAGAGAAAGGGAAGGTCTCGATCGCAACGAGGGCGAGAGAAAAGAATCGCAATGAGGGCAAAAGCAAACAAGGATTAGTTGTTAGTCGTTAGTCAAAAAGGAAAGAACTCGGCAAGACATCGCATCTTGTGCCTACGTATCTCATCTGAACATGAGAATCAGAGTTGTCGTAGTTCGGCTACGTAGGGGTTGCCATCTGAACATGGACTTACAAAGGGGGACACCAGTTGTGTCAAAGGGGAGTGGGCAAAGTGTTCACGTCCTAGCAGCAGGTGTCGCAGCTCGCTGAATCGAATCTTAGGCAGTTACCTCTTTGCAATAGGATGGAGTGACATGCCACAGGATCGGAGACACACGGAAGGTCTAAAAGAATGGGGAAGCACTGCCCTAGAGTTGTCATGCAATATGTACTTAAGTGTTAGGATTTACAAATGGGAACATCTACCTAATGTTAGCATGCAAGAGAATGAGGGAATTCTACCTATGTTATCATACAAAGAAATATGGGAATTCTACCTATGTTATCATACAAAGGGTTCTACCTAATGGGTGCTACCTAAACGGAATCAGAATCGACGAATGGAGCAAGGAGAGGAATGGGGTAAAGGGTAGATGGCGATGTACAAAGCAATCGACTTACAGGTAGATGGCGATGCATGAAGCAATCGACTTACAGGTAGATGGCGATGCACGAAGCAATCGACTTACAAAAGAATGGATGAATACGTGCTGGTTATGTTAAGTTTGGAAAATGATTACTCGACGTTGGATCGAGGTTTTGATCTTGTTATGAAATGGTTATCGGATGTTCATTTTATTTCTTGTATTAACAGATGAATAAAGAATGAAAGAATAAACATTATACACTTCATGGGAGAGGGGTACATTTGTTATGAATGGGGATTGTTCATGGCAATCAAGCAATAAAAATATATGCCTCATACACCATACAAGTAGGCAACAGTTAATCAAACAATCAGATAAATAAAAGGTATATGATCAAGTCAAATAATCAAAGAATGAAATAATGAAGCATTAGACAATGTATGAGAAGTATAAACATGTTAAACAATCAAACAATAGAAGCATGGATGAAAGAAACAAGTGTAAAAAATATCAGATGAATCAGACAAGTGAAACTATACACACAAAGAATCAATGAATAATTTAATCGGGAAATGATGCAAGGATCAAATAAAATCAATATGAAAAGCCTTTAATATATGGCATATGAGATGGACAAGGGAGGATCAAAAGATCTCTTCAATTGCCTTAAGCAATCCCTAAGTCAAACATCAATCATAGAAAAGTCAACCGAAAAGTCAAGTCAACTTAAAAAATATCAAATAAATAGTAAATTAATTCAATAAATTATGAAAAAATAAATTAAATGAGGTGGGGTCAGGACATCATCATCCCCCAAAAATATTTTAAAAATAATGAAAATTAGTGTATAAATTAATTGAAATAAAACAGAAGTCAAATGTAAAGTCAACCGAGCAAACTAGGCCAAAAATAAATTAAAAATGGAAAATAAAATTCCAATAAAAGGTCAGGTTGACCATGAGACGTTAGTTAACCATCATCCCAAAAATCAGAACTTAAAAATAATTTTAAGTCAAGAAAATAAAATAAATACAAATAAGTGTGTTAAAATGGACTAATTGAAACAAATAATTAAAATAAAATATTAACATTAAATAAAATATGAAAATAAAAATTAAATAAATTAAATAAAACATTAAGGAAAGTAAAAAATATTTTTTGGTATTTTTATGAATAAATAAAATATTTTAAAATAATTAAAACAAAACAGAATAAAAATGAGAATAAAGAATAAAAAGGAGAGAATGAAAATAAATGAAATATGGTAGTGGGCCTAGCGCAGGGGTGCAGGTAGCGAAAGGTGGGAAGGAAATGCCAGGCCCGGTCCAGCGAAACCCAGGCGTGTGACATCATAAAATGAATGTACATTCATTAAAATAATGTGACTTATTAATCAATTGGGCAAGGCTTGTTAGACTATGGCACGGATCTAGAAGGGGGGGTTGAATAGATCCCAATTAAAATTTGAGTCGGCGCTACCAATTTAAAATTGGTTTTGAAAATTTTGTTTTAAGTGCGGAAGCGGCCGAGGAAAATATAGTCTAAAACGAACCGTTATTGGAAAACTGGATATGCGTCAAGCCAATGGATTAGAGATAAAGTGAAATACGAATCACTACACTATTTGCTCAATCAATGGTTTGTTTCACTTACTAGGATTCCTAGTTCCAATGATCCAAATACCAAACTAAACTAGATACACACTTAAGATAATTTTGGTTTAGGCAAATTATCAAACACTTGGTGTGCGAAAACACTCCAAGTGATATTTGTGTTGAGTAAGTGATTCCAATTAATCTAGTACAATATCCTATTGTACTTTGGATTCAAAAACAGAATTTTAAACTCTTACTCAATTAATATCAGTTTGATAAAAGTGCTTATACTAAAATCACTTAATTTTTAAGCTGAAAATCAATTATGCAGAAATTTAAAGAACACAAGTATTTGATGAGGCAGTTCCCCCGCCGTCCTCGCTTCGGGGTACGTCTGCCCTCAATTCTAAAACTAGAATTGAGATGATTTAATAGATATCACCTGTTGAATTTAACCGTTTATACAAGGATTGCAAAGCACATATACAACAGAACTCTCAAGATGTTGAATGTAGCTTCCACTCCTTGATCCTTGATTCAAGATGAATCAAGCCCTTCGATTGTTGTTGCTAGACCTCCGATTCCAGCCCCTTTGTTGAATAACCTTCCGTTCTTCAAAGCCTCGGCCCGGCTGATCTCAATTGCAACAAATCGAACCCGAATTCTTCCTTTCACTTTCACTGAATCTGCTACTAGATTGGCGAAGACTTCCTCTTCTCAATCACCTTCGCTCAGTTGAAACTTGATGAAGAAATTCGTCCAAAAACCCCCAAACACAAACCAGTCTTGGAGGACAAAACCCTAACGGTTTTATTCAAGAAAGAACCTGCCACAAGCTTCAACCCGAACCGGATTCTCCAATCTCAGCTTCGAACCTTATCACCTTTAACCGATCACGAAGCACATCAAAAATGGTTGTGTGTAGTTGATGTGTTGTGAAATGTTGAAGATGAAGATGATGAATCTTGGACACCTATTTCACTCTTTCTTGTTTCCTTGAACACTTGAAATCAATTTGACAAATGTTAGTTGATAAAAGTAATTTGACTTCTATTTATAGTAACTAGCTTACCAACCAAAAATAACAGTTTTTCAAACAGTGGAAAGTACTCAGAAAACTGAGTATACGCACGAGCGGTCGACCATAGGTCGGCGTGCGCTGACCCGTGGGAAATGCGCCGACCCCTATGGTCGACTCAAGTATTCCATGAGCTGACCCGTGGCCAACAACACTATGCCATGTGTCGCATCCGCGAAAAACAACCGGCGGGAAAAACAAAACAAACAGAGCCGCCACCGTGCGTTATTTATCCCAAAGAGGGAAAGGAAATGCTCGAAGTAAACTTGGAAAAAGACATGGTCTCACGACCAAAGAGAGATGGGATCGGGAGTCGGTTATGCGAAGGGAAGGTATTAGCACCCCTACGCATCTGTCGTACTCGACGGGATCCACGCTCAAAAGAATAGAAGAAAGGTTGCTAAACACTGCTCAAAGAATGCACACACACATTGAAATAAGACACAAGTGGGAGAAGAGGGGAACGGACTCGCTAGGATATCGCATCATATGCCTACGTATCTCATCTGGAATGAGAATCAGAGCTACAGTAGTTCGGCTCATGCACGCCAAACAAAACCCACATAGGAAACCAACTGCCAATCGCTGAACTTATGTCAGACTCCACACAAACAGGCAAACATGGAAACCGAATACCAATCGCTGGACTTACATCAGACTCCGAACCAACAAACACACACAGGAAACCGACTGCCAATCGCTGGACTTACGTCAGACTCCACACAAGCAAGAGATTAACCGGACGCTGAGTCATCAAAAGCAACAAAAAAGTTGAACAAACAAGCTAACAGGAAGTCTGGTACTCGAGCCTGCTAACTGTCAAGCAAACACACACAAAAAGAAAAAGGGTGCCCGGAGAGATCTCGTACGATCTCCTGCCTACGTACCTCATCTGGTATGAGGATCAGGGCAACGTAGTTCCCCTGAACAGGGGAGAAACTTCTCCTAACCAGAGACTGGGAAATGACAAACTAAAAGGGAGACTGACTCGAGCCTAATAGTTATCATGTAATCCACAATGGTCCTATGTTAAGGTTTCTATCTAACTTGCACAGGCAGCAAGCTATCCTAAACAGCACAAGCAAAGTCATACAAACACAAGAGCAAGCACACACACTATATACAAACAAATGGGCTCAACAAGGCTAGGCTTTAGTCAAGGGGTCATGTCAACCTCGACAAACAAGCCACTGTATCAGGGTGATGTTAGCTCTTAACCCTAACATTGAGAGTTAGGGTGAAGCAGATGAAATGGGAAGTGAGGGTAAGACCTCACAGCTCTTATCCCTGGCCTGGGAGAGCTTCAAACAAATGAAAGTGCGGGAGTTCAAAAAGTTGGAACTCTTTTCCACATAGGACTGACACAACAAAGATCTTGGGTTAATATCCACAATGCATCAACACAAGGTGTGTGAGCAAAGTGGATGACTCACTGATTAGCAGGAGATGGACTACACATCTCTTTTATCTGCCAATTGCCTTATCAAAGGACTTTTCCTGCTTGGCACAAAGATAAACAAACACAAGCATTGCCTCTTAAGGAGGGCTTCAGACAGGTGCCTGCCCACATAACAGGACAGGTCTTCCAGACTACATGAAGTCAGAGAGTTATACCTCAGTGGTTAAGCAACCAAGCAAAAGCAAGTTCAAAGAACTCAAGCAACTTATGTACCTGTTGAAACATCAAACAAATCAGTTCAACTATACAGACAAACAGACAATCATGAATATCAAACAGTCAAACCCAATGAGCAAAGGCATAAGCCAACAACTCAAACTCAAATGAGTTAACAACCCTACAAAACACCCAAAGTTAGTAGTCAAAATTAAACATCAAAGGCTCAAGTGATAGTGCATCAACACCAATGGAACTTGAATGCTCAACCTGAAATCAAAGCTCAAACATAAGCAACCAACCACTAGGTCAAGGCCTAGGGTCAAAGATAGAGAAAAAATCCAAAACAGAACATGAAATTTGACATGAATCAACTTCAATCCATTAAGAACACAATCCAAAAGGTCTCATGTCAATATCATCCACCAAATTCATTTCATGAACCAAATATGGCAAGGTATGCAAGTTGGAACCACATTGTGACATCAGAATGAACAAATGCACATTAATTCAAAAATGATTCAATTAATCTTGAAACAAAGCATGGGTAAACAGAACATACAACATGATCATCACACAAAAAATTAGAGCATTTGGACAACATTAGGCATGGTAATAAAATTTCATAAGTCAAGGCAAGCACAAACAAGCACATATGTGACACAACTTGGCACACCAACTTAGCATAGGCCTAAAACAGAAATGAAACATGGTAAAAACCTCAAACCAAATCCAAAACACCATTCAACATGTCTAGAAATAGTGTGCAAAATTTCACATACATTGGATAAACCACAAGCATTTCATGAATGAATGAAGTTCAAGGCAAACCAAAAGCTCAAAAGTGACCATCCAGAATGAAAAATCTCAATCAAATCAGAAATCAATCCAAAAATTCCACCAAAAATCATGAGCATCACAACATTCATATCAAGCACCATACAAAAAATTAGAACATTTGGAATTCATTTGGCATGGCAAACAAATTAATCAAGTTGGACATCACAAGGTGTGACACAAATTGTCACACCTAACTTAGAAAAATCATAAATCAGCAATGGCAATTGATAAAAATGCAAACTCAACACCAAAATGTCCATCAAGATGTCTAGTTTCAACATGTAAAATTTCATGAGCATTGGATTAAAATTGAGCATTTCACAAATGAAGAAGCAAGGCAATGTCAAGAATGCATACATGTTTGCAAACCCTAGCACAAAAAATTATACAGCCATGCACAATTTGCAAAATAATATTCATAAAAAACTAGACAGAAAATGCAACAAGATGTAAAAAACCTCATCATTTTTGGATCAATTTTCCATTTGTTGTGAATTTTCAAAGGTGAAGAAAAAAATAAAAAATACATGTGAAACAAGTATGGAAAGGCATGGAGAAAATGAAATGAAGCATGTGGAAAAACTACGCAGCCAGGATTCGAACCCGGTAGGATTTCAAATAGGGAAATGGCGCGCTGCATGGGATTCCCATGCAGCCAATCAGAATGCAACCCTAGCGAATACCTAAGGAAACGGATTTGCGTGGCCATGCATCAAGAAAACCGTTGCCTTATACCTGGAAATCATCTTCCTCACGCACACAGAACATGAACAGTGACCTTCATCATCACTCAAGAACATTTCTCCCAGTTTTCAAAATTGAGCACATGTACATGAAGATCTTTCATCATAGAGCATGAATCAACTAATAACTAAGCCTAAATCACCATATCCAAAGAGAATCGAACACAACAAGTTTCATGAACAAAACTTCAAATCACCATAACTTGTTCAATAACACATGGATTTTAGTGGTTCAAAGCTCAGAATCATCAGTGCAAAGAGATCTACAAATATATCATAACAATTTCAAGAAATAAGAGGATCGAATTTGTGACCTCTTGATGAGCAGCTATATAATTCGTGTGTTTCTGGCCTTGCAATGCTTCAAAAGTCTTCTTGAATGCTTGTACAAGTGAATGGATGAAGGCTTGAGGTTCAAATGCTCTTGATTCAACAGAATTTTGATTTCACCATTGTTGCTTCCATAGCTTCAAGATGCTTCAATGTGCACGAATCCTCTTGGTTCTAGCTTCAATCTTGCTCACAAATGCTTCAGAATGAGGAATTAATCAAGAGAAAGTGAAGTTATGTGAAGAAATTTGGAGAAATTTTGAGAGAGAATTTTGAGAGACTTTTGTGATTCTAGATCTAAGATTGGGAATTGTGAAAAACAGTTAGAGATTTGTGTTATATATGCAATGCTAAACATGATTAATTATGCCTAAACCAAATGCTAATGAAAATGGATTAAGTTTGGAGGTGTTTTGCAAAATTGAGTTTTTCACCCTTATGCATGAAAATGCATGGTGAACAGTACGAATTTCCACTTAATTTCACTCAAAAATCTGTTTTAGAGCCAATGGTGATGGTCACATGTGCAAATGATGTACAAAATTTAAATTCCATTTTTCCCTCCAAAATGCAAGTGAATTTCCAAATATTTATGTGAATATAATGCATGTCATGTAATGCCAAATTTGGAAACTAGAGGTTAAAACAAGAACAATGCAAAAAGAGCCACTTGATTTGGAGTTTTGGTTGAGAAGTTATGCCCCTTTGAAGTTCAATGTTCACTTGGCCAAGTTTTGATCATATCTCTTCAACCACACATGAGAAATTGATGATCTTGGACGTTTTGGAAATGGGAGAGAAAGATCTACAACTTTAATGTTCAACAAAGTTTCATTTGAAGCTTTCTTGATGATGTAATCTTGAGTTGAAAACCTTTCCATTTTTGGCAATTTCATATTATAAGTCACTTTCTATTTTTGGAAAGTTTTGTCCTGACTTTATTTTCTTCAAAGTTGATGTTTGAAGTGTCAAATGATACTTGTTTAAACATGAATGAAGTATTTATAATCACCTCCCACCTCCAAATCCAACAATTGACTTGATAGTTGACTTTTGTAGTTGATAGATGACTTGGTCATGCACAGATGAATTTGAGCCTCAACCTCTTGATGAAATGGCTCCAAAAGGAAACCCTAGATTATACAAGCTCAATCAAATCATATGATGACCCCCACCAATGAAGACCTCATCTCCTTGAAAGTCCCTGATTGGCATAATGCAACTGATTAGAGTTGACTAGAGGTCAAAACCCTAATCCCAAGGAAACTGATCAGGAATAATGAACCTTGATGATGATGTATCGTTTCAACCAAGATAATGATCAATCTCCTTGAGGAACCAAGAAACCCTAATTGAAGCACAAACCCTCAGATGGCTAGTGATCAATTCATAAAACCCTTAGGCTGGCATCTTTAACCTCTTCATCTTCTGAGAAAGACTTAGGAGGATGACTTGCTCAATGTTTCCACATGGTATGCAAAAATGTAATGCCTAATGTCCTACAAAATGAAAATGCAATATGCTAAGCTAGTCCCAAGAGAGGAGGGCAAATTTTGAGGTGTTACAGCTTCCCCTATTCAATCCACTATGAACCTGTCGATATGAACAGCCTCGGCTTTCAGATGATCAGGGTGAAGAGTGATTGAATACCAAGAACAGACGAACAATTTGCACTCTGATGGGAAAATAATTAACAATGCCTGTCAGAATCGGCAAAGAAGCAATCTTGAAAAGAAGAATCCGTCTGGTACGGAGAAATTTGGCTTGAATACTGAGCATCATAGTATGAGAGTATTGATGTCGGTATGAATACCAAGAAATTGGCCTGAATGCCCAACAACTGGCCTGAATGCCACTTTGGTCTGAACACCACTTCGATCGGGATACCGGAAAATTGGCCTGAAAGCCACAAGCTGCATCGATCTGAACTTCAGAAGCTTCTTCGATCTGAAAATCGGAAACTGGCCTGAGTACCACAAGTTCTTCGACCTGATCGTCGGAAACTTCTTCGATCTGAAAATCGGTAACTGGCCTGAGTACCACAAGTTCTTCGACCTGAACGTCGGAAACTTCTTCGATCTGAAAATCGGTAACTGGTCTGAATACCACAAGTGCTTCGACCTGAACGTCGGAAACTTCTTCGATCTGAAAATCGGAAACTGGTCTGAATACCACAAGTGCTTCGACCTGAACGTCGGAAACTTCTTCGATATGAAAATCGGAAACTGGTCTGAATACCACAAGTTCTTCGACCTGAACATCGGAAACTTCTTCGATCTGAAAATCGGTAACTGGCCTAAGTGCCACAAGTTCTTCGACCTGAACGTCGGAAACTTCTTCGATCTAAAAATCGGAAACTGGCCTGAATGCCACAAGTTCTTCGACCTGAACGTCGGAAACTTCTTCGATCTGAAAATCGGAAATTGGTCTGAATACCACAAGTTCTTCGACCTGAACGTCGGAAACTTCTTCGATCTGAAAATCGGTAACTGGCCTGAGTGCCACAAGTTCTTCGACCTGAACGTCGGAAACTTCTTCGATCTGAAAATCGGAAACTGGCCTAAGAGCCACAAGTACTTCGACCTGAATGTCGGAAACTTCTTCGATCTGAAAATCGGTAACTGGCCTGAGTGCCACAAGTTCTTCGACCTGAACATCGGAAACTTCTTCAATCTGAAAATCGGAAACTGGCCTGAATGCCACAAGTTCTTCGACCTGAACGTCGGAAACTTCTTCGATCTGAAAATCGGAAACTGGTCTGAATACCACAAGTTCTTCGACCTGAACGTCGGAAACTTCTTCAATCTGAAAATCGGAAACTGGCCTGAATGCCACAAGTTCTTCGACCTGAACGTCGGAAACTTCTTCGATCTGAAAATCGGAAACTGGTCTGAATACCACAAGTTCTTCGACCTGAACGTCGGAAACTTCTTCAATCTGAAAATCGGTAATTGGCCTGAGTGCCACAAGTTCTTCGACCTGAACGTCGGAAACTTCTTCGATCTGAAAATCGGAAACTGGCCTTAGAGCCACAAGTACTTCGACCTGAACGTCGGAAACTTCTTCGATCTAGAAATCGGAAACTGGCCTGAGTACCATAAGTGCTTCGACCTGATTGTCGGAAACTTCTTCGATCTGAAAATTGAAAACTTTGGTCTGAATACCCACCTCGGTCTGATCACCGGAAAACTGGTCATGTCATAACGGTCTGAATACCCGAAAAACTCGTCATGCCTGTCAGCATCGGCAGAGATAAAAACAGTGATAAATGAGTCGGCACGCGTACCAACGACCCATGTTGGGGAGTAACAAGCCATGAGCATGTTATCCTTCATTCCACCCTAGCAAACGAACAATCTACACTCAGCTGGGGATTATTCTCCTTCCTCTTTTCTTTACTTTTTGGACCCCGAAACTTCTTGGATTATCTTTTCCATCTCTGCCCGACAGAAACCCTTCCTCCAATATCGCACTACTGGGGAATATTGTTGATTAAAATCATGATGCCAAGCTCTTCGGAGCAACATCTTCACCTTCTGGTAAAACCACCTCTCAAACAATAACCACGGCTTGAGACTAGCTTATGCTTGCAATGCTGATGCATGATATTTTTTAGCGTAACGCTCCATAATTATGGAAATGCTACACCATTTAGCTATGCAATATGCTATGCTTATCTATATGATGAATGCATAAAAAGTATCCCCCTTGAGGGACTCTTCTGGGGAGCTTGAGGCACTCTGTTGAGGAACCCACTAACACTCCAACCTCCACCCTGCTGGGGAATAGCACTGCTGCTGGGAAATAGGCCACCCTCACCAGGGATAACCTCCACTAAACCCGATCCGCTTGGGGACTTCGCTGGGGAATAAACCACCAACGCACTTTGTGGGGAAACAACGGTCTCTGACTTGCTGGGGAAATAACAATCCCGACCCTGCTTGGAGAAACCCCTACCAATAGATACCTCCGCTGGGAAATAGCAACCTTTGGGCCTGGCTGCTGAGGAGACACCGATCTAAAACCTGCTGGGGAGATAACCATCCCGACCCTGCTAGGGAAGACTCGGACCTTGAATCTGCTGAGGAGGTAACAATCCCCACCCTGCTTGGGGAAACCAGGAAGTTCTAGCACTGAACACCTGTCGACTCGTCGAACCGTGGAATTCATCATCCAAATCCAATGTCCGATTTCCACTTTTGAGAGCTGCCAGACTCGTCTGGACTTTTCTGATTCATCACCTTGTATTCTCGACTCCTCCGTACTCTACGGCGATCGAACTCCTTGGATTCATACATACTTTCCAATCCTCAGATTTTGAAGAGTCTTCTTGATTAATATCCAGGATCGTCGTACGTCTTTCGTCGTCTTATCACCATTCCTCACTCTCTTGTCCCTGATTGGACTCCACGGGGATCTTTTGTCAAAAGGCTTCACATCACAACCTGCGAGTGAGTGAAAATATCTAACAGCACCTGCAAAAAGGATCGTTAGATAAAAACGTGCCCCAGGCGTGTCAAGATTTCAACACTTGGGTCACTCAACCTTCCGAATAAGATTTCAAGCTTTCAATCTTATAAACATGCATTGGAAGGGATCTCCACGTTTCGAAATGCAAAGATTCTTTATCAAAATAAACAGATGTTTTTGCAATCAAAGCGATAATGAAAACAAAAACAAAACTATTTGACTGAATATGCATTTTATTGATTAAAAAATGTGTGGCTCAAACTGAGCAATACAGAGGAAGCAATTCCTGAAAAGAGGTAATTGCGCACAAAAGGAAAAATCTATCCTAATGGCAATGTGAAACCGTGATCTCATCGAGTTCCAACTCGGTTACACCCCATATGTCCTCAGACTCTCCGTGCTTTCTGCCTTCTGAACAAGACGTTCCCGACTGATCCCTACCGGGGATTATCCATGTCATATCCAAAGTACAAACGATCATGCTAGACGCAGTTGTTCGTTTTCAATCCCTCTTTTGCCTGGACCGCCCTTTCGGGTTTTCAGTCCACCGGGATACCCTTTTTTGCCCAAGTCGCCTTTTCAGATTTTCGACTTGCCGGGTGTAAATATTTTCTTTTTATCCCTAATTTTTGCCCGAACCTTTTTCTTCATTTTTGGTTCGCCGGGATGCCCATTTTTGCCTGGACCCTTTTGTTCTTTTTGTCCAGCGGGTCTCTTATACGAAGTATTTTTTAACCGCGTCCGCATTCACAGGGGATGGAAAATCCTCGCCATCCATGGTCGTTAACATCAAGGCCCCGCTAGAGAAAACCTTCTTGACCACGAATGGACCTTCGTAATTGGGTGTCCACTTGCCCCTACGATCGTTTTGAGGAGGAAGGATCCTTTTCAGCACCAGATCTCCCACATGATACACACGAGGTCGCACCTTTCGGTCGAAAGCACGCTTCATCCGCTGTTGGTACAACTGCCCATGGCAGATGGCCGCCAACCTCCTTTCCTCAATCAGGCTCAACTCTTCATACCGGGTCCTTACCCATTCAGCCTCTTGCAATTTCACGTCCATTAGGACTCTCAGCGAAGGAATCTGAACCTCAACCGGTAGCACTGCTTCCATCCCATACGAGTAGGAAAGGCGTTGCCCCAGTTAGCCGTACGCACCGAGGTTCGATACCCAAGATACAAGCTTCATACTCAATCACACTGTCGGTGCATTCGACCGTTAGCCGGGAAACAAAAGGAACGTGGGATCCCTTTGGCGTAACCAAAGCAGCACCAACTCCGCTTCCATTCATGTTAATGGCCCCATCAGACATCAGAATCCGTTCGGATTTAGGGTCAGGCCCCTCCTCTGGGATCGGTTCCTCACAATCTTTCGATTTGAGCACCTCGAGATGTCCTCATCAGGGAACTCAAACTTCCTCGATTGATAATCCTCAATGGGTTGCTCGTTAAGGAGATCAGACAATACACTCCCCTTGGTTGCTTTCTGAGAAGTATATTGTATATTATATTCAGGCAGAATCATTTTCCATCTCGCAACCCGTCCGGTCAATGCTGACTCTTCAAAATCTACTTGATCGGGTCCATCTCGAAAATCCACAAAGTGGTATGAACCAGCATACACTGTCTCAGTCGGCGAGCAGCCTATGCCAAAGTACAACAAGTTTTCTCGAGCAGTGAAGGTATTGTTTCACAGTCGGTAAACTCTTTGCTAAGGTAAATTGCATGCTCTTTTCGACCAGACTCGTCATGCTGCCCCAATACGCACCCCATAGACCCCTCGAGGACCGTCAGGTACATGATTAACGGTCATCCCTCCACAGGGAGGCATCGGAATCGGAGGTTCCTGCGAATATTCTTTTATTTTTCAATGCCCCTTGGCAATCATTATTTCTCCTGACCGTTCGATCTTTTTTCATATGGGTTCATACGTGGCTGTTAGATGAGACGTGAACCGTGAAATGTAGTTCAATCTACCTAAGAAACCACGAACCTCTCTTTCCATTCTCGGTTCAGGCATTTCTTTTTTCTCTCTTTTTTCTTTTTTTTTAGCAAGATCAACCTCGATTCCTCTTTTCCGCTCACAATGAGCCCCAACAACTTACCGGACCGCACTCTGAAAGTGCACTTATTTGAATTCAACCTCAGTTTGAATTGTCTCAACTAGTCCACTCAGCTTGGCCAGATCTACCAGATGCCCCTCTTCTGTTTGGGACTTTGCTATCATGTCATCAACATAGCATTCAATTTCATGATGAATCATATCATGAAACAAAGTCACTCTGATACGTGGCACCGACATTCTGCTTCTCTAGAGGACAGTCTTCTCTCCATGGTAGCTTGTGCACAACGACATCGGTATCCGACCCTGGCCTATCCTGACACGACCAGGCGAAGGTATCCACATGCTCTTTCAACAGGGCTACCATTCTGCTCTCGACTCGCCTCTGAAGCGACCCCAATTTCCACTTCCTTTCTGACCTCAGCGGTACCCAGATTAACGATTTCAACCCGCTTCACATGCGGCTGAATCACCTTCTCCTCTTGTTTCAACAACCTGGCTAATCTTCCAGCAGATCACAATCTTCTTCGCCTTCTTCTTCGGCATGATAGATCGGATTGTTGAAGTCATACAGAGGTGTAACCGAATTGTTATCACTGAGATCCGGAGAATACCAAAGTCGAAACGAGACAAAGCACAAGGAAGGAAAATGAAAACAAACATTGCCATTTTTTATTTTTAAACTGTAAAAATAAATGAAAAACAAGGAACACCGCTTTTAATTGAAGAAACATCCATTTATTACTGATGCAAAATGTTGCAAAATGAAACACATGAGGTGACCCTTACAATGAACCATTACGTTTCGGGCAAAACGTATGGATTTCATGCAGATAAAATTGAAAACAGAAAATATTACTCTTCCAGTAGAGTGACAATGATGATCTTTTCGGCCTTCCAGTTCTGGACTTCCATCCCTGGTACGCACAGTTTTATCTACGAGTCAAGTTCACAGTCACTGTCAGTCTCTTCCCCCACCGCACAGACGTGACCTGAATCTTCAGCAATTGCACCCACCATCACCTGACCATGCGCCGACATGGGATTAGCATCAACATTCAGTGATAGTTTAAAATTGAGGGCCTTGGAATCCACCAGGTCTTGGACAACATGCTTAAAGGCTCTACAACCTTCAATGTTATGTCCAGAGGCACCAGAATGGAATTCATACTTGGCGTTCTCATCATAATTAGGAGGCCTCTGATCTGATCTCAATGGAGCTAATGTCCTCAATTGTACCATTCCGAGATCTTTCAACTTCTTCAATAGAAGAGCATACGTCATGGGTGGCTTATCAAACTGACGATCAGTCCCCTTTCCTCTCAATTGGCATCCAGCTCTCTGTGCTCTCTCTTGAGGGAACTGATGCTGCCGTGGTACAGATTGATTACCAGCAGGAATCGTTACCGCAGCAGTGTGCTGGTAATAATGATCCCCACCGTATCCTCTCTGGGCATGCACAGCACTCGCGCCATCCTCCTTCTTATGCTGACCATTACCAAAGGATTTCTTCGATCCAGACGACGAAGCGTTTCCTTGTATTTTCCCCTTCTTCAGCCAGTCTTCAATCCTCCCCACCTTCTCAGCAATTGCTTTCTGCCCCAAGGCGAACTCTTGCATGACATTGATCAGCTCTCCCATCTTCTCTTTCAGCTCGAGAATGTCTGTGTTGGGTGGATTCATCATTCCTGTGTCAATCAAACATGTTAGAAGCTGACACCTGCAAAACAGAAGACAGGTTATTATGACTCACGCATGAATGCAATGTTTATCCATATGAGGAACACTCTTTCCTTCGATTCTGGCTTTATCGAGACGGATAAAAAATTCGACAATAACATTCTGACATCAGGATGTCTCTCAACCAGGATCTCAATCAAGAATGTCCCCTGCATATGGATAAACATGAGTTAGATGCAGATAAATGCAAAATGTTAATGATGCTGATGTATGAATGCAATGCACTGTGCCATCCTCCAAGTCATCTGAACAACCACTGCACTGAGTCACAGCCTCTGAACTGATCACAACCATCTGAAGGAATATGTAACTACAAATCCCACTCAGGGTTCCGAAATAAATGGAACTGAAAGATACATCACCATCATCACCGTCATCCTCTGAACCAGCCCAAGGAATCCTTAAATAAACGGATCCCCATAGATAAATACCACGGACGGAACTCCGGCGTCTCGGAAATAAATCCATAAATCCGACTTATAAACAGAACTCTGCAGTTACCAACAAAGAGTCACCATCAGAACATGCATCTGTAAGAATCAACCCTCTCCTCACAGGTGAATTCTAATCAGGTCATCCTAAGGCGGATAATGGTCTCGACAATCGGGCAAAGATACTCAACGGGTTTGCCCTTTCGGGTGTGCCGTTGCAGCTCTCTTAAGATCGTCTAAACCAAAGATCGGGGAATGAACGGTCACCGAAGTCAACAGCCCTAAAGAGATAACCCAACCAAAGTGGGATACCCCACAAAGGAAGAGCTCACTCAGAAGAACCTCGCCCGGCTTGTGGTATGTCACGTCGCAACATCATGCTGATAAAGCAAGTGAGGAAATGTGAGACCACACTAATCCTAGGTATACTCGGCCCTGGGTTTTAGCCCCACTCAGAACACCCACCCCAACTCAGAGGAACCAACCTGTACAGAAGATAGCACAATGATAATATGATGCATGCAAACATTTATGCAAATATATACACAACATAATAATCATAAATGCAATAAATAGAGCAGCACAAGCAACCTAAACTATCCTAGAGAGCGCTAGGAGAGACTCGCTTAGGGAAGATGGACCAGCGAGAGGTCAACTTCTCTAGTCCCCAGCAGAGTCGCCAGCTGTCGCATCCGCGAAAAACAACCGGCGGGAAAAACAAAACAAACAGAGCCGCCACCGTCCATTATTTATCCCAAAGAGGGAAAGGAAACACTTGAAGTAAACCTGGAAAAAGACATGGTCTCGCGACCAAAGAGAGATGGGATCGGGAGTCGGTTATGCGAAGGGAAGGT
The DNA here is from genome assembly GCF_024323335.1 of Lathyrus oleraceus. Taxonomy (NCBI): domain Eukaryota; kingdom Viridiplantae; phylum Streptophyta; class Magnoliopsida; order Fabales; family Fabaceae; genus Lathyrus; species Lathyrus oleraceus. The sequence goes on from NC_066582.1 coordinate 225,497,630, forward strand.
ATTAGCACCCCTACGCATCCGTCGTACTCGACGGGATCCAGGCTCAAAAGAATAGAAGAAAGGTTGCTAAACACTGCTCAAAGAATGCACACACATACTGAAATAAGACACAGGTGGGAGAAGAGGGGAACGGCTCGCTAGGATATCGCATCCTATGCCTACGTATCTCATCTGGAATGAGAATCAAAGCTACCGTAGTTCGGCTCACGCACGCCAAACAAAACCCACACAGGAAACCAACTGCCAATCGCTGGACTTATGTCAGACTCCACACAAACAGGCAAACATGGAAACCGAATGCCAATCGCTGGACTTACATAAGACTCCGAACCAACAAACACACACAGGAAACCGACTGCCAATCGCTGGACTTACATCAGACTCCACACAAGCAAGAGATTAACCGGACGCTGAGTCGTCAAAAGCAACAAAAAAGTTGAACAAACAAGCTAACAGGGAGTCTGGTACTCGAGCCTGCTAACTATCAAGCAAACACACACAAAAAGAAAAAGGGTGCTCGGAGAGATCTCGTACGATCTCCTGCCTACGTACCTCATCTGGTATGAGGATCAGGGCAACGTAGTTCCCCTGAACAGGGGAGAAACTTCTCCTAACCAGAGACTGGGAAATGACAAACTAAAAGGGAGACTGACTCGAGCCTAATAGTTATCATGTAATCCACAATGGTCCTAGGTTAAGGTTTCTATCTAACTTGCACAGACAGCAAGTTATCCTAAACAGCACAAGCAAAGTCATACAAACACAAGAGCAAGCACACACACTATATACAAACAGATGGGCTCACACAAGGCTAGGCTTTAGTCAAGGGGTCATGTCAACCTCGACAAACAAGCCACTGTATCAGGGTGATGTTAGCTCTTAACCCTAACATTGAGAGTTAGGGTGAAGCAGATGAAATGGGAAGTGAGGGTAAGACCTCACAGCTCTTATCCCTGGCCTGGGAGAGCTTCAGACAAATGAAAATGCGGGAGTTCAGAAAGTTGGAACTCTTCTCCACATAGGACTGACACAACAAAGATCTTGGGTTAATATCCACAATGCATCAACACAAGGTGTGTGAGCAAAGTGGATGACTCACTGATTAGCAGGAGATGGACTACACATCTCTTTTATCTGCCAATTGCCTTATCAAAGGACTTTTCCTGCTTGGCACAAAGATAAACAAACACAAGCATTGCCTCTTAAGGAGGGCTTCAGACAGGTGCCTGCCCACATAACAGGACAGGTCTTCCAGACTACACGAAGTCAGAGAGTTATACCTCAGTGGTTAAGCAACCAAGCAAAATCAAGTTCAAAGAACTCAAGCAACTTATGTACCTGTTGAAACATCAAACAAATCAGTTCAACTATACAGACAAACAGACAATCATGAATATCAAACAGTCAAACCCAATGAGCAAAGGCATAAGCCAACAAGTCAAACTCAAATGAGTTAACAACCCTACAAAACACCCAAAGTTAGTAGTCAAAAGTAAACATCAAAGGCTCAAGTGATAGTGCATCAACACCAATGGAACTTGAATGCTCAACCTGAAATCAAAGCTTAAACATAAGCAACCAACCACTAGGTCAAGGCCTAGGGTCAAAGATAGAGAAAAAATCCAAAACAAAACATTAAATTTGACATGAATCAACTTCAATCCATTAAGAACACAATCCAAAAGGTATCATGTCAATATCATCCACCAAATTCATTTCATGAACCAAATATGGCAAGGTATGCAAGTTGGAACCACATTGTGACATCAGAATGAACAAATGCACATTAATTCAAAAATGATTCAATTAATCTTGAAATAAATCATGGGTAAACAGAACATACAACATGATCATCACACAAAAAATTAGAGCATTTGGACAACATTAGGCATGGTAATAAAATTTCATAAGTCAAGGCAAGCACAAACAAGCACATATGTGACACAACTTGGCACACCAACTTAGCATAGGCCTAAAACAGAAATGAAACATGGTAAAAACCTCAAACCAAATCCAAAACACCATTCAACATGTCTAGAAATAGTGTGCAAAATTTCACATCCATTGGATAAACCACAAGCATTTCATGAATGAATGAAGTTCAAGGCAAACCAAAAGCTCAAAAGTGACCATCCAGAATGAAAAATCTCAATCAAATCAGAAATCAATCCAAAACTTCCACCAAAATTCATGAGCAATCACAACATTTATATCAAGCACCATACAAAGAATCAGAACATTTGGAATTCATTTGGCATGGCAAAAAAATTAATCAAGTTGGGCATCACAAGGTGTGACACAAATTGTCACACCTAACTTAGAAAAATCATAAATCAGCAATGGCAATTGATAAAAATGCAAACTCAACACCAAAATTTCCATAAAGATGTCTAGTTTCAACATGTAAAATTTCATGAGCATTGGATTAAAATTGAGCATTTCACAAATGAAGAAGCAAGGCAATGTCAAGAATGCATACATGTTTACAAACCCTAGAACAAAAAATTATACAGCCATGCACAATTTGCAAAATAATATTCATAAAAAACTAGACAGAAAATGCTACATGATGCAAAAAACCTCATCATTTTTGGATCAATTTTCCATTTGTTGTGAATTTTCAAAGGTGAAGAAAAAAATAAAAAATACATGTGAAACAAGTATGGAAAGGCATGGAGAAAATGAAATGAAGCATGTGGAAAAACTACGCAGCCAGGATTCGAACCCGGTAGGATTTCAAACAGGGAAATGGCGCGCTGCATGGGATTCCCATGCAGCCAATCAGAATGCAACCCTAGCGAATACCTAAGGAAACGGATTTGCGTGGCCATGCATCAAGAAAACCGTTGCCTTATACCTGGAAATCATCTTCCTCACGCACACAAGACATGAACAGTGACCTTCATCATCACTCAAGAACATTTCTCCCAGTTTTCAAAATTGAGCACATGTACATGAAGATCTTTCATCATAAAGCATGAATCAACTAATAACTAAGCCTAAATCACCATATCCAAAGAGAATCGAACACAACAAGTTTCATGAACAAAACTTCAAATCACCATAACTTGTTCAATAACGCATGGATTTTAGTGGTTCAAAGCTCAGAATCATCAGTGCAAAGAGATCTACAAATATATCATAACAATTTCAAGAAATAAGAGGATCGAATTTGTGACCTCTTGATGAGCAGCTTTGTAATTCGTGTGTTTCTGGCCTTGCAATGCTTCAAAAGTCTTCTTGAATGCTTGTACAAGTGAATGGATGAAGGCTTGAGTTTCAAATGCTCTTGATTCAACAGAATTTTGATTTCACCATTGTTGCTTCCATAGCTTCAAGATGCTTCAATGTGCACGAATCCTCTTGGTTCTAGCTTCAATCTTGCTCACAAATGCTTCAGAATGAGGAATTAATCAAGAGAAAGTGAAGTTAGGTGAAGAAATTTGGAGAGAGAATTTTGAGAGACTTTTGTGATTCTAGATCTAAGATTGGGAATTGTGAAAAACAGTTAGAGATTTGTGTTATATATGCAATGCTAAACATGATTAATTATGCCTAAACCAAATGCTAATGAAAATGGGTTAAGTTTGGAGGTGTTTTGCAAAATTGAGTTTTTCACCCTTATGCATGAAAATGCATGGTGAACAGTACGAATTTCCACTTAATTTCACTCAAAAATCTGTTTTAGAGCCAATGGTGATGGTCACATGTGCAAATGATGTACAAAATTTAAATTCCATTTTTCCCTCCAAAATGCAAGTGAATTTCCAAATATTTATGTGAATATAATGCATGTCATGTAATGCCAAATTTGGAAACTAGAGGTTAAAACAAGAACAACGCAAAAAGAGCCACTTGATTTGGAGTTTTGGTTGAGAAGTTATGCCCCTTTGAAGTTCAATGTTCACTTGGCCAAGTTTTGATCATATCTCTTCAACCACACATGAGAAATTGATGATCTTGGACGTTTTGGAAATGGGAGAGAAAGATCTACAACTTTAATGTTCAACAAAATTTCATTTGAAGCTTTCTTGATGATGTAATCTTGAGTTGAAAACCTTTCCATTTTTGGCAATTTCAAATTATAAGTCACTTTCTATTTTTGGAAAGTTTTGTCCTGACTTTATTTTCTTCAAAGTTTATGTTTGAAGTGTCAAATGATACTTGTTTAAACATGAATGAAGTATTTCTAATCACCTCCCACCTCCAAATCCAACAATTGACTTGACAGTTGACTTTTGTAGTTGATAGATGACTTGGTCATGCACAGATGAATTTGAGCCTCAACCTCTTGATGAAATGGCTCCAAAAGGAAACCCTAGCTTATACAAGCTCAATCAAATCATATGATGACCCCCACCAATGAAGACCTCATCTCCTTGAAAATCCCTGATTGGCATAATGCAACTGATTAGAGTTGACCAGAGGTCAAAACCCTAATCCCAAGGAAACTGATCAGGAATAATGAACCTTGATGATGATGTATCGTTTCAACCAAGATAATGATCAATCTCCTTGAGGAACCAAGAAACCCTAATTGAAGCACAAACCCTCAGATGGCTAGTGATCAATTCATAAAACCCTTAGGCTGGCATCTTTAACCTCTTCATCTTCTGAGAAAGACTTAGGAGGATGCCTTGCTCAATGTTTCCACATGGTATGCAAAAATGTAATGCCTAATGTCCTACAAAATGAAAATGCAATATGCTAAGCTAGTCCCAAGAGAGGAGGGCAAACTTTGAGGTGTTACAGCTGCCCCTATTCAATCCACTATGAACCTGTCGATATGAACAGCCTCGGCTTTCAGATGATCAGGGTGAAGAGTGATTGAATACCAAGAACAGACGAACAATTTGCACTCTGATGGGAAAATAATTAACAATGCCTGTCAGAATCGGCAAAGAAGCAATCTTGAAAAGAAGAATCCGTCTGGTACGGAGAAATTTGGCTTGAATACCGAAAAGGAATGTTGACCTGGATACCAAAATAAATGGTAACACAGGAACCACCATGGCCTGAACGCCGCTCGTTAGTCTGAATACTGAGCATCATAGTATGAGAGTATTGATGTCGGTATGAATACCAAGAAATTGGCCTGAATGCCCAACAACTGGCCTGAATGCCACTTTGGTCTGAACACCACTTCGATCGGGATACCGGAAAGTTGGCCTGAAAGCCACAAGCTGCATCGATCTGAACTTCGGAAGCTTCTTCGATCTGAAAATCGGAAACTGGCCTGAGTACCACAAGTTCTTCGACCTGATCGTCGGAAACTTCTTCAATCTGAAAATCGGTAACTGGCCTGAGTACCACAAGTTCTTCGACCTGAACGTCGGAAACTTCTTCGATCTGAAAATCGGTAACTGGTCTGAATACCACAAGTGCTTCGACCTGAACGTCGGAAACTTCTTCGATCTGAAAATCAGAAACTGGTCTGAATACCACAAGTGCTTCGACCTGAACGTCGGAAACTTCTTCGATCTGAAAGTCCGAAACTGGTCTGAATACCACAAGTTCTTCGACCTGAACGTCGGAAACTTCTTCGATCTGAAAATCAGAAACTGGCCTGAATGCCACAAGTTCTTCGACCTGAACGTCGGAAACTTCTTCGATCTGAAAATCGGAAACTAGTCTGAATACCACAAGTTCTTCGATCTGAACGTCGGAAACTTCTTCGATCTGAAAATCGGTAACTGGCCTGAGTGCCACAAGTTCTTCGACCTGAACGTCGGAAACTTCTTCGATCTGAAAATCGGAAACTGGCCTGAGAGCCACAAGTACTTCCACCTGAACGTCGGAAACTTCTTCGATCTGAAAATCGGTAACTGGCCTGAGTGCCACAAGTTCTTCGACCTGAACGTCGGAAACTTCTTCAATCTGAAAATCGGAAACTGGCCTGAATGCCACAAGTTCTTCGACCTGAACGTCGGAAACTTCTTCGATCTGAAAATCGGAAACTGGTCTGAATACCACAAGTTCTTCGACCTGAACGTCGGAAACTTCTTCAATCTGAAAATCGGAAACTGGCCTGAATGCCACAAGTTCTTCGACCTGAACGTCGGAAACTTCTTCGATCTGAAAATCGAAAACTGCTCTGAATACCACAAGTTCTTCGACCTGAACGTCAGAAACTTCTTCGATCTGAAAATCAGTAACTGGCCTGAGTGCCACAAGTTCTTCGACCTGAACGTCGGAAACCTCTTCGATCTGAAAATCGGAAACTGGCCTGAGAGCCACAAGTACTTCGACCTGAACGTCGGAAACTTCTTCGATCTGGAAATCGGAAACTGGCCTGAGTACCATAAGTGCTTCGACCTGATTGTCGGAAACTTCTTCGATCTGAAAATCGAAAACTTTGGTCTGAATACCCACCTCGGTCTGATCACCGGAAAACTGGTCATGTCATAACGGTCTGAATACCCGAAAAACTCGTCATGCCTGTCAGCATCGGCAGAGATAAAAACAGTGATAAATGAGTCGGCACGCGTACCAACGACCCATGTTAGGGAGTAACAAGCCATGAGCATGTTATCCTTCATTCCACCCTAGCAAATGAACAATCTACACTCAGCTAGGGATTATTCTCCTTTCTCTTTTCTTTACTTTTTGGACCCCGAAACTTCTTGGATTATCTTTTCCATCTCCGCCCGACAGAAACCCTTCCTCCAATATCGCACTACTGGGGAATACTGTTGATTAAAATCATGATGCCAAGCTCTTCGGAGCAACATCTTCACCTTCTGGCGAAACCACCTCTCAAACAATAACCACGACTTGAGACTAGCTTATGCTTGCAATGCTGATGCATGATATTTTTTAGCGTAACGCTCCATAATTATGGAAATGCTACACCATTTAGCTATGCAATATGTTATGCTTATCTATATGATGAATGCATAAAAAGTATCCCCCTTGAGGGACTCTTCTGGGGAGCTTGAGGCACTCTGCTAAGGAACCCACTAACACTCCAACCTCCACCCTGCTGGGGAATAGCACTGCTGCTGGGAAATAGGCCACCCTCACCAGGGATAACCTCCACTGAACCCGATCCGCTTGGGGACTTCGCTGGGGAATAAACCACCAACGCACTCTGTGGGGAAACAACGGTCTCTGACTTGCTGGGGAAATAACAATCCCGACCCTGCTTGGAGAAACCCCTACCAATAGATACCTCCGCTGGGAAATAGCAACCTTCGGGTCTGGCTGCTGAGGAGACACCGATCTAAAACCTGCTGGGGAGATAACCATCCCGACCCTGCTAGGGAAGACTCGGACCTTGAATCTGCTGAGGAGGTAACAATCCCCACCCTGCTTGGGGAAACCAGGAAGTTCTAGCACTGAACACCTGTCGACTCGTCGAACCATAGAATTCATCATCCAAATCCAATGTCCGTTTTCCACTTTTGAGAGCTCCCAGACTCGTCTGGACTTTTCTGATTCATCACCTTGTATTCTCGACTCCTCCGTACTCTACGGCGGTCGAACTCCTTGGATTCATACAGACTTTCCAATCCTCAGATTTTGAAGAGTCTTCTTGATTAATATCCAGGATCGTCGTACGTCTTTCGTCGTCTTATCACCATTCCTCACTCTCTTGTCCCTGATTGGACTCCACGGGGATCTTTTGTCAAAAGGCTTCACATCACAACCTGCGAGTGAGTGAAAATATCTAACAGCACCTGCAAAAAGGATCGTTAGATAAAAACGTGCCCCAGGCGTGTCAAGATTTCAACACTTGGGTCACTCAACCTTCTGAATAAGATTTCAAGCTTTCAATCTTATAAACATGCATTGGAAGGGATCTCCACGTTTCGAAATGCAAAGATTCTTTATCAAAATAAACAGATGTTTTTGCAATCAAAGCGATAATGAAAACAAAAATAAAATTATTTGACTGAATATGCATTTTATTGATTAAAAAATGTGTGGCTCAAACTGAGCAATACAGAGGAAGCAATTCCTGAAAAGAGGTAATTGCGCACAAAAGGAAAAATCTATCCTAATGGCAATGTGAAACCGTGATCTCATCGAGTTCCAACTCGGTTACACCCCATATGTCCTCAGACTCTCCGTGCTTTCTGCCTTCTGAACAAGACGTTCCCGATTGATCCCTATCGGGGATTATCCATGTCATATCCAAAGTACAAACAATCATGCTAGACGCAGTTGTTCGTTTTCAATCCCTCTTTTGCCTGGACCGCCCTTTCGGGTTTTCAGTCCACCGGGATACCCTTTTTTGCCCAAGTCGCCTTTTCAGATTTTCGACTTGCCGGGTGTACATTTTTTCTTTTTATCCCTAATTTTTGCCCGAACCTTTTTCTTCATTTTTGGTTTGCCGGGATGCCCATTTTTTCCTGGACCCTTTTGTTCTTTTCGTCCAGCGGGTCTCTTATACGAAGTATTTTTAACCGCGTCCGCATTCACAGGGGATGGAAAATCCTCGCCATCCATGGTCGTTAACATCAAGGCCCCGCCAGAGAAAACCTTCTTGACCACGAATGGACCTTCGTAATTGGGTGTCCACTTGCCCCTACGATTGTTTTGAGGAGGAAGGATCCTTTTCAGCACCAGATCTCCCACATGATACACACGAGGTCGCACCTTTCGGTCGAAAGCACGCTTCATCCGCTGTTGGTACAACTGCCCATGACAGATGGCCGCCAACCTCCTTTCCTCAATCAGGCTCAACTCTTCATACCGGGTCCTTACCCATTCAGCCTCTTGCAATTTCACGTCCATCAGGACTCTCAGCGAAGGAATCTGAACCTTAACCGGTAGCACTGCTTCCATCCCATACGAGTAGGAAAGGCATTGCCCCAGTTAGCCGTACGCACTGAGGTTCGATACCCAAGATACAAGCTTCATACTCAATCACACTGTCGGTGCATTCGACCGTTAGCCGGGCAACAAAAGGAACGTGGGATCCCTTTTGCGTAACCAAAGCAGCACCAACTCCGCTTCCATTCATGTTAATGGCCCCATCAGACATCAGAATTCGTTCGGATTTAGGGTCAGGCCCCTCCTCCGGGATCGGTTCCTCACAATCTTTCGATTTGAGCACCTCGAGATGTCCTCATCAGGGAACTCAAACTTCCTCGATTGATAATCCTCAATGGGTTGCTCGTTAAGGAGATCAGACAATACACTCCCCTTGGTTGCTTTCTGAGAAGTATATTGTATATTATATTCAGGCAGAATCATTTTCCATCTCGCAACCCGTCCGATCAATGCTGACTCTTCAAAATCTACTTGATCGGGTCCATCTCGAAAATCCACAAAGTGGTATGAACCAGCATACACTGTCTCAGTCGGCGAGCAGCCTATGCCAAAGTACAACAAGTTTTCTCGAGCAGTGAAGGTATTGTTTCACAGTCGGTAAACTCTTTGCTAAGGTAAATTGCATGCTCTTTTCGACTAGACTCGTCATGCTGCCCCAATACGCATGCTTAAAGGCTCTACAACCTTCAATGTTATGTCCAGAGGCACCAGAATGGAATTCACACTTGGCGTTCTCATCATAATTAGGAGGCCTCTGATCTGATCTCAATGGAGCTAATGTCCTCAATTGTACCATTCCGAGATCTTTCAACTTCTTCAACAGAAGAGCATACGTCATGGGTGGCTTATCAAACTGACGATCAGTCCCCTTTCCTCTCAATTGGCATCCAGCTCTCTGTGCTCTCTGTTGAGGGAACTGATGCTGCCATGGTACAGATTGATTACCAGCAGGAATCGTTACCGCAGCAGTGTGCTGGTAATAATGATCCCCACCGTATCCTCTCTGGGCATGCACATCACTCGCGCCATCCTCCTTCTTATGCTGACCATTACCAAAGGATTTCTTCGATCCAGACGACGAAGCGTTTCCTTGTATTTTCCCCTTCTTCAGCGAGTCTTCAATCCTCCCCACCTTCTCGGCAATTGCTTTCTGCCCCAAGGCGAACTCTTGCATGACATTGATCAGCTCTCCCATCTTCTCTTTCAGCTCGAGAATGTCTGTGTTGGGTGGATTCATCATTCCTGTGTCAATCAAACATGTTAGAAGCTGACACCTGCAAAACAGAAGACAGGTTATTATGACTCACGCATGAATGCAATGTTTATCCATATGAGGAACATTCTTTCCTTCGATTCTGGCTTTATCGAGACGGATAAAAAATTCGACAATAACATTCTGACATCAGGATGTCTCTCAACCAGGATCTCAATCAAGAATGTCCCCTGCATATGGATAAACATGAGTTAGATGCAGATAAATGCAAAATGTTAATGATGCTGATGTATGAACGCAATGCACTGTGCCATCCTCCAAGTCATCTGAACAACCACTGCACTGAGTCACAGCCTCTGAACTGATCACAACCATCTGAAGGAATATGTAACTACAAATCCCACTCAGGGTTCCGAAATAAACGGAACTGAAAGATACATCACCATCATCACCATCATCCTCTGAACCAGCCCAGGGAATCCTGAAATAAACGGATCCCCATAGATAAATACCACGGATGGAACTCCGGCGTCTCGGAAATAAATCCATAAATCCGACTTATAAACAGAACTCTGCAGTTACCAACAAAGAGTCACCATTAGAACATGCATCTGTAAGAATCAACCCTCCCCTCACAGGTGAATTCTAATCAGGTCATCCTAAGGCGGATAATGGTCTCGACAATCGGGCAAAGATACTCAACGGGTTTGCCCTTTCGGGTGTGCCGTTGCAGCTCTCTTAAGATCGTCTAAACCAAAGATCCGGGAATGAACGGTCACCGAAGTCAACAACCCTAAAGAGATAACCCAACCAAAGTGGGATACCCCACAAAGGAAGAGCTCACTCAGAAGAACCTCGTCCGGCTTGTGGTATGTCACGTCGCAACATCATGCTGATAAAGCAAGTGAGGAAACGTGAGACCACACTAATCCTAGGTGTATACTCGGCCCTGGGTTTTAGCCCCACTCAGAACACCCACCCCAACTCAGAGGAACCAACCTGTACAGAAGATAGCACAATGATAATATGATGCATGCAAACATTTATGCAAATATATACACAACATAATAATCATAAATGCAATAAATAGAGCAGCACAAGCAACCTAAACTATCCTAGAGAGCGCTAGGAGAGACTCGCTTAGGGAAGATGGACCAGCGAGAGGTCAACTTCTCTAGTCCCCAGCAGAGTCGCCAGCTGTCGCATCCGCGAAAAACAATCGGCGGGAAAAACAAAACAAACAGAGCCGCCACCGTGCGTTATTTATCCCAAAAAGGGAAAGGAAACACTCGAAGTAA